>NT_176548.1:194852-254860 GCF_000188095.3 Bombus impatiens | reverse complement strand
CACCGCCTCTCCGGACTTTCGCCGACACGGCCTAAGTCCGCGTCATCCCCGAATATGCCTCTTCCCTCGGCGACAGGAACTCTCCATTCGATCGTCAACTTCCTTAGTCAGGTAAGAGGCAAGAGTTTGCGATCGAATGTCGAAACATCCTGCTGACAACATATCTATTATTATCCGGCAACGGGTGTCCCTCTATCTGCTGCTGATAATCTAACGTGCCTCGTGCTCAATGAACAGCGTAACAATACTATTTCAGCAACCGCGCGCAAGAAGACAACCGACGAATAGATCGACTGCTCTGTTACCGACGTGCAACGGTAACGAACCACCTTCCTGTCACTTCTCGTTGCTCGTTATCAGCTCACGTTGCGAGCCCCTTTGCATCTAAAAAGAAAAAAAAGGACAACCAAAAAGGACAAGTATGTCGTAGGCGGTAGCCGTCCTTTTTCTTCTAGACGTACAACGAAAGATTCGTTATGGCGAATAACTCGTTGAAATAGTTCGTACTCCTTGCCTCTCTTTAACATGGAATTATTCTGAACGAGTTCTACGAAAGAAGAAGTACAGGATCGGTCGCGTTCCTCCGGGGCTTTCGACTCCGCGAACGCCGCAAAGCTTAAAGAGATAGGATTACTTGCGATTCGAAATTTATTTACACCAGCCTTAATCCCTATTATAGCCGCACGCGTAGCCCGAGGAAATGGCCGAGCAATTTCGGATTTGGACTGCCGAGAGATGATGGATCGCCGTTTCGTAGGCCGCCACTGATGATACCTCGCAGATGTAACCTCCACACCCTTTTCGGACGAAACCACTTGCCAGTGATTATCGATTAAACGCATGCACGTTACCTCGATTCTCTGCTCGTCACGATTTTCCTCCTATTTTCTTTTCCTTCCTTTCTTTTCTCGGTTTCGTTACGGATCCGCTCGACATCTGGCTCGTGCCAAAACTCTCCTCCGCTTTGTTACCCCTCACCCGTCTCACGCGCCTAAAACAACCAACGGTTTCAGATTTAAAGACGATAAAAGACGATTCGATTGATACGAGAGATCGAGTGACAAATTCTCGATCGTACGCAAGAAGCAAACGTTTTGCGACGACAGAGAGTTGAGATGCTTTGTACTCGGGCGATGATTGCTGGCTGAAACTTGGATATTGTCTCGCGCCCTGTAACGAGCAATCTCGATAGGATTAAAACGTTGTTTACCGGAACAGAAAGCCGGGACTTTGGGTTTACTTGGCGTAGTCGACACAGGCGCATCCTAGCGGCCTCGACTTCCTGGTGAATGCATACGTTTACAAGAACGCGTTGTTGTACTCCCGTTTAACTTCTCTCGTTACGCGAGTTACTCGAGCCGGCCGGTCTATCGAAGTTGCCGATAAAAATTAACATCCATATAGCAGGCCGCGTGCAAGCCACTTGAACTCCCGGAAATGTTCGACATATGTTGCCACTTCAGATAATCCAAAGCTTTTACAATAATCTAATCAGCATCACGGAACGAGAAATACATTTAACATGATCGATCAAATCTGCGGTTCCGTTAAATGAATTTCGACCCAAGCTTTCAAAGATAAAACGACTCTTCACTGGGATACATCTGTCCATTACGATATGTTGCGCATTCGAAGCGCGCAAATACGATTTCCAAACCTCTCAGAGTGACATCTAGCTTAAGACATTGCATGCACTCGTGAAATTGAAAACAGGATAAGAAAGACACGAGAGAGTAGACATTTTTTGGCGAAAAAATGATCAAGAATCATGAAACGAGTCGACTAAGGCTTCGTAAGAGTTTTGTTGCAAAGCTGAAAGTCAGACGGGCAAGTTAGAATACGCTCGAGGAGATACATGCTCCTTTAGCTTTATAAATAATAAATTCGCGTGAGAACACTGCAAGGGAGACAAAGATAGAGACAGGACGGAGAAAAGGAAGAAACATATACAAGAGAATAGTGTATGAAAGCGAGGGAGGGTGGAAAGAGATAGAGACAAGTGGTAATAAAGAGCAAGCAGTAAGAGCGTCGAAGTGACGTCCTGTGTCGCGGAGTCATAAACTGGGCCCCAAGATCTCAGGCTTACACTCTTATTAAAACGTCGTCCTGCATATTGACGGTTATTGATCACCTTTCGCACACCTCGGTGCTTTTACTATACAAGGTTCGTCTCACCTTGAAAACCGCGAATGCTTCAACGTTCGAAAAGGCTTGGACGATATCAATATAGAAATACACATTTGATCATGTTCGATAACGCCTGATCTATGAAAATGATGATTTCAAACGACAAGTACATATTTTATATTCATGTTAGGTCAAAACAAAATATGCGCGCACACATCTAGTTTTTATTTATTACCAATGTTATAAATATATAATGTTGCCTTAATAGATATGTGTAATATTATATATTTATAATGTGACAATAATAAATAAATAATAAATAAATAATAAAATAATAATGTGAAAAAGGACCACTCGAATCGAGCATATAAAAATAATAAATTTCACTTCACTTGCTTAAAACAATTTTCGAAACCGTAACGTATGCAAACGATCTTTTTACGAGCGCTCTTGTTAGCGCTGTAATATTGATAAATTGTACAATTTCTCTGTTATATTCGCTGTCGATATAATTTACAAATACAATTTGTAAGTCAGAATTTCCGGCAGTTGATAATATAGGTGCTTATTATAATCGTCAACTTATCGATAAGTAGATCTTCAATAAGTGAAGTAGCCATTTTTAGTCAAATCTAATGGAATCATTACTTTTATTGCACTTACCGTTCTTTGACGTTATGATTGTTTATCGTGTTTGATTTATAGATTAAAAGTAAGGTATGTACAAATTAATAGCTACCAGTGAAAATGAAATAATCTTAACACTATCAATCTAAAGTTTGGTTGTCATTTTATTTAAATGAAATAAAATTTCGTTGAATTCTTAGATTCTTGTAAACAAAACAAGTGATTTAAAAGAAAGGTGAAGATATAACTATACTTTCCTTTATATCTTTTTACTGATTCATATCAAATTAATAAATACTTTGATCGTTACATTTAGTCTGTTTTGCAATAGAAATTGCAGCCTAATAATGGGTAACGCTGGCAGTAATCAACCAGTTGGCCATCATCACACTAGCAGCACAAATAGAGAACACCGCCATACTAAAGAATATCCTCCACCTTCACCAGGGAAGGAAGGCCAAGCTTTTGTTTTTGATAAGAAACCAAGTCAAAAATTAGTTTTCCAATCATCTCATGAGGAGGAAGAACCTTATTTTGCTAAGGTATTTTTCGTAATTCATTATGTTAAATACATTAATTGCAAATTCACAGAAGGATCTATTTAAAAAGTTTGTCATCCTTTTTACCAACAGACTAATACACATCAAGATGGAGAAGACTTTAGTTCTCAACGTCCACGCTCTAATACAGTATCTGAAGGAACCAAAGTAGCAGATAGCAAAGTTTTACCAACGGTGTTTAAATGGGAGGGAGGTGGTAAACAGGTTTATATCAGTGGAACTTTTACTGGATGGAAAACATTACCAATGGTTAAGAGTCATGGTGATTTTGTAACAATTATTGATTTGCCTGAGGGAGAACATCAATATAAATTTTTTGTCGATGGTGAATGGAGACACGATCCAGATATAGTAAGAAATAATTTTGCTAATTTTAAACGATATTAAAATATCCATTCATTTGTACATGCTTTAATAAAAATATTTTATTGATAGAAAATTGTTGATAATGGAATGGGTTCCAAGAATAATTTGGTATCTGTAAGAAAATCTGATTTTGAAGTTTTTCAAGCACTTGCAAAAGATAGCGAGGGTGTTACTAGTAGTGCTCAGACTGAGTACGGACAAGAAATTCCTCCTAATAAGCCCTGGGAGAAAGTAGCTGGTCCACCAATATTGCCACCTCATTTGCTTCAAGTTATTCTCAATAAAGATACTCCCTTATCTGTAAGTTTACAAAAATATATTAACAAGCATTTTAATTTGTTACAAAATGTATTATTAGTTTTACCAATACTAATTTCAGTGTGAACCAACACTTCTACCAGAACCAAATCATGTTATGTTAAATCATCTATATGCTTTAAGCATTAAGGATAGCGTAATGGTTCTATCGGCGACGCATCGTTATCGTAAAAAATATGTTACAACCTTATTATACAAACCAATTTAAGATCCTTCGGTCATTCCCTAAGATATTGGCAATTGTTAGCTACATCGAATCATGGTATATTTTGTAGGTAAGATGAAATATTGATGTATAAAACAAATATTTGGAAATTGACAAACATAGAGTTTGTTGTATTTGAAATGTTAAATAATGTAATTATTATTTATTAAAATGAAATATTTTCCATTAGATATCTTGCATATAATAAGCTATTTTTACTAAATATACATTTTATTCTATGATTGATTCTGCTCGCTATCTATATATATATAGTATATACCTTCTTTTCTTAAATACCAAATATTTTATTTAAATCGTATTATCAGTTATTTCCATCTGATTAGAATAAGGAGGTTCAGATCTTGTTGTGAGAAAATAGGTTCCAGTCGCCATTTTATCAACATGTTCTCCTAGTAGTGTGGTTTTGGAATAATTACAACTTCCTTGCATAAATTGATCCCATGTATCACACTTACTCGCCACAAACCCGGTTTTAGAACCAATACTTTCGGTAAAATATACACGTGCTCGACCATGACTACATGCCTCTATAGAAAAAGAAACATAGATATATGTACTTATTGCTAAAGCATACAAATGATATATTACCCATTATTTCTGGAATACAACAGCAACCAGGCTGAACAGCTGTTCCTCCATTTGGGTAGAAATCTACGCTTCCTAAAGGTTGCAAATAGCCTAAGACTCCACCACAAGAATGAATAATATCGACAAACATCGCGTCTGTAGGATCTAATCGAGTTTTATCCGATGTAAGCAAATGAAATCCAGGCAAAGCGGGATCTAAGCCGGTTATTCTTCCTAAGCGTCCGGAAGTTATTAAACTTCCGGTGTTACCAGCTACATGCGCTCCAAGAGAATGCCCTTCGTAAAGTAATAATGAAAATATAGAAAACGTGGAATAATTACTACATCTTAAGTTCATTATATTAATAATATACCAATAAAATGAATATTTTCGGTTTTAAGTTCTGTTTCTGCCACTAAGAAGTCGATAAATTCAGCAGATGTTCTTCCCACCCTTTCTGTATTACGCATTGGTCCAAGGTAGAATGTACTTGCAGCCAGAGGTTGCCAATCAACCATAATGACGTTATAATTGTTATACTTTAAATATGCTACATAATTATAATAAACAGTAAAATATACCGACTTTCTAGAATTACGTTCTCAAATCTTTAAAATGACAATACCTTCTTTCATATCAACGAGACCAGTATTCATTGCACTTGATTTCCATCCATGTGTTATAAATTTAGTTTGGCGAGACGGATCAAAATTAGAGTTGTGAAGTCCTTTAGTATCGTTCGTATATAATTGAGTACCATTTTCTGGACCAGATCTTGAAATATATTTATGTTTCAAAAGGATTATAAAACATGTTTTCGTAAATATTTAAATTTTATAAACTTCTGAATATACCGAGTATAAAGGACGTAAGAAACTTGTGAGTCAAAAATGCCTCGTTCATCATTTTCAGTGTGTCTCAGTACCGCAACTTGAGGCTGATCATTTCCATCAGGCATAAAAATCCAATCTACCCCATATCCATCGTACCTTTGTTGCAAACCACTGTTCCATGCTTGGCAAACCGTAAAATTAAATAAAATAACAGGCGCAACTAGAATATAGAATATAGTACTAGAGTATAGTAATACAGTCATCGTTTCACTTTAAAGAAACACCGTATTTAATATGTTAAATAAATTATAAATAATCCTAAAATAATTATACGAGACTGCCACGCGGTGAAGAGTTCAATGTTCTAGTATTTATATATCCTTACTTGACTTAATTTGATGGAAAAAGTTTCAAAGTACAACCTTATAAACCCTGGCAATATCATACTAAACATAAATAAATTCTTTCACGGCCCAGTTTCCTTTATTTTATCTTTACCGTGGTATCGTACGAGCGGAAATACTGTCAAGTAGTTGTCTGGCATCTGGCAATGTTTTAAACATTATAATTATATTCAAAGAGGTGCAGGTTTTTGTCCAATTAACTGTCGGATATGCTAAGTGTTTCCATATCGCGTTGAAACAGTTACGCGTACATGATATTAAACAAAGTTGTTTTCCATACTGGTAATCATTTTTAAATTGCTTTGTTCCGGAAGCTAACCATTTTTTAATAAAAAAAAGTAAAAATTTTCGTGCTATAGACATTTTTATAGGGAAATAAATTAGGAAATAACATAAAAAAATCTGTATGAACATAAAATATATTAAGATACATTATTATGTAACATATATTTTTAAATCACCATTATTGATTTTTTATGTTACAATTAGTCACTTAACATTTACCAAATATATTCTAATATTAATTTAATTGATAGTTCAGATTTCTTCATTATAGATTCAAGTCAACTTCTGGCCATATGTAATTATTAAAAATACAGTAGACCTTTCATGGTACCAGTAGTCTTCTCCCAAGCTAAAATTATCTGAAAAAATTTATAATAAAAGTGCATTGTTTTCCATTGTTGTAATAACGTCTGCGGTCATAATGAAAGATATTTACAATTTGGTACCGTATTTTCTCCAAATTCTCCGTCACCGAAACAGCCTACCAATGGTACCTCTGGAAACAGCTTTTTGAATATAGTAGACTCTACATCCGTTTCATTAAACATATTTGTTCCACGTTCACAACACGCAAACATGTAACCTATGGAATGTTTTCTTAATGAAACATGATTCTTAAATAATTCCAACTTCTGTTCAACTAGTTCTTTAGTGTTGCAATCTTCATCTATAACTATAGACCATGAATCTATTGCTCCAACTATAATAATTCCAACACAAAATGCATATGAAAAGCATCTCTCATCATGACTAATATTTTTTGAATTACACACATATAAATCCTTGACTACTCCTCCCCATACAGAAGGTGTAACTCCTCCACTACTAAATGTAAAAACAGCATTATGTTATTATCATATAATGTAATAAGATACCAGATTATGAAATTTAGAATTTTACCATATTCGTAATACCCTTGCAGTTCTCTGTGCTAGGGTACGACCTGCTTGATTACAAAATAGTAGAAGACATTTAGATCTATCAGTTTTATCTTTGAAAAAAGCTAGTTTCATTTGTTGATAATACTGTGTATAATCATTTCGTGAAACAACTGTAATTACTTTCATTGTTACATCAGGTATTTCAGGTAGAAATGCATATACTCTTTTCTGAAGAGCTCTTTCCATTTCTGCATTTTCCATAAGTATACCAAATGTGGACAGTGTTACAATTTCACAACTTCGTGGAAGAACTCGACAAAGGCAATCTTGATAAAATGAAACATAATGATTAAAAGCAAAGTGATATATGTACTTTATGGAAACATTTAACTTAAAATTAAAAAAGCTGCGATATAATTCAAATAAATACCTTGCCTAATGCTTGCTTTATGTATACCTTTAAAAACTAATCCTACTGCTGGTTTGTCCCGTAATTTTTCTATAGCTGTCATATATCTTCTACCAATATTCATAAAAGTGGTAGGACCTCCCCTAGTTCGTTTCTCATCGTTTGCCACTTCTAACCATGACCTGAAATATAAAGCTCCACATGTTAATACATTTTACAAAAATTTAACACACAAATGTCTACTTTTGAAGTTTATTCAATTTTGATTAAATAAATTTTTGGCAATGCATTTTTTCTTCATTTAGGATACAAAAATTTAATGAAATGTCGAACATATTCACACCTGCAAACCATTGACGCATTCAACAGATCTGCCCAATTCAAATATTTAAATACAAGTCGTAAATCATCATAGGTTAAGTACAAATCAGTATGATGTTTTTTTCTCTCTTTGACATTGGGTGTACTATCATCGTCTTCGTAACTTCTTTTTGCTGATAAACTTGCCATCACTTAATTGTATAATATAGTAAAATTACTCCGTCCTTTCGTATAATTTAACAAAACGCTACCTTCTAAATGCGTCAATATTTCAAATCACTATTTACGTATTTACTTTCTTATAATGTTTGCTTATGTCATGAACAAGTGAAATAAACAGATTATCGTTCGATTTGTATCCCCTCTTTTTTATTAATATTTTATTTATTTTTAAAGATGGATTTAGATAAATTATATATTATAATAAGTAATAATAACAACAATATTAAGAGATCATTGTTTTGAAAAGGTAATGTCTTAAGAAACCTTGAGTTTTCACAACTGTCATAGAAACTCTACCAGAAGCATTGATGAACTTTCGCAGAAAAAAGAAATAACGTACATGTGATAGCAAATGCACCACATCACATCTAAATTATGATCTTTTGTTGAATATTCTAAAGAATTTGAATGTGAATATATTTCTAGTTAAACATTTAGTTTAGCTACGGTCCAATGGAAATCGAAAATAAAACAACAATTTCATCAAATGATTGTGGTAATGTTTGCCGTGTTTGTCTTGCAACAAATCAAAATAATCAATGCATTTTCGATAGTAAACGAAGTGATTCAATTAATGAAAGTACAATTGATTTGTCTGAAAAACTTCGTTTGTGCAGTGGTGTGGAGGTTAGTTTAATTCTAATGGTTTCTTTTTTCTTCAATGTTTGTTCGCTATATTTTTTATAATGCGACTTTTACTGGATAGGTACTGGAAAATGATGGTTTACCTTCCACTATTTGCGCGAAATGTATATTAAAGATCAATGATGCCCATGAATTAAGAAGGCAATGCCAGCAATCCGATATCCAATTAAGAGAATTGTATGGTAAAGTGGAAAAAATATATAATATCAATTTATGTAAAACTACAAAAGTAAGTACTCTACATTTGTAAAAAAAGAGTATAATTACAAAATTGTTATTATTTCGTCCTTTATTGCTCACCAGGATAAATATTCCCAGACTGATTATTCATTTACTTCTGATTTAATCAAAATTGAAGCTGATTCATTTTCTGCAATGGGTTATAATCCTTATCCAATGGTAATGCTTAATTCTAGTACTAAAGACATAAAAGATCATGAAGTAATTAATGAATCAAAGTACGCAGAAGATAAAGAATCCACTAGTAACTTAAATAAACAAAATGCCTATATTAAATGTAAACAAACAGAATATGAAAGAAGTGTTACAGGAAGAGAAGTTTATCGGACAAGAAGAATGACCATGTTTAAAAGAGTAACATCTATAGAAAATTTAAAAAATCATAAAGAAAGACAGAGACAATATATAAAAAAGAATACAGCTGTTAAGTGGGATGATGATGCAGCAGATATTAAAAAGACAGATTCTCAATGTTCTTATAGTTGCCCAAAATGTACCAGATGCTATTCCAGCAAAAGATCTTTGGATAGACATATATTAACTCATGATGAAAAGAAATTCACATGTGATAAATGTAACAAACATTTTTTTCAACTTGATAAATTGATACAACATAATAAACTACATATTGTTAAAGAAAAACCTAAACCAGTATTGTGTAAAATATGTAATAGGAATTTTAGGAAAACTGATACTATGGTAAGACATTTAAATGTTCATAAAAGAACTAATCCAAAGGAGGTCCTTTCTATTCTGAAAGAAATTAGAGATAAAAGAAAATTGGAAACCATAACTGAACCAGGAAAAAAAGAAGTTGAAAATAATAAAGATAAAAAAGAAACAGAGGAAGAATTTGCAACAAATGAAAATAATACTTTAAGTGTCCTAAAAAATAGGACTTTAGAATCTAAAGATAAAAAGTGTAATTCTGATTCATTATCTACTGAACTACTGATATCTACTGAAAATTTTGATTCTTTCGATCATGAGACACTTTATCGATGTAACTACTGTACCAAGCGTTATGCGAACGAAAAATCTCTTCAAAAACATTTACAGATTCATATTGAAAAAAGATTTGTTTGCAATGTATGTAATATGAAATTCTTTCGCCAAGATAGATTAAATAGTCATAAAAATCGATATGGGCATAATGAAAATTCAGCATTAGAAATGCAAAAACCAAGTGACGATAAGTCAGCCATTAAATTAATAAACAGTTGGATTCGAGAAGAGCTTGATTCAGATAACGAGGAAAAGGGTTTTCCTTGTAAAATTTGTGGAAAATCATATGATACAAAAAAATCCTTACTAAAGCATCAATTAAGTACGCATAATACAGAAGGAGAAAACTGCACAACGTGCGGTAAGATGTGTGCCTGTGACGAGAAGGAGAAGAATCAACATAAATCAAACGAAAGATTAAAACCATATCGATGCGGAGAATGTAATAAATCCTTTGAAAAGGAAGTTAAATTACAAAAACATATAAGAATCCACGAGCGCGCTAAGGAACAGCAAGATGTAAATTTTAAACGATTTTTATGTCACATATGTAGCAAAACCTTTAGACAAAATACAGGTCTCATGTTCCATATGAGGACGCATACAGGATACAAACCTCATGTTTGTAAATATTGTGGAAGAGGATTCACTTCAAATTCTAATTGCATCAATCATGAAAGAACTCATACTGGTGATAGACCATTCGTTTGTCATTTTTGTAGTGCTGCTTTTGCCAAATCATGTACGCTTAAAGCACACATTACAACACATACTGGAGAAGCAAATTATCATTGTAAAACTTGCGGTAAATCATTTAGGCGACTAAAGTACTTAAAAGAACACAAATTTACGCATACGGGGGAAAAACCATATGCTTGTAAGATTTGTGGCACTGCATATAGCCATTCTGGTAGTTTATTCGTACATGAGAAAAAGTGTAAAGCGCAATATAATAGTTATCAATCCAATACGTCACAAAATATGCAAAGCTATTGCGAATCGGAAACGTCTTCACCAACCTCTATCATTACCGTTTTACCGCAAGTTTATTTGAATAATACTAATGCGATAAATACACAAAGTAGCAAAACCTACATGGACAATATTCAAAAAATAAATTCTCAGAATATTGCTAACATAAATGCTGTTAATACATCAGATTTACATATTCACTCGAATTCCGAAATTTCTGATGTTTCTCTAGCTGTTAAAAGCTTCGCTCTTATCGGACAAATGTTTCAATCGTAGATTAATGCAATGAATGACTGATGAAATTCAAATTGAAATGTTTCTGTGATAAATTTTTATTTTGCAAATATGTTTCAATTATTACTTGAAATATATTTTGCATGGATAAAAAGGAGTAATAAATGTACGAAATGTTTTTTATTGCATTTTTAAGTGGTATCACTCGTTGCATATTTCATACATTATAAAATATGGGAATGGGATTAATTTTATTTTATAAGTTTTCTTATCGTATATAGAGTTTTGCAATTAGGGTGAAGGATAGTTTATCAAATAAAAAGGCTAAAGTCAATCCCTTTTTCATTAGATCTTTTCTTATTGAAGTATATGTAACTCATATACTCAAACAGTTAAAAATATTAATATACGTATCTTTATATCGAAATTGATACATTTCTTAATCGAGATATAACTATCCATTTTATTGTAAAACAACCACAAAATATTAGGCGACTACGGTCATTGGTTTAGTCCAGAGCTTGAAGTTGGCGAATCTAAGTTCACATAGTTGCAGCATCTCTTCCATAACTGTATATACTTTATGGAATATGTACTTATATATACGCACAATAATGTACTACAAGAGTGGTAAAAAATGTGTTTAAAGATGATACATACGAATATCATCGATTTTGCGGTTATCTAAACACGTTTGAACTATTCAATATCTTTCCTTTAATTTTTTACTTGTTGTAAATAAAAATTTAAAAGGAATTACACTTCTTGTAAATAGTTCGATGAATATTCGATAAATTAACATTTATGTGATAGATTTATATTGAATCACCTCCATTTTAGCAATTTTTTTAATGTATTTAGTCTTGATTTATGCAATTTAATGAATTCATTATTGTCAGATTCATATATTCAATAGTAATTTACTAAATTGCTAAGTAAAATGTTATTCTTATGATGAAACTTGTACATTACACGTAAGAACTATGTGGTCAGAAATTTTAGAATATTTAAAAGATGCGTCTTTAGTGGCAAAAATACAAAATTGTTTTGGTGTCAAAATACATTATAGTGAAACTTTGAAAGAACATTATAAGGAAAATCTCTGTCCTGAAATCCATGGTACTAATTGTCGAAATATTAAACGCAATGTGAATAGTTACCAATTAAAATTTGGAGAAGCGAAAGAAAATGGTTATATTACAACGGAAAAAAGATCTATTTGTGGTGTAAAAACAAATATATGTATGAGTGAGAAATACGAACCATCGATCGCCCTCAATTGGAATTATACTATAACAAACTATTTTTGGTATTATTTATTTTTTTTTGGAACAGAATTAGGGGATGAAATATTTTATTCTACATTTATACCTTTCTGGTTTTGGAATATCGATGGTGCAGTGGGTAGAAGGGTTGTTTTAGTATGGGCTATTATCATGACAACGGGTATGTTATTGCTTAATAATATCTAATACATTTTATTTTTAAACAGTATCGTTGCATTATGAAAATTTACATGTAGGTCAAATATTAAAAGATGTTATATGTTGGGCAAGACCTGCATGTCCTCCAGCAGTTCGATTGCAAATAAAATGGTCAGAAGAATATGGAATGCCATCTACTCATGCTATGATTGGTATATCGATTCCATTCAGTGTAGTATTATTTACAATAAATAGGTATCTCTACCCCGTTTCTATTGGTTGGACAATTGCAACATTGTGGTAAGTGACATATTATTCTCTAACAATAGATTGATTAAAATTCACAAAAGAATTTAAATATAATTGTTATTATTTATTTAAAAGGTGTACACTTGTGTGTATGAGTAGATTATATCTAGGTATGCACACAGTATTAGACATTCTAGCAGGCTTAATGTTGGCCGTTGCATTAATGATTCCATTAGTACCTTTAGTGGACTACACAGATTATTATATTCTCTCAAACATTTGGGCTTTGGCAATTTTAATTGTTACTAGTATAGCTGTTATAGTTTACTACCCATGCAGCAAGAAATGGACACCGACCAGGTAATTTATATAATGATCTTATAGTTTATAAAGATACCAATTTGATTATGACGAACAGTCTTCTATTTTAGAGGTGATACAACTATGGTGGTATCTGTTACCACTGGGGTTCATTTAGGAGCATGGCTTAACTACAATACTGGAGCTATGATAGCTCCTACAAAATCACCACCATATGATATTATATGGCCAACTTACCCAATGTTTGGTTGCATGATACTTAGAACAATACTTGGATTTTCCGGTATTCTTGTAACAAGGGCTGTTTGCAAATCCTTTTGTTATAAAATAATGTGTGCCATATTAAGAATTAATTCTGAGGACCTCATGAAAAGTCAAAATTATTCAGAAGATAACAATAAAGTTCTTGTTGATCTAGTCCACAAATATGTGACTTGTTTTATGATAGGTGTAAATACAGTGTATCTCTTGCCAAATGTGTTTTCTATAATTGGAATCGAACGACCGACATTTTACACGGAAATATAAAACGCTTCCTTCAGTTATAAAAACGACGCATTTATCGGTTTTATCGGTATAAAGTAAACATAATATGAAATTATAATCATTGTACAAATCATTCCAATACTAATGTTTGTGATATTGTTTTTGTATACATATATTCATTGCTCGTATCCATTGTTGCTACAGGTCACAAATATGTGAGTCAGATGTCCTGTACTATTTTATATACCAAAAGCGCAATTTCAGGTTTCAAACTTGTTAACCTAGTTCCAATTATATTGTTCATATACATGCATTAAAATTATAGTTTCGTTGGTAAGAGAAATAGATTAAAACAGTTAATAAGAAAGTTTATATTTTACCTTTCTAAGGTATAAATAAATGTTACAATGTTTTTCGTTACAATAAACTAATTGATTAAAAATTAACTTGTTTGAATATTTTCTAAAACTCTTTCCACGGGCATATCTAACCTTAATACCTGTGAAGGAGATAAATTATATATTATTATAATATTATAAGGAAATGTAATTACAATAAACTGACATTCTTACCCTGAGATTATTATCTAAAATACATTTCACATATGGTATATTTATGATGTATGGAACTGATAAATCATATACGAGACCAGTTTTATCAATAGTAATTACAATACGATCTTGGTCAAGAAGTACATCTACCTCTTTTCTAGTAATCTGTAGTAAAATACCAATATTTATACACTATCTACTGGAAATAAAATTTTGATTATCTTACCCCTTTAGGTATTTGGAATACCCCAATCAAATGTATAGATGTTCCTTTTAAATGTTTCAGTAATACATAATTTTGATTTAAACCAACTACAGTATCTGAAGAAATATTTTCTAATTTACTTTTATTTTCTTTTTCATGAATGTCTTTAGTAGGAATTTTAATTTCCTCAATTAATTGTTTCTGGATTTGTGTGTGAGTTCGTGGCTTACGATCTTCAATCCTGTGCTGCTGCAATTTTCCCATTACCTAAAAGATATACAATTCAAATCTGAGGTCTCTTCTATTTATGTAACATAATCTCATTGACATATGTTCAATTAGAAAATAAATATACTTTTCTATTTTTAAGAATCACATAATCTTCTGTATTTAATGTTCTGTTAAATTTGTTCGATACACCATCTATTATAACTGATATTGTGAATAGTAAAAAGTTTTTGTTTTTTTGACATTTTTCAAAATATGTTGTATTAATAACAATATCATACGTCAAACAAGGAGATCCACCTATAATGTTACATGTGATATATTAATTTTAATGTTATATTATCTTGTTATACAATACAGTTACCTTTATCAGTTTCAAATCTTTCACATCCAATACTCATAAGTACTACAAATTCTGGACTTTCTTGTGACAATATTTCAAAAAGTTTTGCGTCCGATATATCATCAGGTGGTGGTATTTTATCAGATGTACATATGTTTAAGAATACTTTTTCTCCACCATCAGTTCTTGTTTTTATACATATACCTAGAATATATATACAGGGATTATATTTGATCAATGTTATTAATTTTGTTAATATTAATAACTGGAATTACCTGGTGTAGGTTGGATAATAAAGAAAGGTTTAGAATCAGATTGCTTTATCAGTGTATCATTATCCTACAGAAATAAAAGATTTATTTGTTTATATATATACTAATTCTAACATGAAAGTCACCTAATTACTATCGTTACTTACAGGTAATATTAGGTTTTTTGTTAATATTGTATCATCTATATCCAAGAATGTTGTGTTATTCATGATGAAAAAATATTTTTATTCATTTACAATATAATATTCGTTTAATAATTAGCAATATCAGAATTAAAATATTTTCGTATAGTAGTTATTTTATTTTTTTGGATACGACAGTTTGTTATGAATGTAATTTGGATATACATATACGATAAGCAGTGGTGGGGAGTGAGGAGTGGGGAAAGATATCTTTCTTTTCATGTTTTGAAACCATAACAAAAGGTAGAAAGAATTTAACCTTTCCTCTTTGAATAATCTTGATAAAATTTTGTAATTATTACTCATCTCCACTGGGATTACACTGGCAGGGAATAGTAAAAATTAAAGTTTTATCAGTTAGATAAATTGATATAAGTTACTAAAATGGAAAAGTGTATAAATGCTTCAGATGGATTTACCCTTAAGTATATAAATCCAAATTTTACAATACAAACCTATATTTTTAATCGAAACGTCGAATAATTTAGAACAAAATCTTTGATAAAACATATATTTCAGAGATTTGACATTAAAAGATGGAATGGTATTTGAAGTTTCTAATAACTGTGAGAACTTCGACGACGAAGATTTTGGTTATTCCACGGATATACCATTAACTAATGATGAAGTATTAGATCTTTTAAATATGGATGATTTTCAAGATGAAGATACTTGTGATGATGATAATATAAATAACCGAATTACAGTTTGTGGTATCAGTTTTAAAAAATTAAAAACTAAAATGACTAATCTTTTTGGAGATGGAAAGGTAAATTATATTTCTTGATGTTGTTAGTATATTGATGGTCTTTCATAGAATAATGTTTTTTTAAATACTATTTGTAGGTCATGAAATTAATAAAACAGGAAGGTGTTGGTACTGTTATACCATGTGATGCACAAGTTAGTATCAAATATATAGCACATTTTGAATTCAGTGATGAGCCATTCGATTCTAGTTTTGCTCACGGAGATACAGAAACCTTACATTTAGGTGAGGATTCATTATTACCTGGTTTAGAGATTGGTATTACATCAATGAAAAAGCATGAAATAGCAATGTTCCTTATACATCCGGATTTGGCATATGGAAAATATGGTTGTGCTCCTCGTATTCCACCAAATGAAGAAGTATTATTCATTGTACATTTAACTGATTATGTGGATAATGGATCTGCTAAGAAATTTCAAAGCTTGTCTTTAGAAGAAAGAAGACAATTTGCAACTGCTGTTAAAGGTGTTCAGGGTAAATTTAATACTGCCAAAGATTACTTTAGTAAAAAGAAAATTAAGCAGGCAACAAAAGAGTAAGTATTTTTTAAATGAAATATGTATATATATATATATCAACACATTATTATTATCGTTGTGTGTTTTCAGATATGGGAAAGCACTTCAATGGTTAGAAGAAACAGAACTAAAAAATCAGCAAGAGGAAGATGAAGTAAATAAATTACTTTCAAGAGGTTATAACAATCTTGCAATTTGCTACAATATTCAAAATATGCCACGTAATGCTTGTAATGCATGCAATAGAGTTCCTATACCTACATCTAAAACTCATTTCAAGTATGTTGGGTTAAAACAAATTCTAAGAAATACCTACATGAACATGATTGTACATTTATACATTTTGTATTTATTTTGTAGTTATGGACGGGCGTTATTGAAAATGGGAGAGTTTTCTAGAGCAATGGAAAAGTTGCAGCTTGCTCTGAAGATGGAACCTAAAAATATGGAGATTGTCAAGGAAATTAAACTTGTGAGCTAATAAAATCAAAAAATATATATGTTGTTTCTGGAAACATTTTATCATACTCATTACTTCTAGGCAAATGAAAAACAAAGGAAGTACTTGGACATGGAGAAAAAGCTTTGGGAAAATTGCTTAAAAGTTAAAGAAAATAAAAAGAAAGAGCCTTCTGCTTTTGAAAAAGTTGCATACGAGATCTGTAAAAGCTTTTCTGAAGATAATCAGGCCTTGAGACAACCACTTCCTGAATGTTTGACCCCTGAGGAAGACAAATGTGTACGTGAACAAGCCGCAGTTTTTGGCTTGATTGTTACTACGCACCAAAGATACGGTAGAGAAATAACATATCTTAGCAAAGCTAATTATTAAAATCTAAGCGCTACTTTAATTAAGATGATATAATATGAAATATTATAGAAAAGACTATTATATAAAAATATATATATATACATACATACATATATATATATATATAAATAAATATTTTTGTACTCTTATATTATGAAAAAGAAATTATATTTCATAAAAATGCTTTACTTAACACTCATTTAAAACCTTTAGATAATTTTTACATTTTTTTACTAGTGATACAGAAATATTTTTCTTTATATTTAATGGTCAAGATAAAAGGGATATCAAATATGTAGAAGATACAAAGATCGTGTGTGAGAAAATGGCGAATCTACGGTGTATATATGTAAGTATCAGGAAACTACACATAAAATCATTCAACGGTTCGTATTAGTCGTAGACGGCTTTTCTGGAAGAGGTTTTTCGATTTCGTTACCAAATCGCATTCTATATTTTTGTCTTACGAAATCCCATTTGACGGCATTTTCAATTCTTATGGAATCTTTCAAAGATAATTGATTTTCCAATGGACTTGATTGAAGTAATGGAAAGTTAATGACGTCACGCTGCTGAGATAATACTCCATTGTCCTAAGCGAAAAGAGAAATTTGTTGCTATTTATTACTTATTTACTATCGACCTTTGACTTACCTGAATAAATGTATGTCCCGTAAATAGGTGCATTACACCAGTTTTACGTTCGCCGCTTCGATTTTTACACGCTCTTCCAATATATGAAATCCAGGAAGTAACGAGATTCAACGGCGAAGGTGCAGTACGTGTTCTTAAAAAGTTACATTTACAGTAAAACATTTTGACGTATTAGTTGTAAATGTGCTTTTCGCTTTTCTTTACAACATGGAAGTTTGTTTTTGACATGTATAGGTATATTTTTTGCGAGTTACTTACTTTTGCATTTTACGAATAAGTTTGCTCAATCCATATTTCCATTCGATATCGCTTTGCGACTGAATACTTTGATATGTGTCGGACATCATCGCGATTAATAGATTGATTAGTACAATAACACTAACCAACATATATAGAGAGAAAGATATCTGTCAGAATACGAGAGCATTGAAGGTCAATCCTTGAGGTACGAATCGTGCACGAGTAGTTGTGAATATTAGTCTGACCTTAAAGAAATATATTGTCCAATTTGGTTGCATTTTTCGTTTTAATGATATCGTGAAGTCATCCGTATCCTTTTGGCCAAAAATAGCGAAGAAAAGATTTTCCGTAATATCGATGGGATTCACTTTCACTGAAAGAATGTATTCAAGCATCTAAAATTGTCAAAGGTATTCCTAGAGGAACGCAAAGATCATTCTTACATTGCGTCTTCAATTACGTGATTCATTTTGCGTGAATTTGCACTTTAATCGTTGCGCCCCAATTGCTAAATTTAATGACATTGATTGAAAGAAAGGGATATATACAGCATGAAATGCGAAACATGCGATGGAGATGAAAAGATAATATAGGTAGGATAAGAGTAGTTATCACATTGGAAAAGGAGCATAATTTAAATGATCATTAATGAAATTGGAATATTTTAGACGACATATGAATGAATATTCGCTCGTTAGATCGATTTCAAGACATCGTGATATCTCGTGCGAGTGATCCTAATCGATGAAGATCGATAATCGGTGTGTCATGATCATGTTATGATTTGATTGAGAACTAATCGAACGGCAGACGGTCGATGCACCAATTTCGCGATACGATCGAATTTTGGAAATACGCATTCGATTGTATTAGTCTGTAAGCATGGTGATATTCGGCTAATGAGCATGCACGCATGCACTCAGTAACATTTCATTAACGCAGTGGAATTAGTTTATCGATTTGTTAGTGTGACAATTAAAGAGCAAGGCAATACGAGTGACCATACATATAGATGGACTAACCATTAAAGATACGTTAAGTTCCTATGCATTGTTGCTATACAGCATCATTCCTTTGGTAGTCTTCTCTAAAACATGATCGAGGCGGTAATCGTTGCATCGATGCGAGGGAGGGTAAAAGGTCCGCGAATAATAGTAGAATCACAGAATGATCCGATTAATTTGGATGTTTATTTTAATGAGAAAGTACGTATGAGACGAAACTGTACACATCAATTAAACGAAACGATATAACGTCGTTTTACTATAGTAATCCAAAACCAGGAGGACAAGTTCAATTAGGTTCAACTTTAACCAATATATCGATTGCAAATAATCAATCGATTCAAGGAATAGAAGTAAGTGTAGTTTGGCTTCCTGCCACGGGAACACCGGCCAACGAACTTTCCAGAACAGTCGGTAGGGATTCATGATCGGTAGATTCTTTCGATTCTTCGACATGTTTCTCAATATTTTCACCATAAAGATCACGATACTTGTGTCGGACCGCTTCCCAATCAACAACGTTATCGATTCTGACAACGTTACTGAATGATAATTGGCTACCAAGAGGACTCAGGTGAACAACCGATAAAGCAACGCTATCCTTGTGAGCCACCTGTGCTTTTTTCACTTTGGACAACCACTTGGCGCCCATTCTGGACCGCGCTGAAAGCGCATCGGTTCTTTGCAATCCCATCAAGCGGACAAGAGAAGGTCGTTGCTTTTTTGCAGCCCGCTTTTTGCAGAGTTTGTACAAATATGCCATCCAGGTGGTAAGGAGATTCAGTGGCGATGGCGCTGTGCTTGTCCTGCACATCGATAAACGTATCTAATCAATTAGAATTTCCGCGACCGTTCGAACGAACGTGTCTCGTTCAAATTGCGCGAGCATACAACGGCGTTTCTTATCGCATCGGAAATCGATATCGGTTCTATCTCGATTTCGATTGTCAAAGGGTACGCTACAGGAGAGCTCGACATTTCTTATCAATGAGCAACGATTATAATTCCTTACCTGTGCATATTTCTAACAAGCTTACTCAATCCGTATTTCCATTCGATGTCGGACTGAGCTTGTATCCGTTGGTAAGTGTCACTCATCATGGCAATTAGCAGATTAATCAGCACAACCACCGAAACCAGCATATAAATACCAAAGGTGAGCTTGAAGAGAACTTTGGTCCACTCGGGCTGCGTTTTTTCGACCTTGAATTGTTCGTGGGTCGTCTGACCGAAGATGGCGAAGAACAATAACTCAACGGCCAATACGGGACTCATCCTGACTGGAAATACGTGGGAACGATACGTCTCGTGAAAACTCTGTGTACCGCGATAGATTTTATGTTCTTCAATCTGTTTGTGAAGTACGTACGTATGTACATGTTGTGTATATCTGTATGCGTGTTAGTACGTGCATGTTTTTCTTTTTTTTTTTGTTGACCTCGACGTTTTTAAGATAGTGTCACTATAGCTAAACGCTAAGTCGTAGTAGAACGCGTTATTCTACTAACTTCTTAAACTAAGGGATGCGTTTATAAGGATGAACTCAGATCGCTCTAGACGAGCAATCATCTACAAATCCTACCATAGGAAGGAACCAAAGGTAGTTCTAGTGCACTCCAGAAGTAGGATAGCCATGCTGGGTTAAATGTTTACAGACGCACGATATCATAATCGTACTTCTCTATTTCGTGTTCGCGGGACTACTTACGTAAATTCCGAAACGATAGCATGTTGATTATATCTCGCGAATAGCCGGTCGACCTTCAAAAGGTGATATGAATCCAACTACGAGTTGTTACCTAGAATATTTTGATGTCGTAGCTATTTTCAATGCGGTATTAGCGCGACGAGAACTCGTATACGGCATTGCGTCCGGTAAAATCAAATTCGCAATCATCGAATCGAACTTGTGTATTTTTCCGAGGCGAAAAATCAGCTTCCTCTAGATAGGTGGCGTCATTGTTGTTGGTACCATGGAGGAGTTAGAAACCGTCGGTACGTTTTCATCCTCTTTCTCGTCATCCTCGTTTTTGGTATCCTTGTCTGCTTCTTTTTCAGGCTCGTTCCCGGACAGAGCTAAATATTTCTTACGGATCGAATCCCAATCGACTACGCTTTCGAGTCTTGTAGCACTATTGAAAGACAATTGACTTCCAAGAGGACTCAAGTGCACCACGGACAAGGTTACACTGTCTTTCGGTCTGACTTGACCTTTCTTCACTTTGGCCAGCCACTTCGCGCCCATCTTCGATCTAGGTGAGAGACGAGCAGCTCGCTGAAGTCCCATCATGTGGACTAAAGAGGGACGTTTTCGTTTTGCAGCGTGTTGCCTGCACACTTTGATGAAATACACGATCCAAGTAGTGAGCAAGTTAAGAGGCGATGGGGCGGTGGTCGTTCTGCAACACGGAATCGTGTGTCCAGCCTATCCCACAGATTCGTTTCACGAAAAAGAACTACACGGTGACGGAACATGCGGCGCGGAGGCGGTTCAATGCGGGAAACTGACAGCGAAAACTAGCAGTGGAGTAGCAGACTTTTTTCGGGGAATACGTATTGCTTCCTTAGCACAAGAAACGGAAATAGGCGGGTATTTATGTTCTGAACGCGGGTCTGAGAAATCCAATTGGTCTTGTATACGAAACACGTTTGCCGGCTTACCTGTGCATATTTCGGATCAGTTTACTGAGTCCGTATTTCCACTCAATGTCCGATTGCGCCTGTATCCGCTGGTAGGTGTCGCTCATCATGGCGATCAGTAGATTAATTAATACAACTACTGAGACCAACATGTATACGCCAAAGGTCAACTTGAACAGGACCGAGGTCCACTGCGGCTGATTAGTCTCGACCTTCAGTTCGCCGTGGGTCGTTTGGCCAAAGACGGCGAAGAACAGATACTCGAAGGCGAGTACAGGATTCATCTTTACTGGAATTCGAGGCACATACGTTTCTTGATTTGTCTTTTTTTTTGTGTTTTCTCTCGTGACTGTTGCTTCGTGCCTTTAGGCGGCTACTGGTGGACTCGCTATGTATGGATGCGGGTGTGGTATATCATACGTACATTAGAACGAACGAACGATCGAACGAACAATGAATGTACGAACATGCTCATGCTAATACAGATTGGCCATGCTTGCGAATAACGTTGAATGCATGCCGGACGTTCCGTGAGCTTCAATCGATCCACGCTATGTAATTATTCGGTGTCGTTTAACTTTCAAGGTGGTATACCTGTTATTATTATTTCTATTCCGTTCGCATTTTTGTTTTCTTTTGTGTTAAGACGCAAGAATTTGCGATAGCAAATTCGTGGGATGTATCGAGGATCTACAAAGGCAAGTGTATTTTATCGATCATCAGAATGTGCGGGCTTTCCGCATGTTCTTCTTTCTACCGGGTTCTCGGAATTCACGAGGTTCACAATTGATTCGTTTGTTTTGGACGATGAGATGCAGCATGCAGACGGCGCGGCGAGCATTCTTTTTCTCTTTTTGTCTTGATCTTGCGGCGACGTAGCCGCACGAGCGAACACGTACGTAGAAAGAGAACTATTTACCGTGCGCATGCAAGGAAAAATCGGACGCTTCGTTGCTCCCCAAGATCGTGAGGAAGTACACGTAAAGCGGCCGCGACTTTAAACGAAGAGAGGGATTCGAAGGAGAAAAGGAGGACGTCTCGAGGACGAGAGGAGGGATAGGGAAGTCTAAAACGGATATTGAGTCGAGGCGGTTTCCGGCAGTTAGAGACAGTCACAGAAAAAAATGGAGAAGTGCGCGCATCGGGTGGCACATCGGGATCGAACGTCTGGATGTGGACCAACCCGACGCTTTTCGAGGTCGTAATTCGACTTGGTCGATTAGTGACATACAAAACACGCATTGCGCAAGACTCGAATAGCACGAAAAAGATAACATTACTTTTGTATGTTTAGAGAAATGCGTACGATGCACAATAGAGGCTGTGGAGAAACGCGCGCTCGATTGGCGCCTCCGTGAAATAAGGAAGAAACCGGCGGTGGTCGCCAATCCACTCGGTGGGACGCTAAGATCTCGAGATCGGAACCGAGATCGAGCTGTAGACACCGAGTAGCTGCGATTCGGACTCGCGACCAGGCAATTAGGATTTGGGAAAAGCATCAACATCCTTTTGTCTTTCGTGTTGTACGTGAGTATGAACATGTTTCAGGAATTTATGGCATTGATCGTCATAGAGAAAAATAAAGGAAACTGGACATAGTGCGGAGTTGTCCCGGATATTCGTCACAAGCCCGAATCACAGCACAGGTTACAGCGGAATGAGAAACATTTCTCGCAATGTTACAAATATTTATGTTAATTGGAATCAGGCAGCAGTCCCAGCAGGCAACACACATCGGGCAAACGCACAATGCAGACGGTACGACACCAAGAAGAATCGTGTCCTGCATTCCGTTGTGCACGTGTCATTGCCATTCAATTCACGTTCCGTTCTGGTTCTCGTTAACGTTCTCAATCGGCTTTCAAAACTTACTATTTCGGGAGCTATCGTCACAACACTCAGGTGGTTTTGTCTTGTAACGGAGGTGTCGACGAGGAGGCGCCGTCGATGGCGTCTCCATCATCCATTCCGTAACATTGGCCAACAAATCTATCATTGCAATTTATCCGATTATGCGTTTGTCTCGAGGCAACTAGGCTGTTCTATGGTATAGTCGGGACAACGATAGGTTTTAGTCTTCGTCTTCGAAATTATTAAATCATCGGAGGCCTGCGAGGCATCGCGATGGACAAGGAATGATTCGTCATTCACTGCCATTGATTAATTCGAACGATTTCGAATATCGAATACTACCTTTTCAGGGGATGAGAAGCATCGAGTACGCGTGTTTTTATTCGTGTATCCGCGTATCGCATGTTCGCGGTCCCATCGACCGCGCCGCCTATCTTTTTTTTCATAGAGTGGCTGCGATCGTATATCCGAGGAATAAGACGGGGGTAAAAATTAGGAGGTAATTTCTCTCTCCCTTTCTCTCTCTCTGCTACATTCTAGAAAAGATCACGGCTAATCATGTGCGTCGAACTTACCGTCGTAGAAGGCGCCCTTTTTCTTTTTGTCCTCGCGCATGTCTTGAGTCGATTGATTCTTGAAGGCTTGGTTCAGCGCAACGAAGTGCATCGAGAAACCAAACACAAAGATGGCTAACACAGCAAGAAATCTGGCGAGATCCTTCATCAGGTTTCCGATGATGATCGCCCATGGTCCAAAGAGATGGTGAAACGAGAGGAAGTCGAGGATTTGCACACAAGCCAGCAAGAAGCTCAGAGCGAATAGTTGATTCCTGAGGTAGAGCAGGGTTGGCCAGTACTGTCGTTGAACTAGCACGAAGCCCATAAGATGGAACGCTACTCCACAGATGCCGAACAATAGCACCGCCAATTTGATCCAGCCTAGTCCGCTCTTGTCGCTAGGATTAGTCAGCTCGAAGAGCAAAAGTCCAGACAGCATCACGAGAAGACACCATTCGTACCAGTACGGTAATAGACTCGGTCTTACCACCGGATATATAGGAATTATACCGACCAGTAAAAGGAAGACCATCAGATATATGTGAGACGTGAGGTACGACATGAATTTTATGATGGGAACGTTATTGTACTTGTGACCGAGCGGAAGAGCGAACACCACCCATACTGGCGGACAGATGAGGAATGCGACGAATAGAAGAATCGTCCTGAAGGCGTTCCAATTCAAGCTGCCCTGCCACAGTTCTTGAAGATATCGTTGTACCACCGTATGCGCAATCACCTCCTTCTGCTCGTTCTCGATCAGAACGTCCAAGAATTCCACGTTTCTGCGATCCATCGAGGTAAGAATTCTTCCAGCCGAGTCGGCGCCTGCGGCTAGAGCTAACAATTCCGTGGCCATCGCTTCGCATTGTTTGCCGGCGGCTATCAAGTCTTTAGCTCTCTCCTTCTCTTTCTCCGACAATTTCATGTAGATATTGGAGAGCTTTGCTGCCGTGTCTACTGGTGCCGGCGATACCAGCACGAATTCCTCGATCGGTTTATTGTTGTGGCTCTTACTGCAGACCATCATATTATAGACGAACTGAAAAATCAACGAGTTCGAATCGATCAAGTGCATCACGAACGAAATCAACCATCAGGGGAGCAAAGTGAAAAGTTGGGAATCGCGTGCTTGTTATTTGACGTCGACACTCGCCAAAATTTATTGGTTCGACCGAGCAATGATCATTGTTCGCGTTAAAAGTTTCGAAATTCCGTGCTGTGCCAATTGCGTTGTCGAAGCTCGAGTTTCAAGAGAAAAGAAATTACACGAAAAAGAAAAAAGTCACGGAGAGAAGCAGTGGCGATTATAGCTTACCCTCTTATCCTCCATCAGAGCGTATGTATCGTGCTCCTTCTCCATGAGATACTTGAGCACGTCGTTGTGACCCTCTGAAGCGGCGAACCAAATCGGCGCGCTTCCGAGATTAGTTTCACTTTTCGGTGAGGCTCCGCTTTCGACTAGCAATTTAACAACATCAAGATAACCGGCGCGAGCGGCGCAATGCAACGGCGTCCAGCCATTTTTATCAGTCGCGTTTATTTCTGCTCCCTGACCGAGCAGAACTTCCACCATTTGATAGTGACCGTGAGTCGCGGCGATGTGCAGACCAGTTTTACCGTATCGGTCTGAGCTATGTAACAATTCTGCCGATCTGCTCAACAGAAGGCCCACCACCGTAATGTGACCTCCGAAACAGGCCAAATGGAGGGGATTAAAGCCGTTTTCCGTGGTCGCTGCCTCCACCTTAGGCAATGATTTGGCATCAGCTCATCGCCATTAAAAAGTCCGTATACTGTTTCTTTTTTTTTTTTTTTCGTTTGGATACCTGTACGCCAGCCGAGTTTAACAGCAGTCGTACGACGTTTTCGTTTCCGGAGTAAGCAGCCAAGTGTAAAGGTGTCATTCCGGATTCGCTTCCTAATTCTCCTACCAGAGAGCCACCAGTTGGGGGATCGGATTTCACCGTTCCAGGTACGTTGGTTAAGAGTTCCCGCACGGTATCTGAACGAAAAATACATTGTTTTACTGTCTTACAGGGTAAAGTCTAACGCGGGAAAGCCTCCAAGCGACATCTCCGCTTTGTAATAAGCGTGGTTACTATCTCTGAAGCTCGACAAGCCTAGTGTTAGAATACATTGTTTATATTAATATCGTTGTTAAGAAACGAAGATTATGCTTGGGATGCTTCTCTCCTAAGATACAATCGGTGGAATAAGCTTACCGGCTTGACCGAAGTACGCGGCAACATGAAGGGCAGTAACCCCAAGCTTCTTACTGGATATACGAAGAGATTGAGAAGATCTCATCACTTCCAATACCTGACCATGTCCGTGTTGTGCGGCCAAATGGACCGCGGTGAATCCCGCTCGATTCTCATCGGCACAAGAAGCACCTGCTCTGACTAACGCTTTAACAACCTCGGCATGTCCTCCTTCGGCCGCCAGCTGAAGAGGAGTCGCTTCGGTTAACTTGTTTCTTGCAGAGATGACACCTTGCCGATCGAATTTCATCAGCTCTTCGATCACGCGCACGCTGCCCTGCATCGCCGCTATGTGGGCGCATGTGTTCCCATCTTTGGTACATGCCATCACTAAGCTGGGATGTCTTTGAAGGAATAGCTGGGCCACCTCCGCATAGTTGTTCATCGCTGCAGCATGAATCGGTTTCTGACCTTGATCGTCGGTCGCGTCTATACTTGCCCCGAGTTCGAGTAGAAGCTTGCACACTTCCAATTGGCCAGCACCAGCTGCCAAATGAAGGGGTGTCTGTTTTCTCAGCGTAAGAACGTCTATCGCAGCCCCGTGGTCCTGCACAAGGAACTTGACGAGATGCGAGTAGCCGTTCATCGCTGCTAAGTGCAATGCTGTTCTACCGACTCTGGACTTGGAGTTTATGAATGCTTTGTTCGCCAACAACGCATCGCAGACTTGTAAGTAGCCGTGCTCGGCAGCCAGGTGAAGCGCGGACCTACCCTCCAGGTCAAATACGTCTACTCTCGCGTGATTCGCCAGTAACGTGGTCACTAGCTCCATGTGACCGCGATGGGCAGCGATTAGCAACGGGGTCCAACCGACAGCGCTTTGACGATTTAACGCTTTCTGTACTTCCGTGGCTGACATACCACTTATCATCTCTGTTAGAACTTCGTTGTTTCCAGCTAACGCGCAGTGATGGAACGCTGATTCTTGAGCTTGCTTTGTTTGGAGTGAAACGTCTGCTCCACCTTCCAGAAGAGCTCGAATAACTGCGCGGTCGTCACCAGGTATTTCAACTTCCGACGGTTCGATCTGAGCGGCGTAATGTAATGCACTCGCTCCTTCGTTTGTTAAACTGTTGACGTAGGCCGTCGCTGTTTCCGGACCCTTTCTTTCCTTCACAAACTCGATCAAGTGACGCACGACGTCGGCTTTGCATCCTCTACATGCCAAGTGAAGTGGCGTTTCTCCGTTCTATCGAAATGCGTTCCGTCGTAACATAGAGAAAGGAAGTGACAGATAGAAGAGGAAAAATCATACCTTCGACTTGTACATAGGATCCCCGCCATCCTCCAGAAGAAGCAATAACGTCGTCAAATTGCCATGGCTCGCCGCTACGTGCACAGGTGTTTGACCGTCGTCGGTAGTCAAATTTGGCCCTGCACCAGATTTCAGTAACATCAGCGCACATCTGTCGCCGTCAGGCACTCTGGCTGCTATGTGAAGAGGCGTTTCCCGAAGTTTTCCTCCTCGAACGTGAACTTCGGCCCCGTAACCTAACAGAGTCTCTACTACCGCAGGTTTTGCATTTTCCACGGCTATATGCAGCGCAGTGTAATTGTCGTTCGTAGTTGCGTCCACCTATGCGACAAAGAATGTTCAAACAACTAATTTAAACGAGTTCTCTTCCAAGATTAATCGAACAAAACTATATTTGTGAGTTTCCATTCTAATACCTTTTCACCTCGTTGTAGGAGAGTGCTTATGATGCCAACATGACCGTACTTGGCTGCCGTGTGAATTGATCTGGCGCCACGTTTATTTGGCATGTGCAAGTAGACGCCCTTCTTGAAGAGCATCGTCGCGCATTCCGAGTGACCGTTCAATGACGCTATATGCATCAGTGTTGATCCGTCCTTTGTCCTCTCAAATATGCTGGCTTTGAATTTATCAGCCAGCAACTCAATAATAGAAGCATGCCCGTTTTCTGCTGCTAGATGCATCGGAGTACGATCCTGATGATCAGTGATGGAGGCTGACGCTCTGACACCGTAAAAGTACTTGACGAGGGTTTCGTCACCCTCAGCGCTCGCTATATGTAATGCAGTTTGTCCATCACCCTGGAAGAATATTCGCATTCAAAGGACGTTTCTTTAAAGGTATGCAACATTTCCGCAATTCCGAGATCCTAGGATTTTCTCATACGTTTTGCATATCCACAGTCGCCCCGTAGTCCACCAATATTCGCACCATATCGATGTCCCGTCTCCTAGCCGCCAGATGAAGGGCTGAGTCACCTGTAGTGGTAGTGGCACGGAGCTGATCCGGTGCCTGTTGAGCCAACAATTCCCTGCACATCGATTGATTTCCAGCTTCCACCGCCAAGAGCAAAGGTATCTTTCCTTTCTACAATACATTATGGTGATGCAAGGACAGTGTTTTCGAAACAATTTCTTATAGACTACGGTCCATTTTTGCTTTAGTATCGGGAGACATTAGACGGCTGGTCAGATCGATTTTCGCGAGGAAAGAAAAACGAATCCGCTATACGATTTCCATAAATAGTCACATTCGTATGTAGACGTAAATATCGACGTTGGGGAGCAGTTTCTCTTAGAATCGCATAATCTCGCTCGTTTACGAGACAAAGAACGAAGGAACATTAAGAGGCTGGTAAGTGTGCGTGCGAGAAAGAAGGGGAAATAGATGGAAATGTGCCGAAGGGTGGTAGAAGAAGAAAAAGTAGAAGAAACGAGCTAGAGGAGAATTATGACAGCTGTTCGGTACCAGGCCGCGATAGTCCTGGGCCATCATTCGTGTCACGCGAGAAACGTGAACGAGAATTGGGAGCGATGCGCGATAGAAATCGCGCAAAAACTGTTAATTCGATCAAGGAACGCCTGACACAAAGCTGCCACGTTTGATGCTTACAAGAGGTAGTTAAATTACTTAAGCGGTAAAAGAATCGGATTCTAATGATTTCTTCGACGCATACTACTTACCCCATCAACTTTCAATCTAATGTCCCGGCCGGCGGCGGCCAATAACGCTCGTAAAATTGAAGTCGCAGTACCTGTTTGTCTGGACGCGACCAAATGTACAGCTGTTTGTTGCCTCGGCTATACTCGGATAATAAAAGAGATATCACATATTTTGAACAGTTAATGAGCTGAAAAAGAGAAAAGAAAAGTTCATACTCCTCCAGTGGCATAAGGATCGACGCCCCGCTTTGACAGTAATAATTTGACGACATCCTCTCTCGAATACATAGCCGCGATGTGAAGAGCATTGTAATTGTCCTACGAAAGACGAAGACGGATTTTGTTAACGCAATTTTTAGGTTATGTATGATCGACGTGAAGATTTCATCTTCCTGCCATAGTTACTTCCGCTCGATTGAATCGAATAGCTCCAACTAGCTATGGTAGATGGAAATAAATCGTAAGACCCAGCGAGATTCGCCGGGTCAAGTGGCTAGTATGGAAACCGGGTTATAAATCGCATTTTGCCGCACCCAGAATAAAACGAATGGTTTATCGCCGATCGATTTGAAAATGACGTCGAACCGACGCGTTGGGTGGGGCTAGAAAACCCGATCTCTGCGATTAGCTATTACTTAAAGTTAATGAAGGGGCGCACCTAAGTTTTTTCGCAAAATTCTTGGAGATTCTAGGAACTTGCGTAATCGCGGAAATACCCACGGAAAGGGTCACGATTGCCTAGTAGGTTTATAATCTGCTAGGAGCTTTAGGATTGGTCAACCGTGGACGTAGCCGCATAAGCATGACTACCGCGAAGAAACGCGCCGATAAAATCTGGAAGGTGCCTAATCATCTCCTAGAATCGAGCTACTTTTTCGCCCTACTCACTCGTCGGCCTACTTGCTTGCTTACTTTCTAACCTCCGTAAACCCCTTGGCCTTGGCCCTCCTTCACGCGATCTTACCCTCCTTCACTCGACTTAACAGGGATTACAAGCAGATCGTTAATTATACACGTTCCATGGTCTCCACTGGCTATGATCATGCAGTCATTCAAATAGTACGTGTCGCAGCCACGCAACGCGACCGGGAACTTGTTCAAAAACCAGTATCGCCACAATTAAGACGATTAGATTTTAACGCGAAAACGCTTATCACCGCCCGTGAAATGTGGAGCGGTCTCAAAAGCAACTAAAATATTCTGCGAATCTACCAGTTGTATTTTACTCGTTAAAGCACGCCAGGGAGAGCTACCAAATTTCTTGAAATACTTCGAATTTCTTGGAATACTTGCGCTGTTCCTGGCACCTACGTCCGCTCCCAATTCAATCATTCGGTCGAGCAATCCCGTGCGATTGTCTTTTACTGCGTACATCAATGGTGTCATGCCCGTTGCCTGAAAATTAAAAATATATATCGAGCAGTGATTGAGATAGAGGCAACGAGCTATTTTGTTAGCGAGAATTTTCTTTTTTGACTAACCGGGTCCATGATACTAGCGAGAGGAAGAAGGGGACCATCCTCTCCGACGCTCTGTACCGCCTTCTCCAGAGATTTGAGCAGCTGGTCCACCGGTGCCCATTCTCCACGCGCGGCAAGCCCGAGGAGCTTTTGTGCGGCTTCCCTGCTGGTTGCTCCTGCCGATCCAGGTTTGCTTCCAGGTTGTGTCCCATCCGCGCTTGTTCCTCCACCGGTACTTCCCGTCGAGGCTGATCCTCCGGTCTCATCTTTGCTTACTGGGCTTTCCTCTTTGCTGGAGGGATTCTTTTTTTCGTCCTTCCCACCCGATGTCTTTTTACTGTTACTGCTCATGGTACTCCGTACGATCTCTCATCGTAGTCAACCGACATGTTTCACGCTTGAACGGCGACTTCGTTTGTCACTTAAAAATCTATATCTCCACTGTTTTTAGTTTTGTTGTATTTAACTCTTAACGTTTATAAACCATTATACTGATAAATTGTTACGTTGTTTCCGATATTTTCTAAGAGTCGATAGTGAAATAAAAAAAGAACCAATGGTAGAGTTGGATGTTGGACGAGCGATTTAGTTGGTCGGACGCGTGCTAACGCCGCGTTTATCCTGGCGGTTCTGAAGACATTACGTGGCTCGCGAAGGGTAGCCTTCCCTCGACCCTCTCGCTGCTCGGGCAGGATCGACCAATCACTGTCACGGTAGTGCGGGAATCCACAGGGTAACGGTACACACCAGCAAAGAACAACTCGATTCAACCGGGTTGCACGGACGCGTATAACGTTGCCTAACTGGCTCACCCGCTAGCTACCGTAGCCCTCGCCCCGTTGGATGCTTAGAAAATGCGGTAAACCGGTGGTGAACTCGGTGGTGGTAGCAGCGGCAGCAGTGGTGGTTCGGAGAGCCGAGAAACCTATCACGAGAGTGGGGAGCAGAAGGTGGAACGGTGGTGCCATGGTCGACGTCGACACGCGACTTCCGGCGCGGAGCCAGCAGGCACGCCATCCGTCTATGTGGAGTCCTTCGATCTTAGATTTTAACCACTGCTATCCTCCTTACTGCAACCGATTTACTTTTCTTACATACCTTTCATTTTTTCACTTGAACATATATTTTTTCTTTTGCGTTCATATCTCAACATTCCAATGGAGGAGCTTGATCGACGTTTCAAATAAACCATGTGTGTCCTTGTCGTATCTTTCATCATGTTCCTTACAAACATAAATTAAATTTAATATGACTTACAAAACATGCTATAGACCTTTAAATGAAGATACAGATATATGTATACATGTATACCGCCTTATTGTAGAGTGAGGTAACTGCACTTGGTAATTCAATCGGGACTCGTTTATACATATGTATGTAGTATGTAACACAGTATGTACACCATTATGTAATTGAATCATGCAAGATATCTTCGTTGCCTTAAAAAAAAAAGGTGATTAGTACAGTATCATAAGTCAAGTGCACAAAAGCGTCAAGATTAACGTTAATGGACTTTGGTATTTTGAATAGTTAACAGCATGTATGCGGTTGAGGATAAAGCGATAAACATATAGAGATAAATATTACCTATACGTAGTTAAAATGTTCCAACGTAGTTCGTCTTGAAGGAAGGCTCTCAGTGTTATCTCAGCAGCCGTAAAGTGCGTATCGATTTGGAAAGCTATAAATTGAAGAAATGTTTCGTTTTTCTATTACAAGGAATTCGTTTTTCTTCCCAGCTACTAGTTACCGCGTATATTACAAAAATGTTGCTAATGTGAAACATTCATTGCTTGGTGAGTAACAAGATATTTATCAAAAATATATATAATTGACACGAAAGAAAAACAAATCATCTAAGCGTATTTATCAAACGTTTTATGTAGTAGATCTTCGAAGTTCTTGGAAATTACGTAACATGTCGAGTCAACGGTTATTTCAAGATAAGCCGGCACACATGCTACAGCATGGGAGTGTACCATTGATCGACGAACCCATAGGAAAATTAATCGGAACGGCTGCAGAAAGGTGGCCTGATCGAGAGTGTGTGGTGTCTCTACATCAGAATATACGATTGACGTTTTCCGATGTCATTCGGCGTGCCGATCGTTTGGCTGCCGGTTTAATGAAATTGGGTATGAAGCGCGGCGATCGTCTCGGACTATGGGGTCCCAACGATGTCGAATGGTTAATTACCTACATGTGTGCCAGCAGAGCGGGTTTCATTCTTGTTGCTATCAATCCTAACTATCAAATGGATGAGCTCACCCACTGTATACAAAAGGTCGGCGTAAAGGCTGTGATATCACCTGACAATTTTAAAACACAGGATTATCCACGCATGCTACTTCAAGCCCAGCAAATGTGTCCTACTTTGGAACACATAATTATCTATTCGAAGGATCACGTAACGTAAGGAAATGTTCGGTCAACGTCTAACATGGTTGTCTACACTTCCTAAGTTCTAATCATGAGATGAATATTCTTCTGAGGCGACGCGTGTGACTCTATCTCTTGCGAATGATATATTCGAGTTTCCTTTGAATTTCGTCTAATTTAAGCGAGGGAATGGACAATGTGCAATAACTCTTGATATCCGGCAACGACGGGTCGATAAAGGGACAAGTTGGACGCGACGAAGTATACGTAAATCCTTTGTTCTTAGGAAACGCGATCGGATCGAGTCGTTAGCGGCGGTCGACAAGCATCCCTCCGAGGTAAATTCGTCGCGGTTGGTCATTCCTGGTGATAAGTAGACGCGGACGAGGTCGAACAGGGGTGCAATTTTAACGTATTCTCGCACTCGCTCTCGTGCGATCTGTTAATTCATGAATATCGCGTGTAGTAAAACGCGGCAACAATCGACGTACAGTCCCTATTCGATTTAGTTGTTGGAATAATCGCTAGGTCAGACTACGTATACCGTGGCATATAAACAATTCGTATGTGCCACGCGACACGGTTATCCCTTTTGTTTTCATTTCGTTGATTCGAATCGCATCTCATGGGCGAGATATTCGATCAAACGTCTAACGAACCGCAAACCGATAATCATTCGGCCGAACGAGCGGAAACGAATTAACCCAAACGCTTGGTAATTTCCTAAATGCGCGACCTCGAGTCCCTCCTCCCGTGATTTCAAGCCACAATCAGGCCAGTCGTACCGATTGACAATCCGATTGATAGTTTTGCGTCGCCCTTGCACGGTCGATCTATTTTCAATTGTGTCTCGTAACTTTCAAAGTTTTGTCTGATCATCCAGTGGATTTGATTAATAATCTCTTTCCGTGAAAAGGAATCACTGACGAGCAATTAGGTTAATGGTCAGTCGCTGCTTTGTAGTCTATTACGCACACTTCGATTCCGTTTCTAACATGCATTACCACCTTGTCGCGATCGATCGATGGATCGGTTAACGCGTTTCTAAATTGTTGTAGTGGAACTCGCCGCTTTATCGATGTGGAGGAGCTCGCAACCAGAATCGAGACGCGGTGGATCGCGGCAGAGCAGGACCAGATATCTTGTCATGATGGTAGTAATATACAATTTACTTCAGGAACCACTGGCAGACCAAAAGCCACGTTGATATCACATAGGTCTGTGATGAACAACTCGAAACAGGTATAATACTCTATCGCCAGCAATTATCTCAATGATGTCTGATCGAATCTTTATCGCAGTATCTTTCTTGGACTTCAATCGTTTAGGCTGCCGTAAAAACAGAGTTAACCGTCGACCACAAGGTTTGCCTAAACGTTCCATTCTTTCATGTGTTTGGCATTATTAAAGGATTGATGTGTATGCTTCACGCGGGTATCACGCTCGTGTTACCAGCTCGTTCATTTAATCCTGTGAAATCATTGGAGGCGATAGTACGTGAGAAGTGCAATGTCGTTTACGGAACTCCAACAATGTGGGTAAGGAAATGATTCGAAAGTTTCATATGATAAATGAATAAAATTTTCATTTGTTCGTTGTAAATAAGTATTAGTGTTGTATATTGTTATTTACGATCAATCTATTTAAGATCAATCTATTGGACGTTCAACAAAGCAATTATCTCAATGATGTCTGATCGAATCTTTATCGCAGTATCTTTCTTGGACTTCAATCGTTTAGGCTGCCGTAAAAACAGAGTTAACCGTCGACCACAAGGTTTGCCTAAACGTTCCATTCTTTCATGTGTTTGGCATTATTAAAGGATTGATGTGTATGCTTCACGCGGGTATCACGCTCGTGTTACCAGCTCGTTCATTTAATCCTGTGAAATCATTGGAGGCGATAGTACGTGAGAAGTGCAATGTCGTTTACGGAACTCCAACAATGTGGGTAAGGAAATGATTCGAAAGTTTCATATGATAAATGAATAAAATTTTCATTTGTTCGTTGTAAATAAGTATTAGTGTTGTATATTGTTATTTACGATCAATCTATTTAAGATCAATCTATTGGACGTTCAACAACGACTTCACCCGCCACCAATAACTTTAGCCTGTGGCGTCACCGGTGGTGCTCCTGCGTCGCCGGAGCTTTTCAAAAAAATAAGAAAATGCTTCCATTTTGACAACATGAAGGTAGGGATCAGATGTGATAAGAAAAATGTAGAGTCACGAGCGTAGAATCATGTTATCATAATATTAACATTTTGATCGTTACTTTTTTAACCGTTTGAACGAGCACTTGCGAGCGCGCCTTTATGTCAAAGTAATCATGTTTGCGACCGTATAGTTGAACAGTTCACTATGTCCGCCGTAAAAATCGAGCATGTACGTATAACGTACATGATCTTAATTGTAAAAAATAATCGTCAGTTGGATTTCCTTCGATAGATACAATTTTCAAAATTCATACGAACGTTGGTAGGATATAGGAATGGACGAAGGTCGTCGACACGACGACAGGGTTGTACTTAATTCGGCCCGACATAACGCGTCGCGTTTCCCGCGTTATCTATGCACATATCTTGCACGGGCAACTCCTCGGTTCGTATGCATAAATACGATTCTGCGAGGAGAAATATCGTTTCTTGGCCTCGATCAATAACGTTCTCTTTCGTGAAATCGGGTTCCGAGGTTCCTCGTACGTCGTGAATCGCTGATATTCGCCATATTCTCTCTTTCAAACTTACGAATTACTGATTCGCCATGTTTGACAGACGATATACGGGCTGACGGAGACAACGGCGGTCATCTTTCAGACGCTGCCCAACGAAAATAACGAATTGACAGAGAATACAGTAGGCCATTTGGCCGATCACGTTGAAGCTATGGTAACCAAAAAATCATACGAAATTCGGTATTTGTTATTTACGAAGTAAATCTTTTTTTAATTAAATTTTGTCTCTATTGAAAAGGTCGTCGATGAGAATGGGAACGCAGTGCCATTCGGTACTTCCGGAGAACTTTGGATTCGGGGTTACTGCACCATGATGAAATATTGGAACGACAATGAGGCAACCGAGAAGACTCTTACCAAAGATGGATGGTTAATGACTGGCGATCAATTCGTCTTAAGATCGGATGGTTATGGACAGATAGTCGGGAGACTGAAAGACATGATAATTCGGGGAGGAGAGAACATTTTCCCAAAAGTATGTGTACATACCAGTCATTATGTTTAATTTTGTTTATTTGCCAAATCGTGTTCTAGGAGGTCGAGGATGTATTGATGACACACCCTCTGGTGGCTGAGGCACAAGTTATAGGCGCCTACGATAAAGTGTACGGGGAGCAGGTATGCGCCTGCGTGCGTCTTCAAGAGGGCGCGAGTCTTGGAAGAGAAGAATTGAGAGAATATTGTAAGGGTCGCATGGCGCCTTTTAAGATACCACGTTACATAGAATTCGTAATGGAATATTCGAAAACAGCTAGTGGGAAGATACAGAAATATAAACTGAAACAACAAATGGAAAGCAAAGGGGTAATTCCCACTAATTCGGACGAGAATATTACCGTCCCTCTTGGTAAAAATGAAAAATAATTTATTAATTCCGTTTAATTTAAGTAATGTTTAATTTAATAATTTTTAATAAAATTTTTGTTTAATGATATTATTATCTTTTAAGAAGATGAAAAAGTAAACGCGACATAATTCGGTGAGATAGGTTCGTCTTGGTAGAGGACGCCACACGTTCATTTGCCAAGTTCGTTTGCCTACGAACTCGGTAATGTAGAAAACTATTCCAAGTGCGGTCATATAATATTTACCATCAATCCAGAGAAATACATATGTTAGTACATCAGTATACGTATTTTGTTCGAGTGAAGTTAGTATTGTTAGTATTCTTTTCTATGCAATAACTTTTATAGAAGCAATTTCAGGAAAGATGAGCGAGAAAAGAATACAAATGCGCATTGATCTTAGAAAATTAGCAACTTTATTTCGAAAGGTTAACTTGCGGACCAGATAATCATCAAGCGGTAACATGATATCCAGGATCTCTTATTCGGATTCACATTTTCAACGACAGCACGTGTCAGGGCTGTTTTTACGCTTACGCAAAGCCTGGTGCTTGCCAACTGTCGCCGCGAAAAACGGGGATCGGTGATCGATGACATCGGCACTATACCAGGAAGCGAAGGATAATGACGCGTGGCGTCGAAAAAAGAAAGGAAGCCTTGGAACGTGGAGATACGAAGCAGAGAACCGGTAAAGAGGAGCGAAGTCGAGCAAGAAGAGGAATGAGAAAAAGAAGGAGATAAGGAGGTGGAGAAGAAAGAAGCCATCGAAATCCATGGATTCGAGAAGGGCACGTGTTTCAGGTGGCGTCTAATTGAGGATGGATGCCTCAGGCAACGAGTCTCGCTTCTCCAAGACTGGAAGACTTGGAAGAGGCGTGCATTACTGCGGCAGATGGTGGTCGTGATTGCAGCTGCTCCGCAACGAACACCTGCCGTTTTCTCCGTCTATCGAGATGGACGAAATCACTGTCCAGCCTCCTCCTACCCTCCTTTTTCTCCAACTTCGAGTTTGTCTTTCTCCAGTTTCCTCCGTTTTCTTCTTCTTCTATTGCTATCAGGTAAGAGAGTACATTTTGTCTGAAAAGAAACAAATGAAAATAGATATTAGATATCGATCGTTGTTTACTGGAACCTCTCGCGGCAATACGAATGTTTCCTCTTTCTCAGTGTAAAGTGTCTTATCTAGCTGGAGAGAAAGTGATTTTTGTCACGTAGAATTATTAAAGAGAAACGTTTTTTAAATATCACTGTCGTAAACGGGGCAGCAAAAACCGGTCGCAGATGGGTTGTAGTTGGATCGTCTAAGGAGTAGGAATTAATTCTGGCGAGTGGCCAGAATGTACGGACACAGGACACGAAACACGGTTGGCGAAAGGATAGAGGCGAAAGGATGATACTGGCATCGAAGTAAATTCAGCCGAGACAGATTCACGCGGAAAATTGTGCGCGAAAATTGGTGCACCGTGTACCGGCTCGACAGCCGGAATAGACGAGCGTGACCACGATTTCTCCTGTCGGGGAAAGGAGCTAACGAGCTGTCAAGTGTCACCCGAATCGAGTCCGTTCCGAGTCACCGATAAACGTCGATGCAGCGTCGCCATGGTGGTTCCTCTCCTTTGGCAGATGGTCCGCCTTTCCTTTATCGCCCGAGCTGTACTTCGTGAGACAGGTCGAAATTTCTTTCGAGCTGGGGATATAATCGATTCGTCTTTCGTCGTGGCTCGATTTCCGTCAGAGGTTGACGACGCGTAGTGAACAATGAAAGACCGGTGACGGGATATGAAAATGAGGGGAATAGGGTGGAGAGACAAAGATCGAGAGATAAGGGTAAAGGACAGGTGGTGCGATCGGATGGAGAGGAATAAGAATGGAAGAAATTCCAGAGTAGTAGGCGGAGAATGGCGGTAAATTAAATACGGCAGCACCCCGGAGGGGGTTCGTTTAATCGCTTAATCGAGACTCCAGAAATGCTCGCAGTGAACGGAGGCTCGCGCGCTTTTCGTTTCGTCTCGATGAAAGCTCTCGAAAGGGTCGGCAATTACTTAAAAACGAAGTTGTGCACCATCATCGCCGCCGTTTTCTTTCTCGCTCATCGAGCTGCGTCTTCCACGTTCCCGCCTCCTTTTATCTCGTCCACTTCTACGGTTGCTTTTACACGGTTTTTCACCAAGCTATATCCACGAGAAAGCCGCCTGGAAAAAGGTGGTCGCGACGCAACTGCCAACCGGATGGACCGTCCTCTATTCGGATAACGACAGCAATATCCAAATAGTAAAACGAATGGTAGCCGACTCGAGGGCACGGCAAACACTCGAATAGTGGCTGGATCGATGAAAGGTACGCGAATCGCGGCAACCGGCGTAATAAAAGAGTCCGACCGCGTAAACGTAATCCACCTCCTTCCCCTCGAGCCCCCACCGGCTACTAACCAGTCTCGTTCGCTTCCCTGAATTCTTTGCGTTTCGAAAGCCACGCGAACACGAACGTTGTAGTTATTCGAAATTTCAAACTCTTCTGTGAATGACGTGGCGAAATACCGCTACGGACCGAAAATCGGTGGGTTTTTTTCACGTGTGACGTAACAGGCGACTCGATATGGCACCTTGTAAGATGACACGTCACATGGAAGGAAGCGCAGTTGCTCAGTGAACGAGCTAAGAGAATCAGTTGCGACGCTCGCGGTTGTCGTTGTTCATCCTTTCAGGTCGTCCTCGACTTCCGCCTGGAGAACGAGAGAATGGACCGGAGTGTCAGCAAGAACGGAGAAAGCTATGAGTAATAAGGAGGTCCCCGGCGAGACGGAAGAATATTTCGTCTCAGTCGCGACACGTAGACCATGGTAGACGCGTAGACACGTAGCGTTTGCGGGAATCGAGGTTACGCGGCTTCGAGCAAGTCGCCGATCGATATTCTTATTCCGACTACGATCTCGATGTTTGAACGCTACTCGACCGCGTCTACCCGTTTCGGCTGGTCCTCGGAAGATGATCGTACGGGTCGAAGAAGAACGAAGGAGGAGACGCGATGAGGCGAATTGCACGTCCAGAAAATAGGCAACAATGATTCCTTAGCCGACGTAAGAGCACGTTTTTGCGAAACGATCGTCGAGAAGGGGACGAAGAGATGATCGTGGAAAAGAGAATGAACGAAACATAGGCGGCCAGATGGAATCGCTGCCGCGCAGCGAATCTCGGTTCCGCGTCTTTTTACCTAGCAAAAAGTCCTGGAAGAAGCTTAATGGAGCGTCTCTCGAGCAGCGGGACGATCCGTAGACGAGAAGAGCTCACGAGTTTTTCTCGCCTTCCGAATCGCAAGGCTATACGCTGCTACGGAAATCCCGCGAGAAGGGTCCAAGATTATCGCATTCCCATAGAATGAACGAGAATTCCCTCGGCGAAGAGAAAGAAACGCACCGGAAACGGAGACAAAAGGAAAACGCTCGGCTTGTTTCAACATGAACGAGGGAAACGTTGTCCTTGAGGAATTCGTCAGATGGGAGAGACACGAGTGGTGACGAATCCTTACTTCCGCTCCTTCACCTACGTCCAGAAACAGGTTTACGAAACACGACGAAACCACGCGCTTAGGCACTTTTATCGCAACGAAAAGTAAAATATCGATGAAAATATATCGATCAAACGGAATCAAAAGCATCTTTCGAACATCCGGACGATATATTATATCCAACGGGAGTGCTTCTGGCACTGTCGAGCCAGCTGTATATATACACACGGAGGAGAGGAGGGGGGAGAGAGAGAGAGAGAGAGAGAGAGAGAGAGAGAGAGTAAGCGACATTCTGAAAGCATGAATACGATATCATCGTGGGTTTTTCTCCTCCTTGATTCCAACGAAATCGAAATAATCCGACGATAGAATAACGATAACGATAAAACTGGGTTTTCACAGTGAACGAGAGGGAACGTCAATGAAAGGGGAAGAGGGGTATTCGAGACCGAAAACCATGGCGTTTTCCGTCCACGTAATCGATTTACTAGGAGTCATTCGTCCCCGGCGTTTTTCTCTGGCGAGGCAAACGTCGTCGAGGCACGAAAGCGAGGTGGAAGCGTGCCGCTCGAGTTTGGACCGAGGGACTGTGTCCCCCTACCTTAATCTCGCTCACCCTACTGCCACTCTTTCCATCTCCATTTCCCTTTGTCGCTGCGTTTTCTCGTGGTCGCTCCTCACCCTCCATCTCGCTTTCTCTCTCTTATTTCTGTCATCCACCCTATGAACGGTCGCCAGAGAATTCTCTTGTATCGATCGACCAAAGATGGGGAGGCCCGCGTCCCACGATTTAAGTCTATTTAATGGCGATACATTGTTTAGTATCGCGCGAGCGCGCCCGCCTAATATAATTCCACCGAATCGCCCCCCTTGCCTACTGTTTGCCCTTTCTATGTAAAATCACTTTGCCTTTGCATCTCGTTTTCCGACAACCTTAAAACTTAGGTCAGCCACCTCTGCAATCGCGAAACAGTAGCGTGTGCTCGCGCGCGCTCGTTTGGACACACGTATTTTTTTCAACGCGGACTATTTCGCTACGTATTTGCAGAGACGTTGGCAGGAATTAATAAAGCCTTTGGTAGAGCCATACGGATTTTTTCTATCAATTTCTCGGCTACGTTCCATATTTGAGCGTATTGTGCTCCGCGAACAATAACTCATCTCGATATTGCTGGTCTGGCTCTCGTATCCGGCAAGGCCGGTCTCTCTATCTAACCTTCCTTTCTCTCCGTCTCGTTCCCGTGCCCGCTTCCAATTCGCTGTCTTCGTTCGCTTTTTCGCTTCTGTCTCCGTTCCCGCCTCTGCATCGATAAAGTCACCAGCAGTCGCGATTTTACGACTCGAAACGGAACTTTGCCTATTAAAGCGTGGCTCGTTAGCTTCGCGACGCGACGCTAGCGATCGAACACGCTCGCAGACGCGACTCGCTCGATTCGTTTCAACCTCGACGCTCCTGCCAATTCGCGTCGCGATCCGCTTCTATGGTCGTCTATATACCAAAAATTCATCGAATGCTATTTTTATGAAGTTACAAGGAGTTTGACTACTCGTCATCGACTATGTCCTATACGTAATCCTGCCACACTGCCAAGTACGAAGATCGCGATATCGAGAATTTTTGAGATGCGAGAGTTGGCTGCGGTCACGATCAGTCACGACTGACAATCGACGATTACGAAGCAGCAGCGAGGATAAACGAGTTCCGATTCGACGCGGTCAAATTCGCAGAGATTCGATACAGGTGCAAGCGTAATCGCCGCTGGGAGGCACGTACGCAGCGACAGGTCGGCTTTAAAGGAGCCACGGATTCGTTGGTGCGTTTACGTTTGCGTGGCACGTGGGTGTACTCGAGGAAAACTCTCGGCGGAACAGTAAGCTGGAACGAGAAGCCAGGTAATGAAGGATAGAAGGGCCGGCTGGCCTGTGTTTGAGAAGCACTAGTCCGGTCTCCCGAGAGTGGTCGGTCTTCTCCTGGATATCTGACGGGAGGTACGACTCGAGAAACATGGACGGGGTACGGCTGGTCACTTCCCAAGGGAACTCGTTTCAGCTTCGTCTCTCCTACACATCGGCTTGTGTGTCCGCGTAAAAGCTTGCGTTCGCGAGAGTGAGAAACCAGGTTATATGCAGATACATACTCGTTCTTCTCGGCCTTTCTTCGACGATAGTCCGCCGCCGCTCTCTCTCTCTCTCTCTCTTTCTCTCTCTCTTTGTCTTTCTTCGTTCCCACTTAGCCAACCCCTTCGCACCCCCGTCACCCTCGTTTCTTTCCTCGCCTCTGAAACGCTCAACGATACCCTGAGGTACGAAATGGCAATCGCTCAGAGCTCTCGTTCTCTGTCTCTACCACTGTTCCGACACTTCGCCGTACTCCGCTTCTTCGTCCCTTTGTTCGTCAACGTCCTCCGCGTCTCGCAAATCAACGCAGCTTCTTACTTTCGCGCTTACTACCTTCGGTACAGACGGAGAGAAGTAGACGGCTCTTTCGCATTACATATTTGCATCAGCTATGCGCGTGTTCTCGTTTTCTTCGATGAAAGTTGGTTGAACATAGAGCGCGGGATGTTTCTCCTCGCCTAATCCGACGTTATTCCCGATCGAGCGTAAGAATCTTCATGACGGTGGATTCTACGTCCGAATTACGAGGCGCGGCAAAGGCGGATGTTAAGGGAAGATCAGAAGAGTCTCGTCGTATTTTTCCTCGGCTAAATCCTCCTCCGTTGGCCGTTCACCGTTCGCGAGAACTGGATTACCAGGGATCCGGTGAAACGCGCGTCCATGCGATGGGTTGGCTGGCTGGACGGTCGTTCTGCTTTAGCCGTTCTCCGGATCCACCTCTTTTCCTACCATTTTTTCCCCGCGAGGCTCATCGATCGATCGATGCGTTTCCAATGTGGTTTCCGGAAAATCGGACATGCTACGTCGTCGTTTTACCGAATGTTGCATAGTCGGTATCAGTAGTGGCCTGTGACCTCCCTCATTCTCTATCACTCCCGCGCGCTCGCGCGTGCATCCTCGCTCTGGCGAGGTAGATTTAATTAATGAACGTGCGGGAAACAGGAGGAGAGAAAGGAACAGGGAAATAGGAGGGGAGAAGGGAAAAAACAGGGACAGAAAACCGGGAAAACGCGGTGGTTTCCCACAGAGTAAACGAACGAAATTCGACGTCCGACAGAGGCACGTTTCTTCCGACGCGTTACGCTTCCACGGCGTTACCACAAGAGAAAGATGTTTCCCTGTGGAGTGGTAGCGCTCTCTGGGGCGTCTCTTGTTCCTCGTTTTTCGTGGCCCAGTTGCGGCCAGGGAAAAACAAAAGATTCCGAATCCCGATTTGCGCGTGGTAAAATATAGTCGACGGTTCACGCCCATGCAACCGATAGCCCGCTCTTTCTCCCCGATTAAATACCTAAATACCGTCAGCCGCCGCTGCGCCGATACGTGGGCACGACGCGTTAAACGATTAATCGCACTGATTGGATTCCAATTAGCCTGCTAACGACACCGCGCGGCCAAAGCGGATTTTCCGCGCTCGTTTCGCGTCCTCTCTCAACAGCTCGCGCGAAAGCTTTTTTTCTGATCTCCTTTTTTTTCCTCAACCCATACACACACCCCTCTCTTTCGCTTTGTCCTTTTTTCCCTAGCCATGATAGCTCTCCCCAGGCCAGGCGTGATTCCGTTACGACATTGAAAATACGAGCAGCGTGAAAGCGCGTTTTCCTTTATTACCACCGTGAAACGATTTTATTGGTCGCGTCGCGAACCATTCCTTCTTTGGAGACGAAAGACGGTAGGAGCTATACGACGGTGCAAAGGAATCAGCAACCAAACATTTCCCGCGCTCGATTCCCGCCCTTGCTTCGTCTCGATTCAACGGTTCCGACGAAAATTCGCCCTTGCTCCCGCGTTGAATTAGTAAAGAGTCAACCGTGTGTTAACGGCACCGAAGAAACCTCGACTCTCGGCCACTCCACCGAAAAGATTCCATGCAGCTTTTCCTTGCCTCCGTCGCCCTCTGATTCGACCCATTTTACAATCTATCTGCCTCCTTTCTTTTCGTCTCGCGTGCACGCGGCCAGTGTAAGCACACCGTTCGAATAACCGACAAACAGCCGAGTCGTCGAAAGCTTCCCTAACCGAAGAAACGTATTGCAGCCGTATTTGCATTCAATTTCTTCGGGAGGGCTCTCCCTTCCCCCCTCCCCCGCGTTTCGTCCTTTCAACCTCGTTTCTCCCCTTTTCTCGCTCCCTTATCGCTTTCTTCTTCTCGCCCGCATATCCACCCTCGTCTTTCCCACTGCTTATTCGCTCTCCTTCTCGCTCGCCCTTTTCTTCGTTGCGAAATAGGGTCTCGAGGATGAAAGGAATGCACTTGCCAAACATTAGCATGCCCGTATGTCGTAGTCGATACAGAGACGCACGAAAGCCTCTCCTTGCGAAAGGGCTGACACATCGTTGCTCGCTACTTTTCTCGAGTCGCCGCTTTCGTAATCGTTCTCCTTCCATTTCTTCGTCATAGCGTCGATGCGCGGACTTTTAAACAGCGATTCTTCGAAGCTTAACGTTTGGTCTATTCGAGACGCCTTTGTGTCTCTGGATCTGGTTCTCTCCGCCAGTTTTCTCGTAGTCCGGGAAGGGCGGTAGCTAGGATTAGGCGAAAACCTCCTGGACGAAGCCTGGCCACTGTCTGAAGTTTTGGAATAGTTGACGGGAAAGCAAGGAACGGGCGAAGTTTTCTAAGAAACTTGAGCTCGAAGGGGCAAATTATGTGGCTTCGAGCTCTCACTTCTGTTCGCTGGCACTTTTCTTACGCGACTTCCTCTTCCGTTCTTTCGAGTTGTTCGTCACGCTGTCAGGACTCCGCAAGATGAGAGGACCACCGTCGAACGTTTCCTCGAAAAATGTCTTTCGTAACTCGAGGACTATCGACGAACAACCTTTCTCTCTCTCTTTAAGGCCTTTACTGCCTTTTCCATCCGGCGCGGCACTGGGGAGGAGCTGCAATTCCATTTAGATCACGATCCGGAGAGATTCGAGTTCTTAGAGAGACAATTTGGTCACGATCATTGCGTTCGGTTCGTTCTCTTGATTAGAGTTCAATGAGCCTCCATTTGGGTCACGGCACTGTTGTGTTGAATTTGTGTTATCGGTCGCGCAGGATTATGATGAACCGAGGACAAAACGCATCCTGGCATACCCGTGCACACCTGAATACCCATTCACGCGGGTACGTTGTGTTTCGTTCCGAATTTCTCACGTCTGTCACGTACCATCGTCGCTATATTAGGTTAGTTCATTCAGGATTATTCACCTTACGTACAAGTTTTATGTGACTTGTTATTTTCGAGACAGGGAGTGTCTCGAACGAACTTATTATTTACATCGGCAGTTCAGAACGCGTTCTCTCGTCAAATAATTTTATCGACAGAATTAATAGGAGTTGAATTTTTTAGCTCGATCTCGGAATATTTCGTTGGGTTTGGAGACTGCGGCGTTATCGCGCTGATCCCGATTGTCCCGCTAAATTTATTGTTCCTTCCCTTGGCGGTATCGCGTTTCTGGCGATATTTTTTGCTGATCGCGTACCCAGAGGTATTACATAAATTATGTATCAGTTTATGCACTGACTTCGATGCGTCCTCTGTCGTTCCCTCGACCGATTCCTCAGGGAACGATGTCACGCTCTTGAATTAATTCGCTTTGGTGAAACGTATCTCTCGTTGTGACTCTCGCGATTGTTCCATCGCGGCGGCGCCGTGTAGTTTCTTTCCTTTCTTTCCGTGATATTTATCTCGTCGAATACGAGCGGGTCGAGTCCGAAACGACGAACACAGTTCTTTCTTACAGTTTTCCATCGGAGAGAACGAACCAATTTTCGGCCACTCTAAACTCTCTCATCCACTGCGTAACGATTTCCTTTCGGACGTTCGATACGGTAGGATTACGCGACGATCGGTGACCAGAGCTTCTCAAGGGTCTTTCATCCGACGATGCAAGGTAGCGAATTCACCACGACATTCACCGCGGCGAAGAAGCTGGTTTATTAAAATCACGAGGGTCGTTGCTTATTAGAAATCGAGCCCGCAGGCCATTAATATTCATCGGCTTGTTTCGTCGATAAAAGATTCCTTCTTCCGCGAGACAGCCAGGCACAAGTGGTGGAAAGGCGGCCTCTATCTTTCTATTAGGTCTCCGACGGATTATCTCGTTATTGAAATGATAAAAAGAATCCTTCGTCGGAGTCAAGTGATCGTCAGGGGGAGGACGAATGCTCGAAATTACGCGTCTCGAAGCTCGACTTGCAATCTCACGGTCTTTATACCGTCTCTGCATAGTTGGCCGTATAGGTATACAATAGTTTGCGCATGTAGTGTCACGTTCTCACAACGATAACTTCGCAGCTCAACTCCATCTCATCTCGACCTGCTATTCTCAGATTTCTGGCACATGCCTCTTAGAATCCTAGGATATCCTATGAATTTAAAGATCGCTTTAGTTTGAGAATATCTTGAAATTTGTTCGCCGTGCTTCTGCGAAAACTTTGCTTTCTTTTGTACCTTGATGTTATTTTCTCTCCTTTTCATGATAATGTTTATACCTACTGCCTGGTATCGCGCTGCTCCTTTCTTGCTGAACCTTCATTTTCGATCTTTTTGTATTACTGAAATCCCTTTTTTGGTCTCCTTACGTTGTTTCTTTATCGTTGGTATTTGTATTTTATATCCTTACAACCTCTTTTTGTTGGTACAACTCTTTTTTGATGTCCTTGCACTGCTGGTTTTATCGTTGTCTATTTTTCATTCCTTAGAAGGTTGGATTCTCTCTCGTTGCTAGAATTTCGTTCCTGGAAACGCTCCACGTGGCAGAATTGCTTCGCCGAATGTAGAAATTTTTCAAAGTCCAAATTTCATCACGGTAAGATGTATTCCGGAAATGTATCGTCAAAGGGAAATCCGGTGATAAATTACTTTCCATCACTAATCTTCATTTCGAACACTTAGCGACGCTCATGGTAGTCACATAGTCGCCAACCACGATTTTGGTGAAAGTGTCCGCTCGTGATAAATTAATAGATAAATCGTAGTAATTAATAAATCGTTACCAAAGTTTAGATGTTTCAGCGTTTCGACTAAAGAGATAAGAGTCCAAATGCTGAATTTGTGCCGCGTGAAATATATGTGTCTTAGCCTAGGTTTGATCTCAATTGGTAAAGACAAAACATCGGCTACGATCCTCGATGTCGCAGCTTCGATTTGTGTCGCTACTTGGTGCTTTAATTTAGGACTTCGCTATATATCGTTGAAGCCACTATACCTGGCGCCGATTCGATCTCTCATAATCGATTGTCCTCGACGATGAAACGGTTATTACAGCGACAGAACAGGCAGCCTGGCGATTCAAGTTGTTCCGCGAGCGTTTATCGTTGCTCGCTGGTAGCGAATGATTCGCGGCTGGGAACAAATGCTCGAACAGGTCGCGATGACGTTTAATCGAATTCCACCGGATAAAATATTCGAATCCGGAAGGTTACGCACCGTCGAGTCGCCACCCGCTAACGGGCATCAATTAATTTGGATTTATTAGAACGAAGTCTCGTCGAACGCCGTGAAATCTCTCCTGTCCCTTTCCCACTCGTCGTCTCTTTCCTGTCGCCTCGCGTACCTCTCTACCAAGCGTTTCAACGAGTGTACCCGTTCATTCCAGGACGCGCAAACGCCGCACCGCTAGAAATTCACGTGTTTATCGATTATCCATCGTGTGACGCGTGCCGATCGTTTCCGTTTCGCGATTAATCAGTCCGGTCTGACCGTTCGTATTTCGTCCGTAACCACTTCGATTTCCTCACTATCTTCGCGGCTATCGTACATGTACATAATACAATTCTGCCGTTCTCGACGAGAAGCTGCAGAAGACGCGGTCCGGTTCTACCATACGTATCGTCTTTGACGTGTTCCATATTATTCGACATCGTTCGCGACGTTCGCGCATAACACAATCCACGCGTTGCCTCTTTTTAAAGATTAACGAGACTCGACGCGACACCCTTCGGCGATAAATAATTTAGACTCAAAACTGTCCTACCTGTCGCTCGGCCTGTACGCTTCTATCTACTATCTTCTCAAAGGATATCCGACGAAGGTCTAGGGAAAACGTGGAACAATCGAGAAATAAGAGACGAGCGAAGCAACGAAACGGAAGGTACATAGACGTTGGCGAAGCGGAGCCGAGAGAAAGCGTATTAATTCGATTTTCCGGCGTCGATGCGGCACATCAAAGCGAACGGCCGAGAGAACGATCGAATCATATCTATTTATTCGTTCACGCTAAAACGCCAGCAAGAATTCCACTCTCCGGCCCAGAGGGGAAATTTATTTTTCCGCCATTAAAACGGGGTTAGCGCCGATACAGTCGGCGTAATCAGCAAATGAATTTGCCTCTCGACGCATCCTATCGATCGAATCGCTGTTTTCGTTGTACCGTCCGGCCCTAAGTGCTCTCTAGGGATCGTCCGAGTTAATTAATTCTAAAATTTGTGGACATTTCACCGACCCGTTAATTACTTTGAAACTAACCGAAGAATAGTAGGTAACTTTCGATTCGATTCGACGGTATTTCGTGGAGAAACGTATTAGTTTGGAAGTATGGATTCATAAGCATCATCGTCTCATCTGCGAGAGGGGTTGCTCGTCTTCGTAGTTATGAATCTTGAGACTGCCGTTGAACTCTCTCTCTCCCTCTCTCTCTTTCTCTCTCGAGGAGTAACTGATATTTAGATTGATGGAGAAGACCAAATTACCGAAGAATACTCAAGGAGAAGAGAGAATAGCCTGATAAAATCTGAGAGTTCCATCCGGCAGCACTTTCCCGATTATATCGTGACGTGTTGAAAAGTTGGACAAATCGTTCAATAATTATTCACGAACGATCTCGTGATATTCATCTACGGAAGTTTTAATTGCACAATCAATTTTGTAGTTTAAAACGCAATTGCTAAATGTACCGTCGCGCTTCGCTCACAAAAGGCCAAGATTTATTCGTAACTCAACACCTTGGAAAATTTCCTTTTTTCTCGCTGCCGTAGGCGCCGAGTGCTCCAGCTAAAGTCCCGGTTTATTGCGTGGCGAAGTGATAAGTTCTAAGATTGTATGGCAGTACGCAAACTTAAATACGTCTCACCCTAGAGTAACTTTGACTTTGTCGGTCGATCACCTTCCAACCGTATTTACGTTTCAGTATCTTAAGGATCTCACCCCGAGAGAGTCGTGCTTTCTTTTCGGAATAAATATACAGCCACTCTAACGCACGAGCCGCATTCTGTCTTTTAAGAGGATAAAAACACTCGAGAGAAAAATTGTGTAGCTTATCGTTGCGATCTTGCGGAAACGCGTTCGACCGCTCGACGAGGAACGTTCGAAACAGGGATGGGAGAAAGAGTCGCGCAGAGATGATTAAGGGATGCTCGTAAATTTCGATGCCACGAATCTCGAGCACCATCCTTTGGATAACACTCGATACTCTCTCGCTCGTTCTCCCTTTTGACCGAGTGTTTCGCTTATGGTGGATATGACCGCGACGATACCCCGGTCCAACGCTTGGAGGGGCTCCACCCTCCTCCGTTTCGTTTTGAATCGACGAACCTGTCGCTCGAAAGAACCTGCTCTGACACAGAAAAGTACCCAGGAGGGGAATGGTGGGGGGGGAGGGGCTAAGGACCGTAGGGGTTTACTCGTTGATGGGAAGTTTGGGCGAAAGGCGGCCTCGTGTCGTACAATGGCTCTTGTTGGGCTTACGAGGTAATCTTTTATCTCGACGTGGCACGCGTCCTCGACCCATCTGGCAAAGTTTACGGGGGGTCGATCGGTCTCTATCGTGACGATATTACGCCGCCGGAATAACTGCAGACTAACGTTGGTATAACGACGCCGTAAGCTCGGTGAACGGGGATATGTTTGGCGATTTACGCACTCGTTATTTTGTTTCTACGCTCCCTCTCCCCTCCCATCGATTTACGGGATTACATCGAACCAGGCAGGCTTTTATTACATCATCGTCGATTTCGTTTTCCGCGAATTAAAATCCATCGAATGGCAATGAGTCGACGTTCTCTCGGAGATCGATCGACGAGTCGAAGTCACGAAGCTACGAAAGCGCGCTCACGTTCGGTTGTCAACATAGTCCAGTTTCGTTCGATGATTTTTCTCGTCTTCAGTCATCCCGTTGGCTTCGTCGTGCACTTTGACTTCTGCGAAGGTTTCGTGGGATTCACGGCGCACTCTTGCCGAAACTTGTTCTCTCCTTTCTATCGAATCTCTCGACTCGAGACGTCTGGCACTGGCGGTCCCTGATTAACTCGAAAGATCGTCCCAGTCGCCTTGCGGCAAAGTTAGCTCTCCCCTCGCGCCGTCTCACCCTGTTTCGTCACGACTTCTACCCTTGCTGCCGCTACCTCCCTCTTGTCGACGTCGAAAGAAGAAAAGAACGTCGTTGCGACAGATAGAGAGCCGGAAAGAACCGTCAGAGAGAAACCGCCTCTGTTAAATGCAAATAATGACGAGACCGAGACGAATCGGATAAGAAGCTAGCTCGTATTTTATTTTTTTGTGTTGAAAAATCGACGCGGGATCTACGAGCAAGAGACGAGAAAAATTTCTTGCGGAGTTCGATAGAATTCGATCGCTGGCTGGACCAAACGCGATCTCCGTTTAATGTTTACGGGAACTTTTAACGCGGTTTAAACCGTTTCCATCGTTCCCGGGAAGGGTGCATTATTTAAACGCCGGCGGGATTTAAGAGAATAAAAAGTTGGTACGCATTCCTGGCGTTTGTAACTAGGTCGTTCTCTAACGAGTAGCAAATACGTCGCTGCATAATAGTTCGAATTCGACCCGCTTTATTCGCGGACGGTGCACGGTTCTCAGAGAGTTGTCTTTCTCAGAGCGTGTCGTCGCCATGGCGCGACTTGGTTCGTTCTCGAGGGGAGGGTTCGAACAGAAATCCCCCGGGAAAGCCGAGGGGAGGCGGCGTAGGATAACGCGCCCGTACTCGAATCCCTGGGATCGTGAGAAAAGCCGAGTATCCAGGCGCAATGTGCCGTGAGACTTTGTCCCGTGTCTTTATGAAAGCGTAGCGCGAGAGAGGGTAAATTAGCCGAATCAGCGAGACGAGAACCGATCCCTTGGAATCGCAGTAACGAGTTGCACGCGCGACTAGTCCAATCCCAGCTGGCTCGGCCGCGCTTAAACAACTAGTTTAAATAAACTGGCTGCTTAGTGACGAGAAACGGGCTAAACGAACCGTGAGAGAGCACGCGAAGCAAGGAACCTCCAAGCCGGAGACGAGTCCGGCCGGACCACGCGGAAATGTGACAGTGAAACGTTTCACGGAGATCGCTCTGGTTTCCGCGGAAAAGAAATTTTCCCCCTTTGCGCTTCGCATCTTTTTTCTTGCGGTCTTGCGGCGCAGAGTCGCGCGTACCGCGCTCGCTGTTTCGACGAATTTCCACGCCTAGAGAAGTACCGCAATATACTATACCAGAATCTCTCGTGTCATAGACGTAACCGCGGCTTTCTCGTTATCCGGTCGAATCACAGTCGTCCATTGCTTGTTTCTTATCCTGCGTCGCGTCTTCTTTCAGGAATGCATGGATGAAAATCGAACTTACGAGTTCCCACAGACCAACCAAAGACTCGAGAACGTTAACGCGTTTCTATCTGGCTGGCGAGTGTCCTGGAATTTCGAGCAATTCGATTACGCCTATGACGACTTGGATAACGAAGCAAGACGGCGAGAAAAATGAGTTGAAGTTTCAGTGAAGAAAAGCTGGAGGAGGAGAGAACTTGCGGTAAACGCGAAGGAAAAGGAAAAACCGGTGGCAAAAGGAGAAGCGAAGGGTAGAGGATTTACGCGCCAGGAGAAGCAAGGGGAGAAGGAACAGGAGCAGAAGGAGGAGAGAATACGGCCGACGGTGGCACTGCTGGAAAATCAGACTAATTACTTTGTACGCGTGGCTTTCACCGAAATGGGCTCGCGATTATTTTCCCCGAGTATAATCTCGACCAGACGCATAGTCCGTGGTTAAGGGACTTTATAATCGTGTCGGGCTGCAGCCATGTCCGGGCAAAAGGACGGACAGTCCTCCCTTCCCTGACACGGAAATTTCTTGATTTCTTCTTTCCTCTCGCGGACTGGCAGAACCGGCCGTGGAAAACTTGTCATTCCACGAGGTAATCGCGGGAACAACGACAAAGCGACGCGAACAGTGGCTTTTTATCGCAGGAGACGAGACTCTGATCCACTCCGCGTCTCCTCTCAGCCGCAATTACAGCTACTGCCACGCAGAAACAGACGACCGCATATATTTACATATTACCGGAATACGAAAGTGGCGAACAGGTCGAGGGCCAGAAATTGATCGCAACCCATCGACCGACCCAGGGATTTCTAACGACTGTGTGCTTGAAATTTTAACGACATCGCTATAATCGCGTGTCTTTATTGTCAACATAATCGTGAAAACTATGGAATTCGGTAGGCGGAACGGCACTCGAAAAAAATATACGCTCGTAGCGTAGCGTGCCGTGTAATGCAGAGTTGACTGCAGAATAGACCGGAGTAGGACGATGGAGGGGTATAATTAGTAGAAATAATAGAATTTCTAAATAACATTCCGCGTGATATTACTGAAATTTTTAATGCGCTCGAAACCGCCGCTGATTTACCGTATCGCGAATTCGTAATAGCTTCGTTTTGCGAGGAACGATTCGCGAGAAATGCGAACAATCGTCGAGTTTAGAAAGATCAGAGGGCGAACCTTCGCCATCCCCTCGGTATTTGTACTTTCGTTTCCGCGGAGAACGACCGGGCAAAGGCGAGCAAACTTAAGTTCGACCCGAGTGGTTGCATATCCCTGGCGATGGTAGCCGTATCGCGTTCGAGCGGTTCGCGCAATTCCAGTTTAGTCGAGCTCAATAAATTCGCGCTACGATACGCTTCAGGTTGCCTTCGTTTACGCGGATCCGATCGTTTATCCGTTCGGTAGGGTGAACGTTTACGCGAAAGTCCGTGATCGTTTTGCGTTGTTTTCGCAGCGAACAGGAAGAAGAAGAAGGAATAGCAAAGGAATGGACGGATAATCCTGGGTCGTGGGATTCGATCCACATCGATTTCTGTCTTCCATCGTGAGAGCGCATTCATCCATTATCCGCTGTGCAATTGCTCGCCATAGAAAAAGGTAAAGAGGAATTTGACTTGGTAAGAGCAAAGAGAGAAGAAAGCGCAGTTTGTTTGGAATCGACGAAGCACGCGCTCGCGCGTGTTTCGCTTCCGGAACGATTAGGAACGATATTTGGTCGGTAGAGTTTGGCGATGGTACGAGGCAAATGGAACGCTCGGTTGCGATTACTCGAGGGTACGGAAGATCCAATTGGCCTTGGATCGGGGTGACCGGCTTGGAAGGTATATCGGTGATGGCATATCGAACGGACTAGCGGCGTGCATCGACGAGAGATCGATACGAGGAACCGTTGCAATCCACCTTCGCTGTGCTCAATGTATATAAACCTGAAGAGGCGGTTTCGTATGCCGTCGTTCCGCGCCGTTCTGTGTATCGGGTCGCACGTTCGCGAATTATTACGAGTCACGTAGGCAGTAGTCGCGGAACGTAGAGTGCTATTATTACGATGTAATATGGTTGAAGCGAATTCTACCGCCGGAAGCTCGCGCAATGCTAAGGAAAGGGAGGAAAAGAAGTAGGAACGAGTGGAAACGAGAGGCAAGAAGTGGGAAGGATAGCCGGGAGACGGGCCGCGACGTGGAAACGGCAGAAAAAGGGACGGACGAAAGCGAGGAGTCAGTGGTCGGGTCACGAGGAAAAGAAGGGGAAAACGTGGAGAAAAGTAGTGACGGCGTTGCTGCCGTGAGGATAAGACGGTGAAACGCGGCGGGAATCGAGGGCAGACCGAGCTTTCCGTGCAAGGTGCCAGCTAGTTGTCATCAGGCCGAGAGAATAATGGAAATTATCCACGCTAGACCGATCCGGCTTGAGATCCCCTTCCCGAACACGTTCGGAGAATAGCGAGCTCTAGCTTACTCGTCACAGAATTCGACGCGACACACGCGCACATAGCCAACGAAACGGAGCTTCTCACTCGATCTACCGTTCACCAACGGAGCCTCGTCTGTTTGCATAAGGAGGAAATTGCTGCTCTTATTGGAGAGAGCATCGATCGAGCCTCGCGAAAGATTATTTTCATCGCTAGAGTCAGCTTTCTTCTCGATTTTTCTTTCTTTTCTTCTAACGAAACGACCTTTCGATCAACCGTATCTTGCACGAGATCTTGGGTCTGCCGTCGCGTCGTTGCAATCGGTGTCGATCGCCAAATCCTTCAACCTTACTGCCACTACACGTTGCGTTGTCTTCTTCCGCAATCGAAGTTATTATAATCATATAGGTCATCCGAGAAACGAAAAGGGGAAGGGAATTTCAACCTGACCCTTTCGCGAATTTCACATCCGTTTTGGCATCGTGAACTCGTCGACTAAGCCGGCCAACGATCGATAATGTATGCGAGAGCCGCGCCGCCTGCTTCTCGCCATCCCTGCCTCCTGTCCCCGTGCCCTTGTGTGGTGCACGCGAAAAAAGATAAATAAAATATTCGTTATGTAACAAAGATTCCTCGTCGATGTTCTCCGGAATTCTGAGAATGAGAAGAACAGAGAGAACCTAGTAGAAAATAGATGGGTTAAACTCGCGCGCACACGGTCCACTCAGATAGGGCAACAACGCGATGCTTTTCGAATCTCTCGTAGCGACGATTAGAACCCCGATAGTCTCTGTGTGTGGTAAAAAAAAAAAAAAAAAAAAAAGCGAATGCCCGTTAAATGGGTTTCAATGTGACACGTTCTTGTCTCGCTTAGAGCTTTATTTGCGGCGTCCACAACAACCGGCACGATTTCGAGAGAATCGATCACGTCGTGGTTTCGAACGAATAGCATCGATCGTTCGGCTCGTCGTGCAAAAGAAAGGGTGAAGAACGATGATTCCAAGCGGAGTCGCGATCGAGACGGCGGCAAAGTTCCATCCTTTGCTTTTTAACTCTTTGATCGGGATATTTTTAATCAACGGGTATACCGGACGGCAACGCATCCCCGTGGCCTGTCCACTCGACAGATCAAAGGAAGAGAACGGGGATCCACCGGCAATCTACGGTTTTTGCGTTTTCGAACTCCACACGGCGCGGCGGTCGTGTTTCTGCTACGGGGATGTAAATCGGGGAAGCTCTTCGCGAAACGATCTCTTTCTTCCTCTTTTTCTCTGCCGGCTCCACTCGAGATCGTATACAATTACTCGGCTATGGAAATCCGATGACATATCGGAGAACGCGGAATCGCTGTGAATGACAGTCACTTGGACGCTCGATTCGAACCAGAAGTTTATCGGCGACTGCTCTAATTCGCACGCACCTATCCGAGAAATTCGAGTTTGGTTTGTTCGAGTTTTGCTCTTTAGATGCTTAATGTTCCGTATCGATTGAACGAACAGGTTAAACGACTGACTCGATGCTCTGATCAAAGCACTCCTCCACGACATCGTCGTACCGATAGACTTCTCGCGGCGCACCCCGTCGACTAGACGAGGATATTCGATACCATGTCATCGGTGATTAGCGGCCACGATTTTCAATCGGGTCTTTTCAATCGCGCCGTTCAACGATGGATAATAATTCTTTCGAACTATGGGAGTTACGGACTCGCAGATAAATAGGCGGAATTGGAGGACGAACACCTCGACACAGATAGACGGAGGGAGAACAAAAACAATCGCGTTAGGAGAATTTTGGCATCGGGGAATTTCCCCGGATGAGAATCGAGAGGCAATAGAAAGGGAGCGATTCGGTCGGCGATGATCGTCCGCTGGTGTTCCCTCGAGTGGGTGGGACGCGTTCTCTCCCTGGTTGCCGCGCGTGTTGGGTTTGATTTACGTTCGTCTATGTGCCTTTCGGATTAGCGGTGCAGGGAAGACAGTCGGGGTGGCAGCCGTGGCTCGCAGCCTCTTCCGACGATTATCCCGAGGCTGGGGTTGGTCCCGAGGCTCGTCGAAATAAGTACGTCGATAAATATCCCCCGTATCTCTAGTCGGGGTCCAGGATGCCGGCTATAAAAACCGAATCGCGCTTCGTCCCTTCTTTCAGGTCGGCAGAGGCAATTGCACGGCATCCCTTCCAAAGGCCGAGAAAGTGGAAAACAGCGACTCGTCGCGTTTTCTTTTGAGATTGCCATCCATAGTCGTACCTTTATCGCGGTTAAACCGCGACCAACAACTACTATCTCGATACGGCTGTCCTTTGTTCGCCGGTTCGGTACGCGGAAACGAGTTTTCACATATTCTGCGAATGACCGCGGCAAAGAGAGACTAGACGAGAAGATACTGCCTCTGGTTTTCGTGGACGTTAATCGCGGAAGCCCCGAACGAAAACTCGACCTCGAACGACAAGCCTAATCCACGAGAGGAAAGCCCGTCCGATACACGCTGTAACGGAGTTGCAGAGTTCGTTCGCGTCCTCCGTTAATCTGTCGTCCCGTGAGTAACCGCGGAAACAATAACGCGCCCGTATCGGCAGCTAGAGAAGCGATTTCGAGGGGTTTGGAGTAAATCCTGGCGGAATTGCCCAGTTTCAAGCTTGGTCGTTGCATGCACGCGTTCTTCGACGTTAGCCGGCATAGGGTGTAAGCTTTTTGTGGGCGACCTCAGGTGGTCGAAAGCGTGCTAGAAAGCTACGGTTTTTTAAAACCCTCGCTGCGTCGTGATATACATAGCTGACGCCAGAGTCCGCCTCTTAACGAATCTCCTCTCCTCGCTGCTGCATTTTCGGGGGAAGAAATTTTATGGGATTTCGGAGCTCCGTCCACGGCGAAAGGAAGAAAGATAGGTAAGGGGAAGGGTCCAGGTTTGGTTAGTGCTTCGTGTTAAAGAGAAGCCGGGAAAGATCTTTTTGTTCGTATTTGGGACGTGAAACGCAAATTCGGGCGCAGATCTTGGTGCAGCGAGGTTCGTTCGTGGTAGAACGCGTCGCTATTCGAGTGTTCGCAGCTTGGCCATTGGTACTGAACTGAATCAGCATTCCGTAAGCACTAAATACCGCTAATATCGCGCATGTGCCTCGTACACCCTGATGGATGAGAATTCGCCTCTCAAACCGCCTCTCTCCGTTTCTCGTTCTCGATCGTTCCTTGGTCCTCTCGCTCCGCGTTTATCCCTTCCAACGGAGCGTCGCTTAGTCACCAGTGAGCGAGACTGTGCGTGGAAATTGCGTAAGCTTTTGCCAACGTATGAGCGAGCGAGCAAGCGCGACCGAACAGGCAAACTTCTACTCGCGGATCACAATTCGGTGCACAACGGCGTAGCGCGGCTGTTGCAACGTGGCTACGCGTATAATTGATTTGCGACAGTAACGGGTCTGGTTTTATAATCCATTCGATCGAGTCCGTTAGCATTTTGTTCGTAGCGTAAGAGCACGAGTGCGCTCGCGCTCACAGACTCGTTGGGTGAACACGGCCGTCGGTCCGGAAAACTTACTCTTCCTGCGGTTGCTAATTAAGAAGTAGCTACCTACTTTAATAACAATAATAAATGTATCACGGGCTCGCGCGGCCAAGCCAACAGTTTTATGAAAATACGAGCGTGGCTGGTTGCGCGACGTTATCGGCGGTCTCCTCGTTTTTCACGGGAAAACGATGCGAAGTTTCGGCACGGACGCCGCATAACCTTCGCAACTTCGCGGAGTGAGCCAAGCTAAAGCCTCTACCACGGATACGAAGCTCGGATCGAGCTGGAATTCGCGGAGAAGAAGCCAGACATCAGGACCGCGCATCTCTCGTCCACAACAAGAGGGGTAATACAAGCGGCGGAAACGAGGGTCGCGTTCAAAACTACAAGGGTGCCGCGTGTTCTTTCTTCTTTCAGCCACACTTCTTCCTTTCCATCCAGTATACAGTCGCGCTTTATGCTTGCAGTTGCAATTCGCAGTCGTCGTCACCGCGGCTCGTCATCACCGCCCTGTAGCGTAACGCGCTGTATGCACCGCCTACGAGACACGACCGGCATCGTTCGCATCGGCATCGCGATCGTCCCGTATCACCCTCCGTCACTTCAGACCCTCTTTCAGCCAGCCTACTCGTGATTCTTCGGCACGGGGAACGGCCACGAGTCTAAAAATCCCTCGCGGCTACCGAGTTCTTTGTGTCGTTGGTTACCCGGGCAACCTTCGCGAGTTTACCGAGGATTAAATATGTAACTTTGAATTAGACGAGCACAACGTCGATGCCGCGGTCTCAAACGCCAAACAGGTCTTAGACATGGCTAGTAACGTGGCTGCGGCGTTGGTGTTCCGCGTCAAAGGGACAAAGCTGTCCGGAAGTCAGGCTCGGTCCATCCTATCTACCAGCGGGTCGTGTTTGTCTCTACCGCCACGATATGACCGATGTTTCAGCGAATTTCCTTCCCTTTCTGTCGACGAGATTGGAGAACTCGGTTGAAGATCGGTGAATCACAGCGCTCGATGTGGCGCCGCGTCGACGAGGAACTCGCGGAAGAAAGCACGGCTGGAAAGAAACGGAGTGCCCGAGAACAAAACGGTGGGCGTTTTGCTTGCTCGAACGGGAAGAAATATGACCGTCATTATCGCGGAGCCACGAAACTTTGGAGTCTCGGTTTTTTCTGCTGCGAGGTAGCTCTACACAGCCTCGCTTTCTGCCCGCTACTCGATATTCCAAATTTCCGTGCTTATTACCGGTCCTTTTAGTACACTGATCGTGACACACGTTCCCGATCGTTGCGACGCGTTTTCGTTTCTACGTTCGGACCGAGGATAACGATCGGTAAAATTGAAATAAATCGCGGATTAACAGGGGCTATTATTAAACGTAGCAAGGATTAACGTGCGTGACCAGTGCCCGCTCTGTCGCGTCATCCGGTTCTCGTCTAACGCGCCCCAACGATCAACGACACCGCGTCCGACTTGTTGGAACTCGACGACACGTCGACATGTAGACGCGAAATCGCGCGCGTCACGCGCCTACTCGCACCGTGATTTTTTTTCGCCACCGTTTCCCGCCTACTCCTTACGTAGATTCTTATCGTTCCACCGGTGCTCTAGGCGATCGTTAAAGTTCATCATGGCCAGTCCGCCTTTCTGTATAGGGGTTGTTTTACGCGTTGACCGCGTTTTTCACGCGAGCGACGGCTGCACGTCGCACGGTAGAAACGAGAACTCGCGCGACGTTGGCGCCGACGACGTTCCGGTTGCCTCGCTTCGAGAAGATCTCGTTTCGCGGCTCACGGCCACTGCCAGGGACGCG
>NT_176548.1:188663-194036 GCF_000188095.3 Bombus impatiens | reverse complement strand
TGGACTGTTGCAGGGTCTGAAAACAGGGAAAATAGAGAAGCCAAGGGGCGGAGCGGCAACCGGGAGCGGGTGGAACAGGAAAGACCGTCTAATCCGACGGTATCACCAACCAGCTATTCTGAGTCAGCTTCCGTGGCAAGTAATAACGCCGGTGTAACGGCATCGCTATCGTTGTTCCCGGTCTGAGTTATGGGACTCTATGGTGCGGTGTACCCCGTACGTGTCATCGAGCCATCCCCCTAATTATGTGAAACGAACCACGCCGTTGCGTCACACAGCACGCTAATGGGAAATGGTAATTTATGATGGGCTGTGAAGTTATATTTTCTTCTTCCGAGATTTGTAGCATGGAACGCTCGTCTTTCGCTCGGCCTTGTCGTTTGTTTTGGCGCGTTGAATCGAAGCGGAAGGAAGCGACGACGATGCTCGGTGTTAGTGCGTCGAAAAGCGGATTCGAGATGTCGCTCGTAGGCCACTGACTTTGGGATCTGTTTTCAATTATACGTTAACTTGCCAATAGAGCATTTCGCTCAGTGAACTAGAAACCTAGTTCATCGTTCCACACCGAAGGGATACATACACCTTAAAACGGAACAACGAAGTTCACGTGGTTGTTCATCGTCTTGGGAGGGGACGGTGTTTAACTAGTTCTTGGTCCGTTATAGCGTCGGTGTTGTAGCGGTTAACAAATTTTAATGATGAATCAAGCAGGATCCCGTAGCTCCGTTACACGGACCGCGCCATTATGAATCTTGTACGAAAAGACTATAGATGAGCTACTGCGGGAATATCTCACGCCTTGACACTTGCTAATATTCAGGGATATCCTGTTATTATGGCCAGATTACATGCTCTGAAATACTCAGTAATATCCCAATAAACGTGTCAGCGAGATTAATACGGAAGTTGGTTCCCTTTGGGCCAGGCTTGTTTGTCACCGGTATGTTTCGATCCGACGATCCTCCGACCAGAACATGCAACCCTTGGGAGACGAATTTTTCACGCGGACATCCTTATCAAGCTGTTCACGTCGCTTACACGCCCTACCTGCGTCGCGTCTCGTCCGAATCGTAATCGTCGGATTCGGTTAGTAACACGACCGGCTTGAATCGACGCGTAATTGATAAGAGAGAATCTCGTGGTAGCGGAGATATGGTTTGTAGGAAATCGAGCAAATCGGAGTCTATCCTTGGGAATCGGACAGAACGGCGCGGCGGTAGTTGGTTTATTCGGGAGTACGATAGCGCTCTAGCATCGAGGTCTGCGCGTTCTAATTCCTTGGCGACCCGTTTCCATATCGATGAGCCCAGCGCGCGGGAGGGGGAACGGGGAGGAACCGTCGAAATTGCTTTCGGCCCGACGTATTCGAAACCGTCCTGCGATAGGTAAACGGCAACTCGACGGTTTCAACCCCGACCACGTATCATCTTTGTTCTCTGCATTTTTTTCCCTATATTTTTTTCCCACCATACTACCCCTTTGCTGTTTTTCAACTTTTTTTACTTTTACCCCCGTCGTCACTGTAACCGCCTAGCCCGTAACGAAAATTCGATCCGAACAATTGATCGCGATTCGGCCTTTCGCGGTGTCCACGGTTGCGTGATTCTCGACGATATACCGTCGGCCTTTCCGCGTCATTGGCGTCGTTGAAGCGACGATATTTTACGAGGATAAATTATAACGGCCGCATCGTGCCACCCTCACCGAATATCAGGGCAAACATCACGCTACCGAACTCTTCCTTTCGACGCGTGAACCCCCCTTTTCCGGAGAAGGTAGGTGTATATTCGTCCGCGAATTTCTTCCTCTTGCAGTCTGTAATTATCTTAGAGCTTGCGAAAATCGTCCTTACTTCGCTTCGTTTGTTCGTTCGTTCGTAGGAAGGTTCGAGTCAGAGGCAGCGGAGGACAATTAGGATCTCGACACGAGGAATTCGAGGAAAACGCGGTCCCGTGAAGAGAATCCGCGCCCCGATAAAGGTGCCCAACGGAGAACATAAATTCGACGATCGTGCCTTTGTGGGTAGTGGAGGAACTTTAGGGCCAATCTCGGTGGGTGGTGCTCGGGCATCGAGGACGAACGATCTCCAGGAGCTCTTTTCACGAGCCAGAGAACGCGCTATTCTCTTCTAAAGACTTCCCAGAGACTCCTTTCGCGGCACGTAACTTTTCTGTCGAGCACCGCCCACCGTTAGCGGACATCGGTATCGAGAGGACCGCGAATAAATCTGGTTACTCGTGACCGGCGACGTTCTCGAGGAAAGCGGGATGATTCGTGGTGGTGTCGCGACCCCGTCGAATCCACGTCTTTTTCTTCTTTCCTTCGTATTCCATGCATTAGACCGATGAACGGACCTGCGAACAAGGAGGACGCCCGACCATTATAGCGAGAGTAAAGGTGGGGAGAAGGGGTGGAAAAAGAGGAAGGTGAAAAGTGTGAAGCGAAGGGGAAATGGGACTGCGAGAATGGCCGGCATTTCGAGGCGTTCGTCGCGAGGGATGGATCGAAAGGTTGCTCCCCTGTAGTGACCGGCGGCGACGCGTTTCCAGAGCAAAGCTATCGATCGGTTCTATTTTCTGATCGCAAAAGTGTCACGGACAGAAACCGCGGTTTTTACCGTCCTTGGTCGTTACGACGCGAAAGAATCGCGACTTTGTTCTCGCCTGGGTTCTGCCTAACAAGCCAAGTCGTCGCGAAAACGGAAGAACGGCGGATAGATGAAAGCATCTGAACGGTGGAAGGCAATAGGAAGCGACGCGAACGGACCTCGTTTCGTTCAACGATTGATACCGGCACGGTCGGAACGTGAACGTCGACCAATTAATCTTATCGTTAATTAATTTGGACGTGGCCAGTGGACGGGGAAAGGGGTGAGGGATTGGGGAAGGAGCGTAGGAACGAAGGGGAATAGAGGAGGCAGAGAAGGGAAGGAAGGGATATCGGTGGGAATCGATTGAAATCGGCTGCGTTTTCGAGCAATCCGCTCGATCGAGCATGCGCCGTCGTTATCGGTTGCAAAGGTCGTCGTTGTTGTTCGTAAAATCAGTGGCGCAACGGGAGACACGGAATTACGGTGTAAGCCGTATAGGGTCGTCACGCGATAATACTCGGCACCGCATTAATGTCGGGGCTGCCGGTAATTCCCATTTAATAATCACAGGTCGTATGTTAACCCATCGTATCCGGTAGTCGGACCTAATTACGGCGCCGTCCGAGCGTGTCTCTGCCAATAAACGTTCACGACTCTCGCGGGATTCGCTCAAATATGCTCGCGGATAATATTTTCATTAACCATCTCGTCATCGAATTAATCGAGAGTATCGAGACAAGCGCCATGTTCGCCAAGTGGCCCGACGAATCTCATAGTCAGTCTCGCTTTTCTCCGGCTCTGTGCGGCTCCATCTTGAACAGGGGAATAAGATAGCCTTCCTTCGACTGCTTTTGTTTCGCGACTTTATGCGTCGTACGTATACACACACACACACACACATAAACACACACGTATACACTAAGCAAAAAGAAATCGCAGAGCTCGACGTAGTCCAAGACGCCTTCAACGTCGCACGCTAGTTTCTCTATTCCGTCTTCTCTTTGCCGTTTCCTTCGTCTCTTCTGGTCGCGTCTCTCTATTTATATTTGTATCGCGTTTCTATTTGTTCCACGCTTTCCTTTTCCTTATTTCCCTTGCGGATCGTGGTCGCGAGCGAGCGAACGGGCGAACGAACGTGCGAGCGCGATCAGCGTACACCGCCACCGTTGCCTCGTTTTATGCCGTTCGTATCTTCGCGTCGAGTTCTTTGCGAAGGTTAAAGACCTCAGTGGTAGAGCGAGCAAGCATCTCGACGACAGGAAAGATGACTCTGCGACGGTGAGGCGGAACTTTTACACAGAGACTGTGGAGGACTGCCGAGCCAAAGAAAAAGGGCGAACGGTGAAATTGTAATTGTCGATTCGGTGATTCTTCTTTTCCACTGTTCCTAGCGCGATCGAGGAAACCAGGTCGAATTTTTATCGTTCGAACGGGAGAAACGGGCATTTTCGATGATCGTTTTTAGAAATAGACGAGATTAACTCGTTACTTTCGTCCCAGTGACACCTGCGGTCGATTAAATAGTAATTATAAATGATTTAGTAATCGGAACTTGAGTAAATCTGATCAAAAAGCATAATATAGGTGGTAAAATTTAGGTAGAGGCAATAATTGTCAAATTATGTATTCGGACGAACGGGGTCAAAATGTACAAACATAGACGTGAATGATTCCGATAGAAGAAAAGAGATAGATTTAGATTTATACGATAAGTAAATAGTTTATACCACGCGATTCACGTAATTTCATCATCTTAAATTGCTTGCAAAACGTTTGCTGCGCGAAAAATTATTTTAAACAACGAAATACTATTAATCGCGAACATTTTCGGCATTGCTATCACTTTTTGTAACGTTCGACAAAATGTTCGCTCCGAATATTGTTTCGTGTGGTGCAAACATTTTACTCTCTCAGAATTTTCGTCGCATGCGCCATAAACGAGGATCGATCTCACTTTTCATCATTACTAAATTTCATTGTTACGGATACTTGTCACGTTCACTGAGGATTGCAATCATACACAGCTATGTAAATAACTCCGATGGATTTTAGTTCGTGTCCCAATAAATTTTAGTATATCAAGTCGTGTTTATAAATATTTCGAGCGAGGAATTCAAAATTGATCCCACAAACGTTGCATGGATACCTCATTATTCTCTCTTTTGTTCCTTTGATCCATTTACATTAGAAATAATCCAAAGAATATTTCAGCTTACGGGTCACATAATGCAAACCGGGCCGGGTAGATAGACCACGCTATATATGTCAATAAGTTGCAAATTTATCATTTTATCAGAGTCGATGCAGCAGATATCCAGATAAATATTGTTACTGATACATATTTTTAAATTTAACTCAGTTGATAGTTTTAAAGATTGAAACGTCAATGATCATCGCCGCATATTTCCCAGTGACCCAAGATATGACTGCAATTTGTAGTGACGAAACGGTAAAGATATTGGCTGGAGTTAAACGCGAGAAATTCGGTATCGCCAAGAGAGCGAGAGCGAGAGAGCAACAGAGAAAAGGAAAGAGAAAGAGAGATAGAGAGAGAGAGAGAGAGAGAGAGAGAGAGAGAGAGCAGAGCAGAGCAGAGAAAACAGAGGGCCCATGCGAGAATATCGAGAAACGCCGGAAGCAGAGGCGCCTGCACAATCGCAATTGCCTTTGAATACAAATAGACGAACCCCTGGCGTTCCGTCCGCGATCAACGAAGTTATAATCCGCCGTAACGGCAGATCGGAACGCACGATTGTATTTTATTCGGTGCTGGGGGCGCGTGG
>NT_176548.1:184518-188638 GCF_000188095.3 Bombus impatiens | reverse complement strand
ATTCTCTATAGCAAATGACACGGGGGTGACGTTAAACGGCCGCGGGAGGTGGGAGTGAAAATAGCGTCGGGGGCTGTGGAAGGGAACGAACGCGAGGGGAGACCGAGAAAGGCAATCTCGTTAGTAATTGTCCGTAAGCGGCGCAAAGATTGCGGCCAATTTCTGATCGTCCGTGCATGCGAAACGCCGTTCCTCTTCTGCTTTTCCTTTCTCCTTCCCCGTCGTCTTCGAGGGTGGTATTCCTGCCGCGTCTTGACCCTGTGCTTGCTTACCGATTGTCTCCGTTTCGACCGTCGTTGCTTCCAGGCCAAAAAGGGTCCCTCGCGATTTGAAACGTACCAAAGAGATCGCGGACACGTATACGAAGCCTGTTTCGCTCGAATGGATCCGTTTCCGTGCGTTTCAGGTAAGCACGTCGAAGAAAGAGCCTGGAGCGGGGCCAAGCCCGACCGAAAACCTGTCCGCGTACGAACTTGAAGGAGTAAAGTCGATCGAGAGGAAGGGAGAGTCGGGATCTCGATGTTGGAAAATTTCGAGCCCGAGGAAATAGGAAGGACCAGAAATAGAAGGGCGAAGCGTTGTGGTCAAAGTTTTTCGAGCGATAACCAACGACCCGTGTTCGATCGATCATCTCGCGGTTATTACGCGACGATTCGCAGTGAAGAAGTCGACGCGGCGTCAAGAATTCTTGGAAGCAAAGAAGATCTCATCCGATCGAAACGGATTTCGGAACATTCGCTCGCGACGGATCCCGTCTCTTTCAGCCGGCTTTACCGAAACTTTCGTGATTTTCCGGCTTTCTCATCTACCGACTTTTCGTTCCATCGGTCCTTCGTGGACAGGGCAGGTAACCAGGTGGGTGCAAGTAGCGTGAAGGTAGACGGACAAGAACGCAGGCGCGCGGTCGCGCCTACGAGACGCGGTTCACGGATCCAGCTATCGATTTGGCTGTCTTACAGGTCCTCTCGAGGCTCGATGAATAAAAATGACATGCTAACGAGTGTAGTTCAGCCGGCTGAAACTAACTCCGGTAACGCGCGCGAGAAACGCTAAGCGACGTCCTCCCCGACGCTCTCGCGTCCCTGCTCCGGACGGAGCGGCTTTGGAAACCAGTCGCGGAACAGAAGGGAATTTAGGAGAGAGTCCGGAAGGAGACGGGCCCGAGGGGAAACGGAGAAAAGGCCGAGACGACCGAAACAGGGAGTCTCCTTCGAGTCACCGATGCGATTAATATTCGAGCGATCGTTCGAGCGGAAACGGATTCGCCGCCGCTTCCACCGCCGTAGGAAACACCAGAGACACTTTGCACGCCAGAACGAATAGTTTGTCCTTTCTTCGCGGCGATGATATCTACGCGGTACACGGGTACCATGGAAATTCGAAAGCAGCTGCTCGATGCGATCCTACACATTGTCGTACACGTAGATATCGTGTGCGTTTCAACAGCAAATTAGAGCGCCACCGGAATATTAAGGCGAGTAGGAAGTAACACCTATCGTTATCGAATATTGATATACGAGTTGATTAGCTGCCTAGGTTCTAGTTAGTGTCGTACAGCAGTTAGAAAAACTCGAGGCGCGCGTTACGTGCAGTTGCGCAGTAAGCCGCGTGTGTAACTTGTACCTTTCTAGGTACTCATTACGCCTTTCTCGATAAATTGATGGAAATGACCGGGGAATTAAGGGGGCGAATGTGCCACGAGGCCATAAAAAATTGAAAACAAATTTATGGTTACGACCTTTGGCATTAAGGTAAAGGGAGCCTCTTTGCCAACCGACACTCGTGACTAACATTCGTTCTAGCATTTCTATTTCTTCTAACAATAAGCGTCGAATATAATTTTCTGTCCTTCGTTCGTTAAGGACGAATTTTACGTTTACTTTTGTCTCCTTCGAAGATAAATGATCATGGAACCGACAGCACTCGAATGTCTTCTAAATGTTACCGCGTTGGCTAAAGTGGAAACTCGCAAAATCTGTCGAACTTGCTCGTGAACGACCACATTTGTGTCGAACGCATTTGTCCGTGGTGCAGGTCCGTGACGGCGCGGAAAGTCACGCGATGCAGGAACCTTCGACGAAAGATTAGAAACCCCGCGGTCTTCCGGTCGACTCGTCCATTCGCCTTACACGCAGAGAATACTGAATTTTTTATTTTCTCCGGTACTTTTCCAATTACCTCGGACAGAGCGGCGTTCGCGTCTCTCGTTTTCCTGTTCTCATTTCACCGGACGTCCTTTCGCGTTCCCGTCGTACGCGTCGCGAAATGAAAAAAGACCGTTGAAGAGTGCCAGCGGCGGATCGCGACGTCCGCCTCGGGTTTTGATTAAAACTAAACGGCGAATAAAAATTCCGCGGCTGGCTCGCGAACAAAGTCGTGCCGAGTACGAGGAAGAGGCTGGAACAGCCTCGTGATGCCGCGTTAGCTGCGAGCGACCGTACGCAAATGAATTCCTCGTAATCGATCTTTCGCAGCTCACGAAAAAATTATTCCTCGTCGCCCGAAAAAAAGCATCGGGTCTCCAACGATCTTCGGGCAAAATCTTTCGAAACGAGGTGTCAGGGAGAGGGAGAGAGAAAGGAAGAGAAAGAGAGAGAGAGCAGAATAGTCGACGAGATCCGGAAAAAATAGCACGATCCTGTTAGTTCGAGACCGAAGAAAGTATAAAGTTCGTTTCGAATCGAAAATCGATGTATTGAGGACGCTTTCGTTAAGTGCTATTCTGGGTATCTTCGGGCTTCTTCCTTCGAGCATCGTCGAAGAATACCGGCGAGCAAAAAGTCCGCCAGCAAATTTTTACGCGGAGATAATTTCTAACAAGCGTCTCGCTTACCCACTCAGCTTTACGAACGGAACTCGGGTCATTTTTCTATCGAAGAAACGAGAGGTAAGGAAATGTAGGTTATCGTTTTGATCGGAATACTCCGTTTGTGCGAATTACATTCGAAACCCTTCGTTTTTCTCAGCGAAGGACACCTCTCTTGCACGACAAATATCAAGGATGAAATAAGAAAGCGTATGACTTTGGAACGCGCGGTCGGCCAAGTTGCGGAAAAACCGTAAAGGAGCAGGAAGTCGCGCGAGAGACGGTCAAAAAGTACAAGGTGATCCTCGCGAAGTCCAGTTTAAACAGTGGAAAGATCGTATTAATTTCGAAAAGCTAGCAGCGATAGAATAACGATTGTCGTGGCGATATGTCCTGTAAAACGCCACGAAAAACGGTTCGAGTCGCCAAATAGCGAAGGATCCTGACTGGGCATTAAGAAGACGGAATCGATTTATTCAAAGGGGAAGCCGATGTTTCTGCGCTATTTCCTACGATCCATGGATCCGATTCCACAGCCTTTGCCTTTGTCAGGATGATGGAAAGAGACGAAGGAAGTGGAAGAAGAAGGAAGACACAGGTCGGCCTCGTGCGGTAGAAGTTCAACGGACTCCGCGCGTCGGATCTAACGACGAGGTGGCTCGAAGCGGAGGAGATCGCGGCCCGCTACTCGACGAGAAGTTACTCGTTTTGCCGCCATCTTTTTCCGTCGCGACCCGTCTTTTTCTTTGCCCTTTCGAGCAGGGGAACGCGAACCGGTCGAGTATACTTACCACGCAGTGTCGCGGAACGACTACCGGACTCTCGACCAACGATTGCTGACCTCTTCTGGCCTCGCGTCTCTCCGCCCGCAAGACGAATTTTCTTTTCTCCGCGCGGCGGATCTCCGGAAAGACGAAGAGGAGAGGCAGAAAAAGCGCAGAAGTGGTGCGTGAGGCCATGGTCACGCTCGTTAATCGCCGCTAGTGGCAGCGGTGCTTGTTGAAGCCGTGCAGGGTTGCACGTGCGATTCATGGTGTTCGCAAGAAGAAGAGAAGCACGAGTGGCAGGCCTCGTAAATAACGTACCGGCTGGCTGTGCGCGTTTTCGATCCGACTGCTTTGGGAAGTTCTTGCAAAGGTTCCGCAGAGGAAGAGAGAGAGAATCGACTGCGTCGCGGGTCACGAAGATCGGGCAAGAAGCTTAGCCGCGTTTTGCCAGCCAGGTTTCTTCACTGTGAGCGAAACGAACGGAAGGACGGGCGTCCTCATTTCGCGAGCACCGCCGCCGCCGTCGCCGACTGTTTCCGGTCCCGCA
>NT_176548.1:182682-184287 GCF_000188095.3 Bombus impatiens | reverse complement strand
CCGTCGCCGACTGTTTCCGGTCCCGCAGACGGTACACCTTCGCCGTGATCGTCGACTGGGGAACCGAGAACGGTTTTTATTCGGTCGGCTAACCGCGGCAAGTACCTCGACGACAAGCGGAAGCGTTTAGCGAGCCATTAAAGTCAGCTGGCCGTTACGATAATCGAGCAAATCGATTTATATCCGACCCCTGATGCGGAGAGCTCGGAACTTCGGCGATCCAATAAATCGATCAACCTCCCTCTTCTTTTTGCGAGAACCAGGCGAAAAGAACGAATCCGAGAAAGAAGAACGATTCACCCGCTAAAACCTATCGGCATTAGGAAGCGCTGCAGAAACGATAAAGATCCGACGCCTCTGATCCCTTTCGCCGATGCATTTCAATAAACCGAGAAACTCACGGTCAAGTTTTCGCGCGTTATTCCATCGACGACTCCCAACAACTTGGAGAAATCGAGTCGCTCGAAAGACGCGATAAAGCTCACCCATTTTCGGAGGTTTCGAACGACATCACCGTCGGTAGGGTCGAGATTCGGAAGCGACCCGGACCTCGAACGAACGAACGACTACTGGGAGCGTCGGTCGAGCTGATAAGCCGGTAGATAAACGATAGCGTGTCGCGATCGGACACGGCCTAGTCGCGCAAACACACCTGTCATCTGGCACGTGTTCGTCGACGACCGTTACTGTCGTAGAAAACGCGGCTACGAGTGCAACTCTGGAAAACCGTTGGCTCGATTAAATGCCCGGACAGAGAGTGGTTTCCTCCTTTCTGGCTACCGAGCGAAACGAAACGGAACGAACGGAAAGAGAAAGGACGTCGTCTTTATGCCGCGCCCTGCTCTTCCACGGAGATTTTAGCTGGACGTATGGCAATTTAAAGCAAGTATCTTAGGGAAGGGGGAGAGGAAGGGGTTACTTAGCAGGTGTAACCCATTACGTAGAACAAAAACAATACACGTACACCCGTTTTAGTTTCGAGGAACGGCGATGAAGCTGAAAATGGATTGCAAGAATCGTTAAGGAGTACGTTAAAAGTAATCAGTAGCCATGACTCTGAAAGTCTCCGGGCGCCAATTAAGAGGAACAGAAACTCTACGGGACTCTAAACCTGACCTCCGTAATTAGAACTCGCAATTCGACGAATAATTATCCCCGGCGCGTACACTCGGTCGCTTCATAGTTACCTTACTCGATCGTGTTTACCGAGAACGGTACCGTCGAAACGAGGTTTACCTCTTTGATACCCGATTCCGTCTTGTTTCGTCTCCGTACTTCGGAGCTCTCTCTGGATACTCTAGGGAGAGCAGAGACGTGCGTTCTTGTCGGTGTTCGTTGTACGGCGGGACGAAGACGCGACACTTGAAACGAGTCACTGGCAGCTGCGCCTCTTCCGTCGTTCAACCGATACTCGACTTCTCCCCGCGGCGTCCCCTAGGTTCGCGTACCTCGTCAACTCTGCCGTGGCAATCACCGTTTTGTCAAGATTTTCCTTGCCATTCCCAGAGGCGTCCCCCCAACGTACTACGTACGGTTTCGATTCACCGCCTCCGGCGCTGCTACCGTCACCGCCACCGCCACCGCTACCGCCAACAGATCGGTCCG
>NT_176548.1:177840-181870 GCF_000188095.3 Bombus impatiens | reverse complement strand
CGTGTATCCCCTCTATCGCGTATTACCGCAGTATTTTCGACAGAGATCCTCCGTCGGGATCGAGAGCAACGGTACGGTTCGTCGTTGATGGAACCGCAACGACGCAGTCTCGCGTGGGAATTCCGCGGCATCGGTGGTAGGAAGGTGGCTGCGGTGGATCCGGATTAGTCGGTGTCTGAGCAGAGGGTCGTATACCGCGTCGGAGGGCAACAAATTTCCACGGCGTTTCGGGAGCTTATTAAGCCGACGAGCCGAATCTTGGTGCCGTAGCGAGCACTTAACCTGCGCGCGTAGTATCGGCCGCGACCTCAAAGAGCTTTCACGACTCGCCTCCTTCTTGCTTCTCGCTACCGTTAACGATACCCCTTCCAAACTTTGCACGCTTTAACGACTGCACGTCTACCTTCCGAGACAGGAATCCGAGCTTTATTTATTGCGATAAACGTTAACCACCGTTCTCTCGGCCATCTTACAAAAGGATTACGAGATCCCCTTACCACTCTGTCGGTCCCCTATCTCGCTTTCCTTCGTCGCCATCACCTCACCCAGTAGCTCGCCTTCGACTGATTTGTGTCTCTGCAGGGGGAAGGGAGATACCCAGAGTGGAGCCGTTGGCCGGCTCGCGACAAATTCGACACCCGATTTTATCAGCGACGATAAGCGACGCGGATGTCTCCCATAGGGGAATCTCCCTAGACGTGATCTCCTTTGCACGAGCATAGAAGTTCGATTCGCAGCGCAGCTGTTTTAACGTTGGACGGGTTGCGAAAAGAGAAGATAGGCTTCGCTCCAAAGCAATATCGCCGATCGGTCCGCCAGCGTCAGCTCTTTCTCAGTAATTTCCTTTGGCGGAAGAATTATCCACCTGTATTCAGATCGAGTCGAAGATTTATTTATTTATTCAATTCAGTCGTGCGATGGAAAGAAAACGGAACAAGCGCGAGAGAACAGCGTTGGAAATTGGATCATAGGAAAGTGCGGCTAGCCGACAGCAGGCTTTAATGAGTTTTGCCGCGTAAAAAATCTATGAACCCAAGCTTTGCGAATAAAACGACTATGCTTCGAGAAAGCTTATCTCGCTTTCGCGTGGCATCGTCGAATAATCTTCGATTCACTTGGTGATTTTAGAGATCACTGTCTGTTTACCCGACAAGCAATATCGAATATTGCGTGTCGCATACCGCTATAATATCTATCAGCCCCATTAAATGACAGAAAATCGAGGAAGATCGATGGAGAATAGGTTCCTTGGGGAAGAGAAATGTAGGAGGGTTCTCTAATTGCATCGAACGCAAGATCCAGCGTCGGATCAACGACGGTTCGCTGTCTTTGATCAACCCCCTGAAGATTCTCGCTCCCGTATTTCTATAGAAATTCTCCGGAGGAAATCAAGCTCAAACTTTGGATACTTGGGATGCCCCGTTCGAGAGAGTCGGTTCATCGCTGGGAATTTTTACGTGACGTTGTCTGCGCTGGTAAAGAAAGCTTCCGCTTTTCCCGAACGGTTGGCCTCAGGGGCGGGTTTGCAGCGCAGCAGTAGCGCCGATCCAACGCGATCGAGTATGCAGGCGCCGTGAAAACTTTTCCAATCGAGCGGAAACTTTGTTCTCGTAATTAAAGCCACGCGAATACTTAATGAATTTGCGCCGGCACATCGATCGTTTCGTGCCGCTCTCGTGACACACGTGCTGATTTCGACCTTAACCCGTTGGAAAGAGCGGCTTCCGCTTCACGAAGTCCGAATCACGAGTCATCTAGGAAAAGCTGAACCGAGATGAAAGTCGCAAAATTGTGGGCATCCCGCGGAAAGAGGCAAGTTTAGTTCTCGTATCACGCGAAAGGATAACGGTCTGGAGAAGTCTAACGAAGAGACGTCTAGGGAGCTATTTCACCTAATTTAACTGCGAGACCTACACGAGCGCCTGAGGAGAACCGAGTCTCTGGAGTCTTGAAATCGCAAGCGCGCGAGTCTACTTCGCGACCGCGACTTTGCTCCGGTACGAGCTTCTCATGAAATAATCTACCGCGTAGAGTGGCACCATATGAGGAAGGGCAAACTGTGATCAACGAACTTGATTGTAAAGTTATTAAAGCGATACTGAGATTTCAGACATCACGTTTGGTTTCTTAGCATGCGTCGATTTCACGCTGCCTTTCATTCAGTATGTTTTATAATAATTTTATTTGTTTATCTACATATATCGCGGGTTCATCGTTTAAATAAAATTTCATGAAAAACACCTCTCGATTTCTTAATTTCTTCAACGATTCGCCAAACTTGATCAGGCGCCATTATTCCATTACAGTGATACCCGGTACACTCGCGAAAATCACAAAACACTCAGGTTCAAACGTAACGGTGTCAAATATCAAAGTAGTACTGCTCTTTTCGCGTTGTTCAGAGTTGAAAGGAGGATGTTCCAGACTCTCGGGCGATTTATCCAACAGGATATCGGCGCTCGTTCGATCGAGAGTGAGTTTCGCGATCCGGGTACTCGGAACTCGAGCTCTCGCGGCGGTCAAGGGTCGACTCTTTAATTAATGGATGGAAGTAATTAAGAAACGGGAATCTCCCGCGGGAAGTCTCGGGTGTAACGCGGCCGGCGTATTCTCTGGAGCGTGTACGTGCCTCTGGTTCGCAGCGTATTTGCCTTCTCCGAAACTTCTCCCTTCGGAGGAGCTTCCTTGAATTTCGCAAAATATTCAAAGTCGATTGGCGGGAAAACGAATCCAGTTAAGAAGGGGGGAATAGGGAAAAGGAGAGAAGGACAGAGATATAAAAGACGAACCGAAGTGGAATTTATTAAAGGCGTGTTCGTCGCAGGTTTTTGTCGCGGTCAGGGCACGATCGTCTAGGTGAGCGTTCGCGCGAGGCTGGACGAGGTACGAGGCGGAATCGTGAACGTTACACGAAGGAGGACGCGGCAGCCAGGGCTGCGGCAAACGGAATGCCGTAAATCTCATGTAAATTCGGCCCGCCGCTTGATTTGCAAGCACAATGCCAGACAATTGTACGGTCTACCATCGAGCGGCCGGATGCGGAGTCTGCGAGTTTCTCCGGTCTCCCTGGTTAACTTCTCTCGTAGACCCGTTCGTTCCACCCTCGTCCCTTCCTCGTCCCCTATTCGTCCCACGGTTTACCGATACTCCTCTTGCTCCACATCTTCGACTGCGTCTCTTTGCCCCGGAACCGCGTCTCTAAACGTTTTAACGATCGTTTTCTCGTTCGTTCGCGCGTTTCATTTCAGCTCGTTTCATTTCGCGTTCGTTCCTCGTCTCGCGTCCTCTCGCGTATTTCTCTCTCTTTTTGCTTCGCCTCTCGTTTTTCGTCTCGTTTCGTCCTCACCGCCGGCAGAAATATGTTTCGCAGATAAAAGAGAATCCCGTGTACGGGGCGCGATTTACTGGTAGAATCGGCGCTCGTAAAACCGCGTCGCGTTAACGCAATGGGAAGCGGCTTCCACCGTGGGTATATCTGTCCGTGGTCAGTGACGTACTCGCGGCGAAAGCGGCCGCCGCGAACCACCCACCATTGGAATTCACACCAGTAATTCACGTTGTCCCGCAGCTGCACGGGATACCTGCTGCTTCGCGCCGATCCGTCCCCGTTAACGACCATTTGAAACCCAGAGACCATTCCCAGTCCACCGATTCACCTGGTACTCTTATTCGCCAACTTCGATCGTGTTTCTGTGACTCTTCGTGTGTCTACGTATCGATGACCAGTCACAGAGAAACCGAACGATTGTCTCCGCGGACAGTTTCCAATGGATCAATCGTCCGCCATTCGAAGGGAGGAAACAACGTTCGTCGTATTTACAGACGAAGAAAAGACGCGACCCGTTGCATTTCCTGTGAAACGACGACGATCAGACGATAAAGCCAGAACGAAAAGAGGCGCGTACTTGTCGGGTGGAAGAGTGGCGCGAGAAATAAACGAACCAGCCCCGCGACTCGACTCGGCTTGACTCGACTCGAGGAAACTTTGGCCAGAGACATGCGCGCATCGTGAGATCAGTCTCTCTTTGTC
>NT_176548.1:163401-177811 GCF_000188095.3 Bombus impatiens | reverse complement strand
GACACGAGAGTCGAGCGGACCGCGGTCGCACTTAACCGCCGACTATCAAGGTGCCAACGTAGCCTCCGCCGCGTTCTTCCGTTCCGTTCCATTCTGTTCCGCTTCGCTCCGCTCGTTCTCTCGCCGCGCGAGTTGGCCACCGGGCGAGCGCGCACGTCCTTCCGCCGCGGATACATAGCTCGCCAGTCGAGAAGCTCGATCCTTGCGAGTTACCACGGCCTCGCGCACCTCACGCCAATCGTGTCGCGATTCCCGCGCTTCTCTCATCTTTGTTCGACATGACGAGCAGAGGATCGAGGACGATCCAGGCCTCGACTGCAAGGTCCTCGGCCATTGAGCACGCTTACACATGAATAACCTTGGAACTCTTCGACGAAGAAGCTTCGTCGTGTCTTTTGAAGAAGGTATAGTAGTGCGTGGTGTCGGAGGCGTTCTGTTTCGTCACGGGACGATTACCACAGTTACTCCACTATACGCAGAGTGATTTCCTTTTATTAAGGAATTTACGCAAAGCGGCTTGTGCCAGCTGTAATAATAACGGAGGAAGTGTCGATATCGAATATTGTGTCTCGTGTGTTTTGGTGGGCGTAGACCAGGGAAAGAACTAGGCGCCCTCGAGTGCTCGTAATTCCAGAGAGGATGAGATTCGTGGAGAGATCCGGACACCGTTGGACCTTTCTGGTGCTGCTGGCAACCGTAGGTGAGTGCATCGACGAGATTCTTTGATCTTTCGTGTCACTCGACGCGTTCGCTTTTCGGTTCGCTGACCTCGGGCCGATTCTTGTCGCGAGTTCGCCTAAACCTCTCCTACACCTCGCCTACTCTTGCTTGTACGCCCACGAAACTTACCCCGTCCTCGCGACTGATCACCGCGAATCCGCGCGAGCCTATCCGGCTCAACAGGTTTCCTCGTTTGACTCTCTTTTCCCGCGAGTTTCGTGCGACTCGCCGTAAAAAGGGAGCAGCTTGCAAATTGAATACGCGATGCTTCGACCGACCAACGCATACGCGCAGACTATCTACATAGAAAAAGCAAATAGATAGAATAGCGCAGCGAAGTCGCTCGGTAGAAATTCGATAACTCGGACGGAGCTTCGTTGCAAATGTTACGACACGGATGAAGGAGAAGAGACTTGGAAGGAGGAAGGAGACAGAAAAATAAGGACAGAAAAACGATATTCAGGGAGAAAGCGAAAAGCTGGCTGTTGGGACACGGCCAAACCACGAGGATATAGTCCGAGTTTACGAGTGAAAAGACGTCGCGGCGTATTATGGGAAAACCGTGCAGCTGGTCAGGAAGGGAAGCTGCGTCTTCTTCCGCGAACTCGTTTGCAGGAAGAGCGAGCTGATCCCAGGCTGTACGAAGAACACCGCGGCATGTCGCGGCAAATGCTGTCGCGTCAGGAATTCGCGTTCCAGGCAAAGCGGATTTACTCGCGAATCGTCTGCACGGCCCTCTATGACCTCGTCGGGTTTCCTCGTAACCCAAATAACGCGATTTCTATGGCTACTTCGTTTCGTTTAAAGGTCGTCGATGAGTAGCAAAAGCTTTACCCCTCCGGTATCGAACGAGGATAGAATTTAAAAAAAGGTGAATCACGAATTTCATCAGCGATTGCGCTATTTTCGTCGCTCCGATTTTGAGCGATTAAACTAAAAGACTAAAAAATTCGGTCGACTTCATATTCCTAATAGACAGATGTGAGAAACGAGCGTATCGTATTATTAAAAATGTAATCCTTCTGAAGCGCATAGCGTCACTGCTGCGAAATTGCAACGACGTCGCTTCGCTCTGTACTGGTCTTTAATGCGACGCTTGGTTTCACGACGATTTATATTTGTCACGATCCTCCGCGAATAAATTTTCGTTTTCGACGTTCGTTGTTCGTCGACCGACCGATATCGTCCTGAATTGTGGCCTCCCCGATCGAGAGAACCACAACCTCCCTTTTCGTTATGCATATCATAACGAGGCTCAGCTCGCGAATTTCGATTCCCTTCTCCTTGTTGACGGTGATACGTTCTGTTCGTTTCGCGATCCTCGTTTGGCGCAGGAACGACGTTGACGGACGCGGCCGCATTTGATTTTCGCCGTGCACGGGCTACTCGATATCCGCGTGGGACGGGACGCGAAAGGGAAACGAGCCGCGGAATAACTCGACGCTACGCATTAGCCTGATTAAAAGCCAGCCAAGCTGGGATCGCTTGCGTTTAATGGCGCTTTCGGGGAGAGAGAGGCAGATTGGTGATAGTTGCAGCGGCGCGTTTGCGTCTCTCTTCCTTCCGCTGATTTTCCTCGATAAACAAGCTCAGGTCTCGTTTCATGACTTCTTACGCGTCTCGAGCACAGGAGCTCTGGTAATTTGGTTTTCAGGTTACGTCAGGCACAAAACGTCGCGTCGTGAACACGGGGAAAAAGGTGCGAGGAAAATATGCGGGATAAACCGACCGGAAACGTGACCTAGAACGGCTTGCAGGTTGATCGTGATTACGGCGAGCGCATTTTCTTGAAATTAACGCTTTAATCGATGGAAAGTTGGTGTGAGCGATTCCCCGAGAAGCTACGAGATTCATAATAGAGGCTATTTCCATATCGCTTTCTCCTTTTTTCGGACTCGATACGCGGAATAGTTGCAACCGATGAGCCGGAACCAATCACCGTGCGAGGTCCGTTCATTCGCAATAATCTCGCGGACGACGAAAAAGCAGACTAGCCCATCGAGCCTCTCCATCGACGAAACGAATACTGAACAAACAGACCTGCGAGTTTAGAGGGTTTCGTTTTGCGAGCACGGTTAACCGTTAATCCAAGCCTCGGTGAAATCGACGCGGCCGGTCAGAAAGCGATATCGTCGAATGGAAAACAAAAAAAAAAAAAAGGAATGAAAAAGCAAATGGAAAAAAGAAAAGGGAAAAGCGATTGCCTGGAAAAATCGGGCCGCCTCGCACATCGAGCGACGATTTGGTAGAGCGGAACGGGTCGAGAGGAACGCGTTCGAGGTTCGTTTCGCGATCCTCGTTTGGCGCAGGAACGACGTTGACGGACGCGGCCGCATTTGATTTTCGCCGTGCACGGGCTACTCGATATCCGCGTGGGACGGGACGCGAAAGGGAAACGAGCCGCGGAATAACTCGACGCTACGCATTAGCCTGATTAAAAGCCAGCCAAGCTGGGATCGCTTGCGTTTAATGGCGCTTTCGGGGAGAGAGAGGCAGATTGGTGATAGTTGCAGCGGCGCGTTTGCGTCTCTCTTCCTTCCGCTGATTTTCCTCGATAAACAAGCTCAGGTCTCGTTTCATGACTTCTTACGCGTCTCGAGCACAGGAGCTCTGGTAATTTGGTTTTCAGGTTACGTCAGGCACAAAACGTCGCGTCGTGAACACGGGGAAAAAGGTGCGAGGAAAATATGCGGGATAAACCGACCGGAAACGTGACCTAGAACGGCTTGCAGGTTGATCGTGATTACGGCGAGCGCATTTTCTTGAAATTAACGCTTTAATCGATGGAAAGTTGGTGTGAGCGATTCCCCGAGAAGCTACGAGATTCATAATAGAGGCTATTTCCATATCGCTTTCTCCTTTTTTCGGACTCGATACGCGGAATAGTTGCAACCGATGAGCCGGAACCAATCACCGTGCGAGGTCCGTTCATTCGCAATAATCTCGCGGACGACGAAAAAGCAGACTAGCCCATCGAGCCTCTCCATCGACGAAACGAATACTGAACAAACAGACCTGCGAGTTTAGAGGGTTTCGTTTTGCGAGCACGGTTAACCGTTAATCCAAGCCTCGGTGAAATCGACGCGGCCGGTCAGAAAGCGATATCGTCGAATGGAAAACAAAAAAAAAAAAAAGGAATGAAAAAGCAAATGGAAAAAAGAAAAGGGAAAAGCGATTGCCTGGAAAAATCGGGCCGCCTCGCACATCGAGCGACGATTTGGTAGAGCGGAACGGGTCGAGAGGAACGCGTTCGAGGGTCACTGTATTTCAACGCGACAACCACGAGAATCGAGGCCGCCACGCTGCATGGAAAACGGCCCGCGTCCACGAAAATTCGCAGGCCGTTACTCCCTCCAAGTTGGCAAAGGCGTTAGGCGGTTAAACGGTTAGCTGTGCCCCGCGCAATACGGTAAGTGCTAAATTAAATTCAGCGGAACGAGCGAGCGACCGCGCGTATTACGGCGCGCTGAATCGGGACTGGGACGCCGCCGGTCGACGGAACCGAGAGGGGAGAAAAAAATTATATATATATGTGTGTGTATATATATATATCAGATAAAGGATAGAGGCAAGCGGGGATCTCGGTCCTCGGCGGCTTTTCCGAGGACAAAAGGAGGAAAAAATACGCGGGAGCTCGGTGAGCGCGGATTTCGCCGCCGCGCAGAAATTAGTTTTCCCGTTAATTGGACGGAGGGTACGCGAAGTCTTCATCCCGCGTAATTGGATTCGTATACGCGTATCTCTCGTGTTCCTTTCGCGACTAAAGCCGGTCTCGTTGTCCGATTGCAGCCTCGTTTGCGCTCTCACGTGATTCGCCACCGCCTTTGTGCGAGTCATTGGCTTCAATCGAAGTAGCTTCGAACGTTTCGTGGTATAGTTTATACCCAGCCGAGCTATACGCCACGTGTAGAGACTATAGACATAATCGGAGGAGGCCGCGAAGGCGAGCACGACGGCAGATTCATTCTCCATCCACCGGTTATCCGTCAGGCTTCCGTTCTACGCCGTCGTACCGTTAGGGCTGCTCGAATCTACCGTGCCCAATCGAACCACGTACATTACCAGTGATTTAAGTAGACCGATCGGGAAGCGACGGGGTTACTCTGGACGCATACAGCTAGCAGCGGGGCCAGGACTACGAAAATATCTGCTGGCCCGCAGCCAACTCACAGCCTCCGCCACCCTTTCGCGAGACAGTCTCACCTAGAGCCGGCGTGTATCGCGATATAGCAGCCAGACTACACGTATCGACTATTTATGGGTGCCCGCTCGTAGATTTATCGATACGAGGCGTATTTACGCGACCTCCTGGCGGAACAATCCTCGCCATTCGCTCCGAGTTCGCCTTCGATCGTCCTAGGAAAACCAGCCAGGGCATCGTCATCGTCTTCTTGGACGATCGTACGAAACGATTCGCCAGCGGTGCACAAAAACTTCGACGTACATTTCGTTATTATCGCTAGCGGGAGATCGGCCATGCCGTGAAGCGCGATGCGATCGAAAACTGGAGAAGGTTGCTCGATGAATGGGAAGGTTTTGCCTGGCGTTAGTCGATGGTTTGGCTTGCGAGGCATCCGGCTCGTCCACGACCCCCGAGCACCGTCGATGATCGCGAACTGCTTGCTCGGCTACGACCCTCTCTGCACTCATTCCTCCTCCCATCGGGGGTTGCTTTCAGCGGCTGCGAAAGGGCCGAGCTTACGCGTTCTAGAGTTACGCCGCATCGCACCATGGTACGCTACCGCGACTCGAGCATCACGCGATTCCGCAATCATATGACGTGGGTAGGGTAACATGCACCCGTGGGCTTATCGGCGGCCGCAAAGTGAAATTATTCCTGGTCAACCCTTGTCGCCGATACGCGCTCGTGTCGCGAAGGGAGGTCAGCCCGCACGACACCCTGCGCCTTTTCGTCCGCCCGTTACTTTTCTTCCGTCGTGCTTTCGAATATTCGAATTTTACCCCGCCGAATCTCGAGAATCGAGCCACTCTCGACATTCTCGTACCTTTCACCCCCATTCTCCCTCTCCGTTCCCTATTTTCCTTCGTGACCGTATTCGCGGCAACTTGGAAGCTCTTTTCGACGAACTAGCGTACACAACCGCCGTCGCGCCGGTCACCGTGGAGGCAGGAGCGTGCAAACGCCAGCCGGAAGAAAGTTTTTCGCTGCTCGTTAGCGCGTATCGATTTTCCCCCGATGCTCCGTTAGAATTTTACCGGACACGCGTCCCGTGCATTAAACTAATGTGTGGTCACAGAGTTAAAGCGAGAAAGTAGGAGCGAAGCTGCTTGGATCCCTTTTGGTCGCGTGTTACGGAGCGAGCACTTCCATGATCGAGTTCGAGAAGGTAACGAAGGGATGGAACGGTGATCCGCGAGATAACACCAGCTGCCTGTAGACGGTAATTAAGTGTCTTTCGCGACGGGGCAGTTTTACGGATCTATTCGTCGAGTGGACGTAAATTACAGGGCTGAACGAGCGTGAGGAGAAAAGAATGAGACGTCGAAACGGATCGTATATCCGATATCGTGCAAAACCAAGCTCGTGGAAGGTGGTGAGTCGGACACTGGAAGTCGGGAGACAGGGAGAGCGGTCCGACGTTTCAGATGAACGAAAACAGACGGCGAACTGCGTTATCTCGTCAGCTCGTTTCGTCGAAACTGTCTCACGCGAGCGACCAGCAGCTCGCTAATAATATCGTCGTAAAGAAGAAGTTGGCCGCAGGAGATGGATGCACTGATCTCGCGAAATTTGCTGATCTCCCCGGAGGAGAACAATCGAAGGCAAAAGAAATTACATAGCTCGCTCGAACGATCCTTTTTTGCGAGAGAATCACCGGAGTATCAGACGTGTGCACGAGATTCGAAAGGATCGGGATAATCTGGGACTGGAAAAACGTTCTTGGCTCGTTGTAGCGCGTTCTACGCCTTGTTCTCTCGGTGAAACGCGTTCGAGGGGAAGCGTATTCGCGATTGCGCGGCGCCCGGCAAATACCGTGGAACGATATTATTCGCGGCGGCGCTATTTTTTCAACGAACCACGTGAAAAAACGTTCGCGTAGCTTCGGGCTAATGCGATTACGAGGCGGGCTAGAAACGAGCGAATGGCCGAGTTAAATTTACCCGCGAAATTCCGGCGAAAGCCGAATAGATATCCGTCTACTCAACCGTCCTTGGATATTCCGCCGCGTTTCGTTACTACCTAACTCTCGTCTCGCGTCTCTCATTCGTTTGGCGAAGCGATTAGGTGGAACGACCGCAACGAACAAAAAAGAGAGGAAACGATCGACGCGTGGTCGTCGTCGTCGTCGTCGTCGTCGGTTAAGAAGCGATAAGTTTCACGGCACCCCGGAGAATCGGTGTTTCTCGAAGGCTGCGTGGCGCAGCTCGCCATTAAGGATATTCCGATATTATGCAAATGCGCGTATAAGCGCAGCCAAGAGGTCGTCCGCCGCTCTTTCCCTACGGTCTTTCCGTTTCGAATATTTCGAAAGCTACGTGCGCCCTATCGTGGTTACGTCGCGAGTAGACGGCGTGTGTCTACTACGCGACAGCCGGCCGCGACGTTTCCAATCGGATTTCGATTTCGAGTCAGCTTCTTTCATGTCCACCGTTCGTTTCCTCGAACATGTTCCAGTCGCGTGGACACCGTCTGAAAGAAGATCGCACGTTCTTCGCTCGAGCTTCGTCCGTCGTTCGGCGCCTCTCAAAATTTTCAAATCGAGTCGGATCGTGTTAGAATCTACGGACGGAGTTCTTTCCGAGCCGCTAACGAACGGTAAAGGGACCCGCGCGCCAGTCGGGTAGTTGAATGTTCATTTTCAATTAAGACACAGAAACGGGGTCACGGGATGAAAAACGAAGGAGAGGAGCAGGTCACGGGTGATTCGATGGAACGGTTTTTCAAGGAAAACGGTCGGTTTCTCTGCCGTCAGTGGCGAGGTGGGGTGGATCCGTGGCACGGTAGGAGCCCCTGTGCACTCGGGAAGAACGATTGGCGTTTGCACGCGGTTCAGTGACCCTGGTTCAATCTCCAGGCAAATTGAATTCTTTTTAAAGATCAAAGACTACGATATACCTATAAGCGACGCGGCTAAGCTCCGACACAGGACGTAGCCTCCCTTCGCGTTATCGACTTATACACAGCCAGGAATTCGTTTTTCTTGCGAAACGGCCGCTCCATCCTCCCTCGGCCGAGAATCCGACTCGCGCCGCTTCCAAGGGGCCTACTATTAAAAAATGCCAGAAAGGATCGTTTCCGCTTTTTTTCTATTCGACTCGCTGAAAAATTCCATCGCTCGATCGCTTTTCACTCTTTTTCGAAATCTATTCAACGGCGTAAACAGTCTCTCGTCTTCGACGTTTGACTCGGTGACGCGTTAAAACACCGACGACAGGACGCGAAATACAGAGAGAAAAAAGAGGAAAGAGAAAAAAACGAACGACCCTCGACTTCGCGCGTTTCCTCCAGTGCCATTAACCCAAACGGGCCGTTCTCACGAGCTGCTCGTCGAGCGCGTCGATTACGTTGCATCGCGACGCGTGTACTCGATCCTCCTATCCGTCGAAACGGATGTAATCGTGGACAAGCCAGACGAACTAGCCTGGTGTTTCCACCGATCGCGCACACACGAGCTCCGCCGAGATTTACGAGATCCGAGGGATAACCGGCAGCTTCTTGGCTCGGTTCCCGGATATAAATTACACGGCCGTCGCTTTGCATTCGTGTTTTTTCGTCGCAGGGGCAGCTTCGGAAAAATCGGCGAGTACCGCGAGTTCGCGTTCGCCATTCCGATTTGCGTTCGCGGCTGATCGAGAGAAGCGGCGTGCGTGGCGAGCCAACGTTGGCGCGTTCGAAGCGTTTCGTGAGTTCGTTCAGCTTCGGTTGACCCGAATCCGTGCGGCGGTGCTCGCGGCCGGTCTTGCGATCCACGGTAGCAGTCTCGGTACCGTAACTTCCATCGAGGTCATCGTTCGTGTATCGTACATAGGGATGGCTTGGTGTCGCGACGCGATTCGCGAACATGTCGAGTGCGAAATAGTCGAGGAAACATCGAGGGGGAGGGGATGAAAGAGAAAGAGGGACAGAAAGAGCGAGAGTAGGGGAACGGAAGTAAGAGGACGAGGAGGAGGCGCGACGGAAGAAAGAGAGAGAGAGAGAGAGAGAGACGGTAGAGTTTTGTTTTTAGGAATTACGAGGTAGCGCGTTTGTAACGGCGCGGACCGGCTGACGGAGAATGGCCGGCACGTTTTCAATTAAGCCCATAATTACGAATTCGATGGGAATATGCCCGGTATATGTGCGGCGCGTGCACGCTCGTCGACGTAATTAGAGCCTCGATATTTATGCCCGAGCATTAACCGTTCCGTCCTTTCGCGATGCTTTCCGGTCCACTTCGATGCACTCGCGGTATCGGGATACGCGGCGCTTCGTATCATAGACGCGAGGGCTCGTTCGATTTAATACCAAATTGTACCCGTATGTCGGCCTTTTCTCTTCTTTTTTATCCGTTTCTTTCTATTTTCTCGTTTTATCGGGTTTCACAGTGACGTAAACGGCACGGGTCGAACGCAAATAGTCGTCCCTTGACGACGATGACTAGGACGACGAGCGAACGTGCGACGGCAAAACGCGCGGCTTGTACGCGCAACATCTGTCGAGCACGTGAAACGCGTTACCCAATGATATATGTTAGGAACCGAAAGCTAAAACGTTTTCGTGCCTCTTTCGGAGCGTAGAAACGCCGCGATACACAGAGAGCATCGGTAAAGACGTGTATACGCCAGGGATCGATCGTACTTTCAACTAGTGCGGATGTCTCCGAAAACTTGTTAAACCGACTCGAATTACGTAGACGGAGAACTTAGAATGCTACTGCCTGTATAAACCCATTAAGGATCGGAAACGCGTAACCGAGCGCTCGCGTCTTGTGCGCCCGTTTTCCTATCAGCCAAAACCTCCATTTCCCATTCCAGCCCGAAGGAACAAGCTTTCCTCTCCCTTCTCCTCCATCCGTCCTTCTTGACTCTCTCTCTCTCTCTCTCTCCCCCTTCCTCTCTCTCTTTTTCCCTTTGCCTTGCAGCTCATCCGTGATCCGCGACGCGTACGCGCGCTGTCCTCGACGAGAAAAGCTGATGCTCATGACAGAACCTCGGGATTTCCAGAGGAGAGGTTCTCCGCTGTACCATCGTCGTCGACAACGATCGCGATATACCGAGGAAATTCCATCCGCGTTGCGGCGCATAGTTCTCGGAAACCGCGTAAGGCGAAACCATCAGCCTTGGCTACGCTCGAAGGAGATCGCGTCGTGGTGTAACTTTAATTCCTCTATTATCCCGCATTGCCCCGTTAGACGATATTACCTATGCAGCGGCGCTCGCAGGTGCCCTCTGTACGCCATTCACCGATTCCTCGTTTCTGCAATCCGCGTGCGTCGTTTTCGTTTTCCACAAGAGGCACCGACTAATGGGCGAACGCGCGCCTTTGTTTCGTCTTAGAATCAAGCGGCAACAAATAGAATCGGTGTTGGTGGCTTATCTGGTATCGCGCACGAGGGACAAACGATTTCTGTCGCTTCTCCCGTCTACGCTCGGGCAACACGCGGAAGCAAGCCGTTCCCTGCGAATCTCCAGCGGAGAACGCGAATAGATAAACCGCGCGTAAACGTTGCAGGAAAATTTCTTAACAGAGGGAAACGAGATAGCGTCCCTCGGTCTCGCAGACGGTGGGGGCTTTACGAGGTGGCTTCGCGTAGCCGGCTAACTAGCCGTGCAATTATCCGTGACAATAGCCGTGCGTCGTGGCAAACCGTGGCATTGCATCCACTCTCCGGCTACCACTGTCGCCGCTGCCTCCGCTGCCACCGTCGAGCTCCCTGTTCCTTTTTCTCTTCCCGTAAACCGGTAATGGAACGGACGCGCAGCCGCAACGGTTAGCCTCTATCTTGCCGATTCCGGATTGAATTGCTTTTCTGGTTGCCATTTGCCCCTGCTTCCTGCCTCCTGCTCCCCTACAGGATCGTCTGTGCACGGTCTGTGACGCCCGAAACGAGCCGACCACCATCGAGCGAACTCTCTTTTATCTATTCTATTTCGCTCGTTTACCATCTCTACCACGATATCAGCCATGTACCACTCGAACGTCTGTCATGCGTTCCTCTCGCGAACGAAGGCCGCGATTCGTTAACTAGAAACAGCCTCCCGCTGATCCGCGATGCGATATACGCGAGCTGAAGGGACGCGGGAAACGGTTCCACAAGCTCGTCCGTAACGATACGAAATGCATATTAATGCCACGAGCAGCACCCGCGAATGCCGCCAGAAACAAGCTTTTACTCCGACCTCTCTCTCCCGTGCTGCTCGCTTTTTTCAAACTTTTTCCACCGGACCCACCGCTGGCTTCCTTTTTACGCTCCACCCTTTTCCCGTTCCACATCGGACAGGCCTTCCCACTTCTCCCGGGCGCTTCACCTCTAATTTCGTGCAACTTCCGCGGTGTTTCTCGTCGAGACCAGGGCAGTGCTCGCCGTTTTTCGGTGGTTTAGCCTCTGGACATCGTTAGCAGCGCGGGGAGTTGGGTGATCGCGGAAGATACGTCTCGTTTCGGGGCTTAGTCGAAAGTTCGACGAACAGTTTACGCGGGTCTGACAACAGCGCGCGAGCTTGCGAAAACGGATATACGATATACGGAGCTTAGAAAAAAGCCCAGGGAGAGGCCGTACGGTAAACACGGAAGACCCGCAGAAGACGGTGCGGGAAAATAAATGTCGAGGCAGCGAGAACGGTGACAGAGGATAGGTGGGTCGAGAATGGCGGGGTCGGAAAGTAGCTCGGTTCTTTTTGCCTTTATTCGCCAGTTCGTTTACGTTGCCACGATTAGAATTAACCTTTCTTTTTCTTTCCCTGTCAGGGAAAAAAGTTTCCGGGAACGCTCTCAAAGGACGTCGGCTGACGTCGACTCGAAGCGGCCGGTTGCCTGAGAGATTTGGAGCGCGTACCTTATCGATCGGCCACCGATCGTTTAAATCCAGTTACCGCTATCTTTGTAACGGCTGCGAACTCTTTTTCGAGTCGGACTGAAAGACCGAATTGAGACGTGGGAAACGAGGTCGCCCTTTAAACGCCCGGCTAAACGTCTCCCAGGGATTTTTGCGAGGCGGCGTGGTTCCCTCCGATTATCCGGTAACGCGTGTCCTCGACGATCTCGGCTAAAAGGATCGACGTCTCTCTTTGAACGGGCAAGCCACCCTTTATGGAAACGATCGGTAATTTCCATAATTGTTTGCGTCCGACTGTTTTCGTAACGAGGGTTCGGTTTCTTTGAACAAAGTCGCGGGGGAGGAATCGTTAAATTAAGAGCATCGCTCGTAGAGGGAGAACACGAAAGGGGAGACTAGGATGCAAGGCGAAATAACAAAGTTTAGCTTAATCCCCGGTATAATCTGCCGACAAGTACGTTTACCGGAGCTGGTAATCTAACGAAGAGTCCATTGTCAGTTAGTTGACATAAACGTCTCTGCCGAGATATCGAATTATGCCTTCCCTCGATCCCGCGTCGCGCTAAATCTCCGCTGTGCGATGTTTGGACGTCAATCCGCGCGTGCACGTACGCCGAACCGGAAGTGGGTTTAAAGCTCGTTGGAAAACCCATACTTCCGACCGCGGACTACGTGCGCGATAACGATATTATGTCGCGTGTTTCGTTGGACGACGTTTTAAAAAGATTACCGATTTTAACAGTAACGATTAGTCTCTGCATTAACGGAGGCGAATATCGTATTAATACACCCGATGGAACATTGAATTTCGGATCTTCAATCTGATTATTAATTTTGGAAGTTGCGTATTACTAACATTACCATTATCTTCGTACACGTCGGGTCTGGTTATCGATTATTCGAAAAACATCGGATGATTGTTTTCGTGGAAGTATTGCTTCACCGTTCGTGTGTTAACCCACACAGTTGCAGCCAGACAGTGATTATTCGTTGATGCGAAAGTGGAATCCTGTCCCTTCGTTGGAACCGGATAATAACTCGTAATTTTATGCATATAATATCGGTGGTTCGCCTTATTGATTCGCGGCGAATACGTCGGGAGACCGAGGAAGGCTAGTACGTGTTCCATTTGTTCGTCTAACGTCGATCGTATGACCGAACACGACAGACGAAGACGGAATACCGTTCCGCTGTGGTAAGACGTTGGAATCGGGACGAGCAACGTCAAGTAAATGTCGGCCGTAGTCGATCGTGACGGGTGGATGGGTCGCCCGGAACGAGTCGATTAGGGTGAAACCGTGTTTCTTAAGCAGCACGGAAGACCGGTTCAACGGGGTAGAAGATCATGTTGGAATGGGACAAAAAGCGGCCCGGATAAGTTTGTTCTTGCTAGAGAAGTTTACCTTTCGTTAAGTCGGAGTGGCCGCCACAGTTTTAGGAGAGGGAGACACCGGAGTATCTAGTTAGCCGGCGATGAAGTCGTTCGCTCGAGTGACCCTCCTTCTTCACAGAAGCACGCGGAAGCTTCATCTCGGGACGATTAACGCGTTTTCCTCCGATATCCACGGCTGACTCCTCAATTTCCGTTTCCGTCTCTCTGTCCTCCGCGAATTACAGTTTCTACCTCGTTTCTACAGCATATGGAGAACGAAAGAGCAAGAGAGAAAGAGAGAGAGAGAGAGAGAGAGAGAGAGAAATGGAAAACGTGCTCGAAGGGGAACATTCGAGGAAAGACAGGAAGGACGTCGGAGCTGACGGGCGAAAAACGAGTGAAAAATATCGAGACGGGCACAATGGCCCCGAATCTCGGATAAAATAGGATAAGATATCCCTGGCCTCATAGTCAAGGTGCGTCTTGGCGAATCGGTGGACGGTGAGATCGAGAGTAGCGGGGGCGAAGTTATACGGCAGGATTACGAGATTGCCACCAGGGGATTACGAGGATAGCTCCCGGAACGTCCAATCTCAAGGATAAACACTTTCCTACGTTCTTGCTCTCGCTCGTCGCCTCTGGAGGCCTTGGAGACACGAGCATTCGCGGAGGCTCCGCCCGATTCTCCGCTTCCTCTCTCCCTTTTCCTCGTCGAGTTTACGGAAGACGTAGGGAAGCGCCATGTCCTCCGCCTTATTGAGAGAACGACACGCACTCGGAACTTTTCTCGTGCTTCACCCGCCACTATCAACCTCCCTCTGCCTCACACTCGAACTCACACCCTCCGGCATAGGGACGCGCAAAGGCGTGAACCGTCTCTTGTTCGTATTCTTCTCGTCTATCGGAAAAGTTGACGGAACAAAGGTGAAGAAGCGGAGGAAGAAGTGAAAGTAGTAGAAGTAGAAGTAGAAGAAGAAGAAGTACAAGAAGAAGAAGAAGTCTTAACGACTCAACCAGAGGAAGTCGAGAATGACGCGATCGGGCGGATTGGAGCGCAATGGAAAGTCGCGACCGCGAGACCGGCCGCGAATAGCTCGATAAACGAGAACAAAGGGTCCGAACGGCAGCTATATCCTCGAGCTATTCGACAGAACTAGTTTTATCGAGCTTACTCGGCTCGTTCGTATGTCGCGGTGTGCCGCTCCGAATGGTTCGCCGCGTCGATATTGCCCGCCCGGTTCGGGACGGTTGCCTCGTCGTCTTCCTACGCTGGCTGCGCTGGCTCCTCGCGTCCACGTTTTCTTTTTCCTCTCTTTTTCTC
>NT_176548.1:157316-163382 GCF_000188095.3 Bombus impatiens | reverse complement strand
CCCTTCCACGCCCACGCCACTCTTTTAATCCGCGCTCGCGATCGTTTTTTCCTCCCGCTCGCAAGGAAAAGCCGGGATAAACTTCTTTGGCGGGTGGATGTGCTCGAGCATAACGATCCTTCGCTCGCCTCGGACGCGAAGCAACATTGCAGCTCATTTTTTCCCAGAGTTCGCGCGCAACAACACCCCGATGAGAAAAGCTCGTCGGAAAGTTTCCTAGCGCCCCACGATGGAGTAACGTGAGCTCCCGTTGAAATTTACGCGAAACCACCGCCCGCGGTACGTTGCTTTATAAAAACGAGCTGCCTCGACCGATGATATCGCGCGAGGCTACCCGCCAGACGCACGACTAGGAAAAGTTCAGGACCAGTGCCTGGACTTAGGAGACGGAGTTGTGGTGGTGTTAGACGGGTTTACAACGGAGCCGAGTAGTGACTGGCCTAGTAAGTTGTGCCGTTACTCGACCATAAACACCCGGATTGCGTAACTATGCGAATGCAATGCCCATAAATAAGGAGCTCACGGTGAAAGAACAAGCGTGAACGAACCAGGCGCGTCGAACACGATCTCTCTTACGTATCGAGCAAGCTCGCGATCCACTATATGTACTTTCGTTTCCTTCTTGGAAGCCGAAAACCGACGCAAGCCCACTTGGCGGCGAGCGATCGTGCTCGAACACAGTGGCTCGTGTTGTTCGTTCGATTCCTGGAATAGAATCGCGGTTGAAAAGAGAAGTTCCTCGCTCGCAGCCTCTAGAATTCTTCTCAAACCGCATTGGCAGAGATCACGGGGTGGCTCGATGATCGGGAAGCTTAGCGTTATTGGCCGCGACCCTATCGATCGAGCGGGTCAACGCTCGTAATAGCCGAGTGTCGATGGTGGTGCGCGGGGAACAATTAGTCGACGTAGACTTTTCACGAGGACTCTGTTCGATAGTATTCCATAAGGCTGCAATTGGGGAGCTAAGAACCGGCCGTTTAACCGCTATTAGTGCTCCCGGTGTGCTGGCAAGCAAATACCGGTGTTCTCACTACCGTTGGATCGAAAAACTTTCGTTCGTCGAGGAAGACCGATATTCGTCGACGAGATATTTGCGTTCTCGTCCAACCTCGACGGACATCGATCTCACAGTTTTTCCGGTAGACCTCAAAGTTCTTCATCACCCATTCGCGATCCTCGCCCAAGTGCTGGCGATCGGATAGGAAATTACGGAACAGGAAAAGGTGGGATGAGGAATGCAGCGAAAGTAACGCGCATCGATTAGCCCGTTTAAAAGCCAAAACGAAAAGATCGGACGGAATTGAGTCACGCGTACCACCAACAACAAGAGGCACTGCTAGTGCGGGACCCGAGAGTAGTCGAGAGTGCTAAAGGTATATTTCGTCGGCTGGAAGGTCTCCGGAGGAACGGAGGTACAAGAGGGAAACGGCAAAAAGAGCGTAGAGGAGAAACAGAAGCGAAGAGGAAGAGGCATAGGTTAGGAACAAAACGGAGAGAAAGAGAAAGGCTAGAGACAGGAAGGGGGCGGATAAACGGAGAGGAAAGGAGAGGGAGGGAGACAGTAGATAACGGCGGGTAGGAGCGGCAACCGGCTCGACTGGAATCCAATGGCGCAAAGCCAAGAATTTTCAGTTTTCATCAGGAATTTTCCGTCTCGAGCCAGGCTTTGCCCTGTACGCTCGCAAAAACATCGGGGAACTGGTCTGGTGGAGGACCGGAGCCAGAGAAACGAACAACGGAGACGCGGACAAAAACTGCAACCTCGGAGAAGCCGGGGAAAAATGGTTTCCAAAGTTGTCGTCCAAAGAGGAAGAAGAAGCAACAACGGGCCACGGACTTGCACTATATAGCGCGCATTTTCCTGCATGCAAAAAAGTGGTCCGTCAAAAAAATACGTCAGCGAGAAATCCATCCTCGTTCGTTTAAAAGCATGATGGAACGAGAGTGCTTGTATTTGGAGCAGGAATACACTGCTTCTCCACGCTTTTCCTCTGCCTTCTTAGTCGACCGAACCTGCGTTCTTTTCCGTTCGACGTGAGAAGCGATTCACTCGGAAAATTCAGGGCAACTCGTGACGCATTGTGCTCGGTGATCGTGCGATTCCTACCATGCAACGAGGGAACTCGAGGTGAACGACGCGCCGATTTCGAAGGTCGCTGGATTTAAGCATGATTCGAGATTCCTTGCCATGCTGGATGGAAAGATCTATGCAGGCAGAATCAAGATCGATCGCTTATAAGTTTGAAGGTATCGTTTCCTTTAATATCGTCGTGTGGAATCTTCGTCGTTTAGCAAACGTTTCCCTAAGCATTGCAAATAGAGGAGGACGATCGTCCCGGGCGACAAAGTCAAGCATAGTGATCTCGTATAATCTGGCAATTACCTCGTACGATTAAATTTACCTCCAACCTGGACGATTAATTACTCGTAGACGTTGCATTACTCCGACAGTTAACCAACAGTTGGCTTAATCCCGTTCGATTCCACGTAAACGGGCAAACAAAAAAGGGGCTTTCTCGGACTAATGATACGATACTATGACCTCGATCGGTGGATCGGTGTGCCTCTCGCCCGAAGCCCTTTAAATCGCTCCGTTTGCGAATCGCGTTCAGCGCTACTCGCTAGCAGGCAATTTAGTTCGGAAAACTCGGCTGCTACGCCAATGAGAGAGAAGTGGGACCGGTGTGACTGGTTCGCAGATGCGAGACCCTCGGTTCTCCACGCACCTCGTCGCACGTATACACGCACGCAACAGCCTGCGATCGTTCCACTCGCTCCTCGCCGCGTTTCCTCCACGTCAAGGAAATCCCGGATAACGGTCGATCTTGAGTGCCATCGATTTCGCGCGTACTTGCTTACGTCGTCCCAATATCGCGAATTCCCCACCCTCCTCTCCCCCTTTCCTTCGATTCTTATTTCGCCACTCAATCGAGAGCCGATCTTAATATCCACTAAATTTCTATCTCATGCCACGAGGCACGACCGAATAACGTTAGAAATCGCGTTAGCTCGAATCGATGGCGGCTGATTCGTAGCAGAACACGCGTCAAAAAGTGTGACGTAACGTAGTAAAAAATAGCTGGTTATTCGCGCGACGACGCATCCGCTATCCGCTCTCCTCCTCGTTCCTCCTCGCCACTGTTTTTCTCTCTTGCATTCGTGCACGAGGGCGCGCGCACAAACGCACGCGGAAAACGTGCCGGAAATCCGTGCAACAGGTGCCGCCGGCGAACTGCGAACTTCTCGCACAGTTTCGCAGAGTACCGGTACAGTTTCGGGAGCGGAGGAACAGTCGCGATAAGGAATAGTTGAACACGGTGCGTCGTGTTTTCCAATCGGGAAATCGATCGTTGGACGTGGCTCGCGTGCGGTCAGAGATGTTTCAGCGATAACGTGGCTCCGCGAGGAAGAGAAAGACGAAAAATCGGAGACTATGTAGGCAGGCGAGCATCTCCGCGTTCCTCGATGATAAATCGTCGCGCGAGGTGCCATGTATTCTCGTGTCATCGCGTCGAGACAGGCTACCGAACTCGTGAACTACTTCTTTTTCCTCCCGAAACTATGTCTTTTCCTTTTTCCTCTTTCCACCACTCGATCACAGCGTGTCTCTAAACAGATTTACGAGCGACACACCGGCCACGGTTCGTTTTAAAAATGCACTTTGTTGTTTGGAGTTTGTTGTACAAAGTTCGCTGTGGTACGCTTGGCTTCGAACAAAACAGTTAAGTTAGGTAATATGCTCTAGAATAGAGTCAGCGTTTCGTTTCGTTATCGAAAGCCTCGTTGCGAGTCGTTCGAGCCGTAGCACGAGTTTCTTCGTTCGCTCGCGTGGCGTTTGGTTAATGCGAGTCTCGTGTCACGATTAGCTGGCTCCGATGGCTTTTTCACGGCTAACGAGCAACGAGAGAAACAGAATAGCTCTGATCACTGTTTCGCCTGTACGCTGCGTCGAAGATGCTCGCCTTGTATGCTATCTATCGTTAATTGCGATACCTTCCCTGTTTTCCAATGATAATAATAATAATAATAACAATAGCAACGACGATAAAACAATCGAGCGACGTGAATCGAAAGGTTTCGACCGTGTAAGTATCCGTACGCGGAAACGATCTGGATTTTTCCCAGCCCCGATTGTCCTAGCCTGTTCGTTGTTTCTCCCGTTCGTCGGAGGGGAAACGCGAGTTCGTTACGCTCGTAAAACCTGCTGGTGCTCGTTACTTTTCCGGCAATCCGTCAAAACAGCGGCGTGCCAACAACAACCACCGGTCCTGACGTCGAGACCGTTTAGATCGCTCGGTCACGTTCGACCACTCTCCACCGAGGAAAAAATGCTGTGAAGGGGATACAAAGGAAACCTTCGGAGCAGTGGGCTCTCTAAGCACGCAGCCACACAGGCACGTAGGCACGCAGCAGTGCGGAGATACGCGCGCTACGTACATTACGCATACACACGGCTCGTACGCGATGCGTGTTGCGCGTAGTAACGCGCACAGAGGACACGTGATACGCTCTCCAATGTATCCCACGCTCCTTCGCTGTTGGGAGTTGGAAGACGACGTCAAGTCCCTCGATGTACGCGCACATACCATGGACGTGTGTACAAAAGTACGTTGTTTTACGGAAGGATGAGCTGCGAATCCCGTGCCGCGCGTCACGACGTCGCGTTTCACGTTCGACGGAAGTTTCGATGAGACCGAGAGGCGATCGAGAGGCGACGGTGTTATAGAATAAAGCAATCATGGAAAGATAAACGAGGCGGGAAATGTGGTAAGCAATACCACCAGGCGTAAGAAACCTAGCATGGTGCGACACCTTATCGCAGGTCGAATGAAAGCCACTGTTATCGCTCTGGCTCAACATGCCCAGACTTTGACTCCTGCTTAAGAACACTAGAGCAGAGATTTTCTCTTTCAAGTGGATCGCTCAACACTATTTAATTGTCCTGACTTTCTTATCGAAGTATCTCCATCTATATTTCCCTTCGTTTAGATCGCGCATCCTGTTGACTGTTTTTTTCCAAGACCTCTCTCTCTCTTTCTCTCTCTCGTCTTTCTCTCTTGCTCTCTCGTTCTTCATATGTGTAGAAACGAAATAGAAACTATAATTCGCGGAGGACAGAGAGGTGGAAACGGGAATTGATAGTAGATAGTAGAGTAGGTCGTCTTTTCGCGGAAACGTGACCTTCTTTCCCCCGTCTTGTCGCGTCGAGCTCGCCGCGGTAAGACGCATTTCGAGCCAGTTACGTATACTACCGTGTCTCGTTTTTGTCGCGCCTACGGCTACCGAGTTTACGTAGAAAGAGCATCGATCGAACAACGCCAATCAAAGAGAATTTTGACGGTGTTCTGTGTGGAAGCTGTTCTGGTATCTGGCGTACCGTGACGCGAACAGGGTTAAATTTAGCTTCGATCTTCTCTTAGGAAACGTTGAACCCAAGACCTTTCCGTCCTCTTCTCTCGTTCTGGTCCGTTCGGCGTTCCTGCCGTCTGTTGGTTCGGTTGGCCGGTCGCTTTCGCTCCGCGGCCCTCCGTGGCCCTCCGGTCGCCCTAGGGGTCCGTCGCGGTTCGTCTACAAATATAGGCTGTAACCAGGGTCCGTGATTTGCGCGGTTTTCGTTCCAAAACAGCAGCCACTGTTATTTCTACCGAGTAACAGAACGTCCTGACCACTGCGATATCCGGTCTCTAGACGAGTTTTAACGAGGTGGCACGTGTTCTTTCTTATCGGCCTCGCGTCCCCCCGTTCCACCTTCCCTTCGGTTCTCCGGCCATAGTTTACATTTCTTTCTCATTTCGTAAACGACAGTTTCGACTACGGTCGGCGCGCGTGTAGACGATTCGCCGCCCCCCACTGCATCTCATTTCTGACACGTTCGCCGCGCGCTCCATTTTTTCCGCCCTCGTCTTGGTTCGTCGTTTAACGCCACGTCGAACTGCACACAGTATGTGGCGCTCGTTTGCCAAGACAGTATCCAGGAATGCTCTTGACGTCGTACGTGCGATAAGCGCTCTCTCAGCCTCTCCGAACTCGAGGAGAGAAAAAAAAAGTTTTTGTCGCCGATCCGGC
>NT_176548.1:155577-157263 GCF_000188095.3 Bombus impatiens | reverse complement strand
ACGAAATGAAAGAGCCTCTTGTTACACGCTGCCATTCTCGGGGCCATGCGGTTTTACTCAGCCTCTCCTCTCTCGCGCCACCCGTCGTGCATGACCTCTTCCAGTGCCTTCGACCACGTCTTCGTTTTTCTTTTTCCACGCTAACGCCCGAACCGGGACACCGACCGTTCCTTCCACAATACTTACATATGTCCGCGTACATACATTCACGGCCGTGAACGGGTCCACCCGATATCGGTATCGGCCTAGCGGTATACGCGTCTTGTACGCACAACCTCGCGTGTCCATTGCATCGTGTAAACTCCGGCGACGCTGCAACCTCGTATTTGTTCGAGCAGAAAGCGGCTACCCGTGTCGGCGGTGGACGAGCGACGCTCGAGAATCAGGAATTCCAAGGTCGGCGAAAGGCGGGGACGGTAGTGTTCAGGGAAAGCGACTACGCGACAGTCGTATTCACGGGCGTGGGTGGACGCGTTCTATATACCTCACGGTATTTCTCCAAAGATACTTACTTCGGAGCTGCACGTAAGTAGCTTCCATGCCGTTGCGATGCGCGAACCGAGGGAGAAGTCAGGTACGACCAAGCTGGCCAGTTTAGCGCCTGGACCGAGCTCTATCCTATTGCAGAGACGAGACAAAGGAATGGTACCGGCTTAGGAAATATCGAGTCCCTGCTAATGGAGGCTTATCCTCTATGAGATTTGCGACAGATTTTCGACTTTGCTTTGGTTATTCTTTTGAACCGTGGGACTAATAGAGCCTGTAATCTAGACTCCAATTAGACCTTGAAAGAGTTCAATAGGCACTCGAAGCGTCATTTGAAGCGAAGAATAATACAGAGGCGGTAGAGCGATGTAAAGGGCTAAGCTGTTCGAAGGAGGAAGGAGTTCCGGGAACGGAAACGTCCCGCGAGAGTTAGTCGAGAGCCACGATTTATGGAACGGATAAACAAGAACGGTCCGTTTCTAGAATTACGTTCGAGTGTCATCGATCAACACGTCGCGAGATACTCCTTATCGAGACGTCAAGGAGACCTCTGGAACCAATTCGACGTATACATATATGCCGTGTCGTCAGTGTCGCTCGTCTGTCGAACGAAACGACCCGTGCGTCATCGTGAATTCGGACGACGTGTTCGTCGTAGCTAGTCGAGTCGATCGAGTTTAATCGTGGAACAAAGGCTGGCGCCGATAATGCACGTGCTAGAATGGTAACGGTAAGAAAGTCGAGCAGAGAGCGGAGAGGCATTGCTGAGCCTGAGGCACGGTATCGGGGCCCGATGTAGCGACGTTGCCAACTCTGGCAAAGGTAGAGGCCCCGACGGTGTTGCGAGATCGCGGAGGCGACGTTGTCGGGCGGTTTGGAAGGTTGGTGGAAGGTAGAGGAGGCGGGCGAGCGCTGTGCCGGGAGAGCGTCAGGTAAGACGCGGCAGGGAGGGAGAATGGTTCTGAAAGGCAAAAAAGGAGAGAAGAGGGAGGAGGTGGAGGAAGAAAAAGAAGATGCAGAGGACTTAACAGAGGGTGAACGAGAGGGGGGAGAGAGAGGTTCTCGTCGTCGAACGTAAGCGTAGAAAAGAAGCTGGCGGTGTTCGAGGGAAGCGTTTGCCGCGGAGGGCACGAGAGGTGGAGAAGGGGTCGGAGCTCTCGGTCACCGGCACGACCGTAGGACGTAACCGCGGCCCGGCGG
>NT_176548.1:149958-155564 GCF_000188095.3 Bombus impatiens | reverse complement strand
CCGGCGGTGTTGCCGCTTCCTAGTAATTCCTGGGCTGCCGCTTTCGGGTCCGAGTCCGAGTCCGGGCTGTTGCTTCTTGGCAGAGATCTTTTCACGATTCTCGTTTCTCGGTTCGGGGACCATCTGCTCGGCCTCCGGGCTTTGAATCTTTAATGGTTCGCGTGACTGGACGTGGCGGCCACGGGATGCTGTGCGAGGCCCGGCTGCCCTCTTTGCCACCATACTTCGTCTTTGTTGCTTGCCTTTTCCTCTCTCTCTCTCTTTTTCTCTCTCTCCGGGCTAACTCTCCGTTAACCTTGCTTGAAACTCCAGGCCGGACGGATCTCGCGTACACGAAGACTCACGATTCGGTCGTTTCGATCTACTAGATTTAGTACGATCGAGCGTCGGTTTTACGAGCGCGAATGGAAAGAAGCAACGCCATCGATCGAATCCAATCGCGCAGACGAGGGCACTCGAGACGTTTACAACGTGTTGAGAATGACACAGGGTTTAATCGCGCGCTTTTAATCGATGGGTGAAAAGTTGGAGAAGCCGCGGGGCTGACGCGAGCCACCCGGAATCGTTCGAATCGAGGCGCAATTATCGCGGCCGCAATTATTTCGACGATTCCGCCGGGCTTATTCCGCTGACCGTTCCTACGAAGGTTCGTTAACGGCTCGCGAACGGCAATCGTTACCGTTTAATTAAGCGCATTTTTGACGCGTCTCGCGTGCAAACTTCGACCTGATCGTCTACCATTCACCGCTCGCCCGATTTTTCAAACCGAGCCGAAAACCGATCGCCGTCGAACAACGAACGTTTCCCCTTGGTTGAGTCCTCCGCCTTTCATCCGAATCGAGACCCGCTTCTTTGCGGCCTCTCTCGTCCTCGAGACCCGTCTTCGATTTCATTTCGTACCCCTTCTCATCCTTCGCATCTTCCCTTCGATCGCGTTCAGCGCTCCTCTTACGGTTTGTGAACGTGAACGCGCGCGGGTGTGGGAAACGTCGATTTTCACGCGAGCCATATGTCCGCGCACCTTTCGTCCAACGCATCCTTCGACTATCAGAACGATGGGAATATTTATTCCTAGGAAAATAGAGAATTCCGCAGGATGGAGGAGCAGCTGGCCGAAAGTAAGAGGCAGGTAGCGTGGTAAATCGGGTGGAGAGGAGCGATCGTCGAGAAACGGACACCTGCTGCACCGAGGTGTCCTTCGACCGTCGAAAAACCACCGGTCGCGATTCTTCTCTTTTCGCGACCAATGTACCCTCTCGCTAAGATTCCTCGCGATTCCAGTTGAGGAGTAGTAGCCGCGAAGTTGACCCTTAAACAGGACGTTCGTCCTCGTTAAATTCCTCGGTCGTCGTTCGTCGTCCCTAGCGGTTATTTCGAGAGAGAAAAAATTGCGCGGGGGTCGAGAGCAGGCTCGCCGATGAAAAAGCTCAACGACAGACGGCCGCGCGAAGGTTTGGCAATCCCTTGGGCCTAGCCCACGGCGGTAAGAACCACCTGCCGCATAGGTCGGTGGGGGCAAGCTGTTCTCGCGCTTCCAACCTTTTCTAACCATCGTTTTCTCTCTTCTCCTCAATGGCTTTACCTTATTCTGCCTCGTCTTCATCATGCCCTATGTGTTTCCCTCCGATCCTTTTTTCTCTGTCCTCTTCGAACACGTTCGTTCGCCGTTCGTCTTCCGTCCAGCCGCTGCCACCTTGGCTACCATCGCCAGCATCATCGTCACCACTAGCATCGCCACTACCATCACCACCTCCGACACCATCGTCCTATACATATATATCCATACGAACGAACGACGACCGGTTGTACGTTGCGCGCTGCGCTACGCGCGCACCAAACCGTAGTGGGGGACGCGGCGATCGGGGAGAAGCCGACCGGTGGGGGGTAGCGCCGATGCTACGCGACCCCAAGCTCAGTCGTCGCGCGACCCTTGTCGAGTGTGTTTGCGTGAATGTTAGTTGATATTGGAATTTTTTAACGCTCCTACGGATACGTTACCCTTATAGTGTTCTTACTGAAAACGGACTTGTACGATATCCGACGACAGAACAGTGTCTTTATTCGCATGTTGCAAGTTTTACATTCGTTTCGCCGTACACTTTCTCCATCTTGACACATTTTTCGATTTATTTTCGTCCCGTTGCCCTCGCTTCCTCGCTCGTCCCTCGCTATTTTTGCATCGACTGACCGTCTCGCGAAAACCACAGGGGAAAGTAAAGTTTCACGAACAGAAGGACAAAGCACGTAGGTGGCGATCGAGTATCGCAGGTTGGAGCGGTTGAACGAAGATCCGCGTACCGAAGGTGGTACGCGAGAACGCGCATAATACCTGCGAGTCTCACCAGCGGAACAAAGGAGTGCCTTAGGCCGGACGGTTGCAACGTGGCGTTTTGAAATCGCGCGCAAACCTTCCTTTTTTGTCTGTCCCGCGGACGGACGGATGCTCGCGATGGAAATCACCGTGCGAGCCTCGTCGTTCTCGGCGAACCTGCTGCAACGAGCATGCCGCTGTTGAGAAATCGCCGCGAGTGAGAAACCATCAAGCAGCCAAGCGTCGGGCACCCGAGACGATGGGAGGATACTTTTTTGAGCCAGTGGATCGTGAAACAATTCGCGTGGGTCTACCATCCAGGTAGTCGTGACTCGTTCGAAAACGTCGATCGCATACGAATTCGGGAAGAATCGCGACCGATGAAGCTTGTTGTTGTCTTTGTTTTACCGATTTCGACGAAGGGAGAGAGATACAGTGCGAAGAGAAGGTGCGAGAGTGAAACAACGAGTGATAGAATAGAACGAATATCGAGTTATGCGTGCAGTGGTTTGTTTGGTGATTTGACGAGCGTGATCGAGAAGATCGATACGATCATCGATGCCGCGTGCTGGCAAAACTCGCGCACCGCCGTCGTTTCTCGGTGAAAGTCGCTGTAACGCGGAACTCTGTCCTCCAGTGCGAATGGAGTCGCGCAATTTGCGCCTCTCGTTGTTCCGTTCCACTCGAACCGTTTGTGGAATTCGTTTTGCCGATAGAATGGATAGGATTCGACTGCCGAGCATCGCGGCAATTATCGTTGTTACCTCGCTGCTGCTGTATCCCGGTAAGTACATTCCCCAGAAACGAAAAAACTCGTTCCTCGTTTATAGCCTGCGTCGAGACTCGTCGATCCTACTTTTCTCTCGATGAAAAAAGGAAAAAGATGGTAGATTTTTTCCTACCGAGAATCGTGTCATCGTGAATGACGAAACGGTTTTACGGCCGGCGAAGAAAACGATTGGAAAGAGAGCCCTTGCATGGCGTCGCGACTCTCGCGACGTGCCGTGTCGGTATGTCGCAGTTTGCAGCGAGTTTTGTTACGCGTCCTTTTAACAAACCCGTTCTGGGCCGCGCTCGAGGCCGAGAAGGCCTCCTTTCGCCTCCTCGACCAATGAAAACTCTGCGCGCGATTTCAATCCTATCGACAAACGTTCGAACGTTCACGTATAGATCGAAGTACGCAAATATTCTTCTAGCTGATTACAAGTTACGACCTTGTGCGGAGATATTTTCCGAAAATCCCAAGTATTGACCCAGCCGCGTTTGTGCATTTACATACGCAATACTAGAAGCTACACAAAACAAGTTCCAAGAATTAATTTTGTAAGCGGGAACCAGTTAGCGAAGAAAAATTGTAATTGGCTAACATGGCATCGTTGTATAGATCGTACTGTAGAGCCGGCTGTAATGCCGCATCCACATTAACTAGAATTGTTGGCAAATAATTCCGCTATGTATGTAGTCATTGCGAATAGAAGTAGCACCGTGTCCACCATTACAGTTCACGAACGAAATGTAAACAGATCCTTTGATGTACTTTTTCGTTCGCTGTTCGTTGACGAGTTCGTCATTTTTTCGTTGCACGTTGTGAACGTGGCATTACGAGCCATGTTTCTTCGTATTTCACGCTGTAAAGACACAAATTCGACGAAGCTGTGTCGATAGCGTAGTCATGGTAAATTCGTTAGGTATGCAGAACGCGGCTCGCTTAGGCAGCTTCCCGTTGGAGAAATACCGAACGACGCCGCGACGACGGTATTAGGCTTCGTGACGTAGTCGAGCTGCCACAGGTGTCTCCGTGTATACGAGCGACGGGTTAACGCTACGGCTCGCCTTGCAGCTGCTTCTTCGTCGAATATAATATACGTTAGGTAACCGACGACACACCGATGGCAGCTCGTTACGATTCGTTCGACAACGCTCTTTCGATCGATTTTTCGACGATGCACCGTATATATACACTCGCTCACATTCCACGCGTGCTAGTAAAGATAGGAAAATACGTACACGTATAGTCGGTATCTCGATAAAAGAAATCGAACGTCGCGTCCGTCTGATGGCACGTGAGCAAGAAAACGGTGCTATCGAAAAGTAAACAAGCCACGGCGAGAAACGCGGGGAGAGTTCGAAGGGAAAACGTAAACTGCGATGGGTCGATGAATAGCTAAGATAGGGGATAGAGGCAACGAAGAGGGATAGAACGGCGCGGATGGATTTATAGAGAGACAAGCAGACGTAAATATAGACTGGTGCATAGGTAGAGAAAAGATGGGTTGAGCGGCGAGTGGGAGCCGGACGGACCAGGTAAAGGTGAGAGAGGAAGGTTGAAAAGAGACGCACGCTGACATAACGCAGGCTAAGGTGGTTAGAAGGAAAGGGGGAACGATCCCTTGGAACGAACGAACGAACGAACGAACGAAGAAACGAACGCCCAGTAGTGGTGGGGTTACAGTCGCGAAAGAGGAGAATAAGAGGAAGAAGAAAGAGAGGTCTCGCGATATCAGCGAGAAGTCAAACCGGTGACTTTACCGTTACGCGACCCAATGACGAGACAGCGACGGATCGTTTGGCCGTCGCGACGCCTATCGTTTTGCATATACGTGGACGTTATATATCGGCGACGGTTAAAATTGCAAAACGATTCCCGCGTATAGGTTGGCTCGGTGATGACGAACGGTATAAATCGTGCAAGCTCTGGCGCATAGAATATTAGACCGTTGGAGCGCGAGACGGAATTAGACGATGGGAAACGGACGCGAGAAAATGCACACGGCGCGATGAAAAGAAAATGTGCGTCTGTCGACGAGAAATATACAACGGTGTATAGGAGCGCGAGTTCTAACGAGATGGTTGGTTTCGATGTGTTTCAGCAGCGGCACAGGGTCGCGTCGAGGAAACGCAGATGGACACGCACGAGGGGTCCACCGTACAGCTGCAGTGTCGCTTCTCCCCACCGAGGGAAAACGTAACTTGTTTCTGGTTGACGCACACCAATGACAATCATGATAACGCAGCGATAGACAGTCTCGCGTTATCGCCTCAGTACAAGGTGTTCATGAACTTAGAGGACGGTCGATACGATCTTCAGATACGAAACGTATCGTATGAAAGGGACAACGGCAAGTACGAGTGCCGTGTGAAGGCGAGCGGCACCGGGCACGACCTGCACCGCAAGTTCATCACTCTGACCGTACTTAGAGCGCCTGGGCCACCGACGATCTCGCCGAACGCGGCGTCCGCCACCGAGGGCCAAAAGCTCGAGTTACAGTGCAACACGAACGGCGGCAGCCCCGAG
>NT_176548.1:149485-149942 GCF_000188095.3 Bombus impatiens | reverse complement strand
GAGCCGGAAGTCAGATGGTACCGCGGCAACGAGACCGCCGTTCTTCACTCCGGCAGAACGTTGTCGATCGAGCCGAAAAAAGAGGACGACAGAGCGATATTTCGTTGCGTGATCAGGAACCGGGCTATGCGCGACGGTGAAACGTTGAATGCCACGGTAACCCTCGATGTCAACTACTTTCCGCGGGTTACCGTGGGTCCGGAAAATCCTCTGAAAGTCGAGGTAAATGGAACCGCGAACCTCGAGTGTCGTGTCGACTCGAAACCAATCGTTGGTATGGTACGGTGGTGGCGGGACGGAAGTTTCGTGGCCACCAGCTTTCAGCACACCATACGAAGAGTCACCGTCCAAGATGCCGGCAAATACACCTGCCAGGCGGACAACGGACTTGGGAAGAGGGGCGAGAGTTCCCTCTCGTTGGACGTTCTTTATCCACCGACCGTCTCGATAGAGGGCG
>NT_176548.1:144217-149081 GCF_000188095.3 Bombus impatiens | reverse complement strand
CCGAGGTCGAGGACACGGTGACCGTGCACTGTAATGTGACTGCAAATCCTCCGCCGACGGTGATCGAGTGGTTGCGTGACAGCCGACCGGATTTTCGACAACTCGGCTCGATTCTTCGGCTGAGCCGCGTCACGGCCGATCACGCCGGAAATTATACCTGTCGGGCGGTGAACACGATCTATCCCTCTGGCGGCGAGAGGCGAAACTACTCAGCCACCGCTCGGTTAACAGTTCGAGTCAGGCACAAACCGGGTCCAGCCAGGGTCACTCCGGACTCTCCGGTTGCCGTCGAGGGGTCCAGAGTTATTCTCACTTGTATGGCCAGTCCAGCTGGCTATCCAGAACCCAGGTACAAATGGTGGAAGGAGGGTGAGTCTGGAACGATATCGATGCCCTCGGAGAACACCGGCCCGAGATACGAGATCGACTCGGTTCACTTGGGCAGCGAGGGAACGTACAAGTGCCATGCCACCAACGAGATCGGCAACGGAGAAGCCGCGTCCGTTAACCTGACCGTACACCAACCGCCCAAGATACTGACCAAGTTGCAACCACACGTTACCAGGAAGTGAGTATCCAGTTTCCCTGGAATTTTCTCGTTCTCGTTTCTAGAGCGTTTTGTATTCGAGGTTATCAAGAAGACGGAAAAGTTCAGATGCTATCGGGGGCCATTCGCTACGTTATATGCCGGCTGGAAATTGGGTCGGTCTACTTTAAGCCGGGATTAAGAGTTTACGGTTTAAAAGTCGCGGAAAAGTTAGGAACACCTTAGAATACTGGCGGCTATGTTAATTCACAAATAATCCAGAGACCGTTACGCGGGCGCGGGCAAGAGAATTTCGTAGATTGGGGGAAGAAACGCGAAATCGGCCAAACCCCTTTTCTCTTGGCAAAAGATTCATCTTCCATCTCGTGACGGAATCGCAATTATACGGTATACGACGAATAATAAAGAGTGGACGATCAGAAACAGAATACTTAATTACCTTCTTTGCTTCTAAAAATACACAGGAATTATCTTCCCTCGGCCATCACGCGAGATCGTTCAACCCTTCTCTCGAACATTTCCCTGTATTTTTAACGACAAAGAGGACGATTAAATGTGCGCTACGATCGCATCCAAGTACCTACAATACTTTGGTGTAACGACGGGGATGCGTACTTATTCTCAAAGTATAGAAAGACGTCGAACAAATTTTTCTGTCGTATCGCTTCGAATCTTCGCTCGTGAAATTCTCTCATTCGATTAACGTTACTCGGAAACCCAACATTTTTTAACGAAAAGTGCAAACAGGGAAATGTCGTTCACAGGGTCGGCGAGTCATCGTTTCAAGTGTCCTGCGTGGCGCAGGGCAAACCCCGGCCAAGTGTTCGATGGTTGAAGGACGATCAAGAGCTCACCGCGGATGAGAGGCTCTACAAGGTGACTACAACAGCCTCGGAGGGTCACGGGAACGTGATCACCGTGAATTCAACGCTGAGCTTCCTGGGCCATGCCCGACCGCAAACGGACGAGATCGTGGCCAGCGATCGAGGCAAATACACCTGCGTGTTCGTGAACGAGGTCAAGAAGGTCGAGTCGACGATGATGTTGAAGGTGGAACACGAGCCTATCGCTTTGCATCAACACGGCAAAGTCGCGTATAATTTGAGGGAGACGGCCGAGGTGGCGTGCAAAGTGCAAGCTTGGCCGAAACCCGAGTTCCAATGGAGTTTCGGCACCAACGCGGCCAGTTTGCAAGGGTCATCGAGCGACGGTCACTACGAGATTTCCACGAGCAGCGACAACTACGACGTGTACACATCCGTGCTCAGGATAACCAACATCCGAGAGTTGGATTACGGAGATTACAGTTGCAGAGCGGCAAACGCTCAAGGTAGCATCACTTCGACCATTCGGCTGCAACCGAAAGGCGCACCGGAGAGACCCATCAACATCACGGCGATGGACGTCGGCCCTACTCACGTAGCTTTGCTCTGGGAGCTCGGTTTCGACGGCGGATTGCCCATCACTAAATACTTCGTCTCTTACAGAAGAGTACCCGGTGGTGACGAAATCGTAGCGCCGGACTGCGCCGTTCCTAGACCACCGGCTGGTCAGTGGCTCGAACTGGACTGTCGTCGATCTAATCCGTGTAACGTGACCAGTCTAGAACAACATCAGACGTACACGTTCAAGGTTAAAGTGTACAACACGAAGAACCACTCGGACTATTCCGACGAGGTAACAGCAACGACCGCGGTTGCCAAAATTCCGGCGCCGTTGAGAGTTAGCTACGATCCGGAGAGCGGGATGCTAGCCATCAGTGTCGGCGCCACTTGCCTATCGCTGGTGTCGTCGATTGAGAAGTTCGATGGGCCGTCTTCCTCCACGGATGAATCGCAGTGGAGGATTCTCGACGAGTGGCCTCTCGAGGTACTCGGAAGCGCTCCTACTCAAAGGGAGGGTGTCCTGGATGACCTAGAATCTCTCAATACCGAACCTAGACTCAGAGTTAGATTGTGTCTGAAGGCGGATCGGCAAAAATGTGGCGAATACGCGGAGGCTGAAAGTGAGTAACCGCGTTTCCTTTTTTGCTGATTGTAATCGTATTGCATCATAACACAAGGACCATACGGTACTGAACGGTTTTTCGTTTGTCACAGTTGGCCCTTCGTATATCGCACAATCTGGAGCTCTTACAACACCGACGGTGATCGCCCTTGTAATCAGCGGTATCGTGTTTCTGTTGTTCATTACGCTAACATTCCTCTTTTGTCGGTGTCGACGAAAACACGTCACCAAGGCGAAAGACTACGAAATGGACTCGAACGCGTAAGTATTTGAATCTGTTTGGACGATTCGAGGAGAGTTCCAGCTACACGGTGCTCGGATGGGATTTCGATGTTGTTTGCTCGTACAGGGTTCGACCGAGCCTCGTCGCCGGAAACGGACAGCAGAGCCAGGCGCCGCCGCCCTACTACGCGGAGAACAAAGCCCTCGAACACAGTTTGGATCACGCGCTGGCCATGGAGGACTCCAAGACCCCGGCGTACTCGCAACCTGGCTACGGTTACCATCAACCGAACCACAACATCAATGGTAAGAATTTGCCGAAAACATAAACGTTAGTGGCGTAGGAATTTTAAAAAACTGGAAGAAGTTCGTCGGGGTACGAGAGGACGTATCTCGGTTTAGACGCGAATGGGAAAGATACGGTATAAAGTAGAGCGGTTTAACGATGTCTACCTTCCTATGACCGTACTTCTTCCAAAACTCCAACGATTACTTGCGTAGCGACGTGCAATTGCAATTTAGCTTTTCTTTCTTGCGCGATACTTACTCGCCCTGTACGGAGTAAATAAGTCACGCGACTAAAAATTGTCACAGTGCAAAAGTAACGTCCGCTTCTTTTCTTCGAAATTCTCCGTTTCTTCTTCTTACGCTCGTATTCGAGACATAGGAACGTCTCGGCCATTAACGTCTCGGCGTTTCTCGTCGCTTCGAAAATAACCGTTACTTCAACACCGAGCCAACAATTATATGCCTCGGACATGGTAAACAAGAACTTTTTACTCTTAGTTCGCCTAATAAATGGTAATTGATGCATTCGCGTTGACGGCAGGCGTCAACATGGGCTACATGGACAACAGCTACTCGAACTCGAATAACGGGGGCTCGGTGAACTCGCAAGACTCCATCTGGCAGATGAAGTCGGCGGCCGCGAACGGCGTTGGCCAGCCGTACGACCTGGCGGGCTACGCAACCACCGAGTCGGATTACCCGACCCACCCTCATTACCTCCCACAGAGGGAGGATTACCGGGAGAGCCATAATCTAAGTCGACAGCAGTTTTGCTCGGAACCATTCGCCACCGTCGTAAAGTCTCAAAAACACGTCGGTGAGTAGTATTCTTTAGTCGAACTCTCTCTCCCGTTTCCGCCGCGATCCTTCTACCCCGTTTCACCTCCCCTATCACCGTTTCCTCGACCCTTTCCCCACCTCACGCCCCGTTTCATTCCCTTTTATCCAGCCTTAGCCGACGCTCCACGATCGACCCACCACGTCCAGCGATGAGCATTCAATTCTATCTGTCGCAAGTTCTCGAACAATTTAGTTATACGGAAAGTTCGAATCGCCTTCCGAGCGTTATTCGAATCGAAAAATGTTTCAAGGTGTTTTCGACAGTCGTGACAGGCTTAATAGTCGATCGTACAAACTTGGCGGAGTTGCCGAAGCGGTTCGCCAGTCTCGCTAGTTTTCGGATATTAGAATTCCCGCCTGTTACCGATCGCCGATTTTATTTCTCTTTCGTTACGGAATTGTCTTATACGACATGTTTATACAGTGCCACGTACCGAATATAGGTGAGCGGTTTTAAACGGTAAAACGGGTACGAAGTTTCGAAGACGCGTGCCGCGAATTCTAACACCACCGGAATCACAATTTTTTCAATGAAGATGTTCTCGAATTACCCTTAAGTAATACAACTGTTCCAACTTGGCGATTGCGAATTCGAGACCTTTGCAATTGCCAAGAGCTTTTATCGTCGTACCACGTTCGATACGAGGTTCCTAGCCATTGCTATCCACCGCATCCTCTCTTCGCATTCCTCTCTCGTTCTCCGTGCACGTACATCGCCGCCACCGCTGCGTTCTTTTGTTTTCCTACTCTCAACGGCCGTTTGCCGATTGTTTGTCTGACAGATTCACCGTACGACGTGTCCGGTCTACCTTATCAGGAGAACTACGACGAGGACGCGAAGCCACCTCAGCAGGTCAGCCTATCGTACGACGAGAGTCTCGAGTCGGGCTACTCGACCCCGAACAGCCGAGGACGCCGGATTATTCGTGAGATAATCGTTTGAGATCTGCCTACCGGCTC
>NT_176548.1:135458-143407 GCF_000188095.3 Bombus impatiens | reverse complement strand
GACCATGTCTTCGTGGAACGCCATCGTCACGGCTCCATCCACCACTACGTTTTCGTCGTCTAACGCCGTGGCGTGTACCTCGATGCCAGCTGCTACGACCGTGATGACGATAACCATCGCCGAAAATCCCACCGCAACTCCCAGCTACCCACCCCCTGTACGATTTTCTTATCGAGAAACGTACGCGGCCAATTCGCTTCCGTTCGCCGGCGATCCGTACTCCGTGCGCCGCGGTCAACCTCGAGGAAGGTCGTACGACGATCCAGACGGAGCTTCACCGACGGTTCGACGCATCGACAAGTCTGGACTGTTAGGTATCACCGAACCGGAGGCGCCGTCCACCTTAAGAACCGGCTTGAGATCGCCAAGATTTCTTTCAGGAATGAACAGCGTCGTTTCCGGGATGCTGTCGCCTCGAAGATTCGAGTGTATCGGACAACTGGATCCGGTACCAGAGATCCCGGGACAAATTAGCCGGGCAAATGTGGCGCCTGGCGCCTCTAACGCGTTCCCCGTCGCGTCCACGACCAACGTTCCTCTGATCGGTATGGCATCGATGATCGGACACGAGAGAAGAGACGGATGTCGATTAGATTCCTGCGAAACGTTGTCCGTCGTTGATCTGGCCAGGCCAACGAAGTCAGTTTCTTTCGACTCTCTCGAATCTCGTCACAGAATCGACCACACGGACGCGGGAACCACGTTACAGACTTTCGACCGTAATCTCGATGGAATCGAGTCTGCGAATCTGGACGTATCCGGCTACGCTTCGTCGTTCCAATTGCAAGAAAATTGCGAAGCTAGAGGGCGAACTCTGGGACGTTTGTCGAAGTTTGCTCTAGTCAGGAACGATCACGACAACACAGCGGACAGTATCGGCAGATATTCCGAGACATGCTGCAATTTTCCTTTCACCGCTCGCACGGCGACAGCGTTCTCGGGTTTCGAGGGAACCTCGAGTCTGCCGACGACTAGAGTCACCACGACCACCGTGACCACGTCGACGGCGACGGTAGCGGTCTCCGCAATGCGGGAAACGGATGCGAATGAGAAACAGGAAGATGTCGAGGGGTCCAACAATCGCGCGCCGGAAGAGGTAAGAGCGGAAGCGGAGGGCTGCGAGCACGGGTCGACGAGGAACTTAATGAAAGACGAGGAATCTTTGGAGAGAACCGACGAATTCGCGGACAACGACGGGATCCAAACGCTACGAGTGATCATTTTGTCGGAACAATTGTGAAACCTAGAAAGCAGCTGATAATTTAGGTGGAAGAAGGAGGTCAAATTCGTTTCTCGCCGACCGATATATTGTTCGATGTGTATTATATTTAAGTAGCATGTAAGTACAAACCGCGACGAAGATGGACGATCGAGTCTTGAGAGAGAAAAGAATCTCACACGAAGGCTGACGCGATGCCATAAGAGGCCATAAACCTTTTCGAGAAGCAAAAACGAAGAAAAAATCCCGTGGAGCGTCGAGGCTCGAACGTGTCTCGCTGTTCTTAATAGAACTCGACACGTTTGAGTTGCGACGCTTTTACGCATTTTGTACTTTTATATCGTGGACGATGCCGCCGACTCGAGCGATGATCCCCGCGGTTCCCGCGATCGGGGACGATTTTTTCTGTAAATGTACCATAACTCGACTGCGCCGTGACGCGCTTATTAACTTAAGCAATAAGTCTGACGTTCGACAGCGACGCGTAGGTGATACGCGCATTTTTTCAAGTCGAGAATCGTCGCGTTTTCGATGAAAAAAAAAAAACGCACGCACGATCGTTTTCGCCTGGCTGGAATTTTCGAGCGTTCGTCTGTTGTAAATAACGGTAAACGTATCAGTACTTAACGAAGTGGGACACGGCCGCGGACAGGGCCCGAGGGATTCCAAAGAAATCTGAGAGCGCCTCGTTCTCCTTTCGTTCCGTGTATTCAATACGAACGAGAACGAGGGGAGAAGGACGATTAACCAACCGAAGAGAAAGTGGAATGCTCGGATGGTCCGTTACGTTCTCGTGTCTCGCGTTAGAACACCGCGGAGGGAGTACGCGGTTTCAGCCCGAACTAACGATAGCTACGCTTTTAACGTTGAAAGGATATTTCTTGGCTCGTGCATCTACCGTGCGTCCCCTTAGTTTTGTAGTATTAACGCGGCGTGTTTAGAAATCTCGCGTACGTAGCGACCTTCGTTGAAGTCCTTATTTTTGTACCGCTCTTGCGAACGCCGTCGACGTTCGCCGAAAAATCGTGTTTCAATTCGTGTTCTAGTACTCGTGTCAAATATACGCGCGCTATTAGGGAGACCGCAGAGATATAGAGATAAGGAAAGAGAGGAAAAGAGCGAGCAAAGGAAAAGGAGAGATATAAACAGGACCAGCCGGATCGTACGCGTTCGTTCCTTTCGACTTGTGATCTCATTTCTTCGCCGAGATACGAACATGATTTCTTTTTTAACGTTCGGGAGAACGGGCGAGCATTTTTATCGACCGCGGGACGGTGTCTCCTTTATTTGCTGCTAATAGAATTTTTTTTTAATTCTTGTTCTGATATTCCATATATGTATATACATATAGACCGTTTCGTTTCCGAGATTATATATCTTGGACTTTCATTTACCTTTTTAAACGCAACAATTCGCGAATGATGGAAAAAATGCAAAATTTTTCGCCGTTCCTCGAATCTTGGACCGTCTCCGGAAGCGATGGGAAATGACCGTTCTTCCGTTTCTCAACGACAAACCGATCGATTGACCGACCGACCAAATATTGTATCGCTTCCGAAACGGAAAGCGTATCGCGATAAGACACGCGCCTGTCGCGAGGTTTTCGCGTTGTCAGATAGGTCTCTACCGTACCATAAGTCGGTTCAAGTGATTGTTGCGCGTGCGATCGCGTGGTTACGCGCACTGACAAGGCGCTCGAAGCGTTGCGATGCGCGCGCACCACGGACGCACGCGTGTCGCGTGCAAATTTGAAATTGATATATATTGATCGACACATATGCATATATATCAATTATCGTCCATTATAGTTACGATATTATTACGAATTATTATTTGTACAAATTTTATGTTGCGATATAAAATAAACGATAAAACAACAAACTTTCTGATGTCTCTTAAATATCCACGAGTTCCAATCAAATTATTAAACTTGCTCCGAGGCGAATAATAAGGCTGATATAGAACAAACGCTCTGTATGTACTCAGCTGACATCGAATATATAAACGAACATATCGATAATCCTTCGACAACACCTCGCGTCTCGCGTCTCTCATCCTAACTGCACGGACCTGCGCGTTTCGTACAGGTATGCAAAACAGTCTCGGTGTTTATGCCGGATTAGCCTGTTGTTCCTCGTTATGCGTGTAGGCTTTACAGTTATTTCTTTGCATGTATTAAGTTCCTACGAGTATGGAGACGATAATGTCATGGTGAACGACCTCCGGTCGCTCGTATCTCTCTGTATTTCCGTGGAACGTGAATTCATTTGTCTCAGGCGTAATTTTTGCGCACGGGTGGTATAGAAACGCACGAAACAAGGGGCAGATACAATCTTAACTCGTTCGATGGAAGTGTATCTTATTCGTAAAAAGAGTTCTCGCGAAAGCGACACCAGAAACGACGAAATTTTACGTGAAAAGCTCTCATCTCGTATCGAGAAGGTATCCGCTAGAGTTTCTCTTCCTAGAGAATCGATAGTTCGACGAGAGGAAGCACCGAGGCAAGTGGCATCGTCGCACGTGATGCTCGAACGTAAAACGATCCGAAAGGAAATGCGTCTATCGAAGAAATTGTGACGAGCGTCGTTCATCTTTCCAAAACGAATGGGATCCGCAGATACAACGATCGTGGTTCGACAAAGACAGCGTGGCGCCGCTCGAACCATTGAATACGTAAATACTACGCGTTTTCCTCGCGATATTCATTTACGGGGCGCTGTCTGCATTTGCACCGTCCCGACCTTGATCCTGGATCGATCGGATAGTTTTTTCCGGTCAGGTAAAAGGAAACTCAAACATTCGACGTGACATACCTCCCCTCGTAATTAAAACGCTCTTCCATATTCATAACTCCGATATTCATTTCCTTGAAGCGACTTATCTATTTGTGTCAGCAGCAACAGCAACAACAACAGGGAACGATCGAAGGTTACTTTCGAAGTCAGATCGGTGACTTATTTCGCAACCATACATATCATACCATCGTTCACACGCATTAAACGACAGGCCGACCATCGAATCGTCGAATTCACTCGCCGGGAATAAAACCGCGAATCCCTTACCTCTTTCCCGGGTCCCTGTCAATCGAACACTACGACATTACGACAATGTTTCCCGTAGGCGAGCCTGAACTTGGCATCTTTCCCAAAAACCACTGACCGAAAGAATCTTCTCGGCAGTTGCAACGCCACAGTCGCAAGGAACAGAGTGTAACGGCACGCGTAAACGCGTGTCCGCGCTAGAAGGCACCGGCGACTGTTGCGGAAGAAGCAAAGGACTGGTGGTATCGACCGAAGTTGGGATGAAGGAGAGGATGTACGAGAGCGCAGCCGCGTCACAGCACGCCAGCCAAAATCTGCGCGACGTCGTCCGTTTCTGTATTAACACGTTCCGAGCATTCTATGCCGGGGACGTCGGGGCTGCATTCACCACCGTTGCAGCCGCAACCGCTGCATCAGACGTCAAACGAGCCACCGCCTCCTCCTGCCGTGGGCCGAACAGTCTCGCGGCAAGGGAAGCGTCGCCGCGCGATCCTGCCATGGGCAATCTGCAAAGCGAGGCTAGAAAGAAAGGAAAGAAGGGCAAAGGGGCCGCGGATGGAACTGCGAGCACGCCAGGATCCGTAGCGGATGGTCTTGACGACGCGACCGACACCGGGGATGATGGAGAAACGGGTGACTCAGAGGAAACACCTGCTAGAAAGATGGAAGTATGTCAGAGACGTGGTGTGGACAAGCGACCGTTTCACAAGAGGCAGGCTCCGAAACCACCCGGATCTACCGAGACGAAGGTCAGTTATAGGGAACGATTTGAATGGAGTTCCAGGTTCTATCGAGTTTTATTACGAAATGGTATGTCGGCTTTCTGTGTTCTTCGATGAGAAAAGGGGATGATGGTATACAAAACTCCGCCCCTGCTAAACGGTCGAATAATTGATTCCTGAAATTTGAACTGATTGGAATTGCTACGGGTCGATTGGAAGTTTATGATAATCTACCGGGTGTGTGTGCGTGTGAAGTTGGTTGAAAGTCACACACTGGTACGTTCAGATGTTTTCGGAAGTCGAGGCTAACTGAAATGCTGGCGCCGCATTTCAAGCAATTTAAGTACGATATACATGATTCTACGATGTACGAAAGAATGTGATTTCTTGTGTAAGAGTTAATCGAAAAAATTTGCCCATTTTTCTATACTATTCCAACCACCTGCTTCCACCATTTCGAAAAAATTCACTATTTCTTTGCAGATATCCTCCTAATGAAAGGAAAAATATATATATATATCTAATCGGACAAAATCAAACGGCACAGGATTCAAAATCGATTCTTCAAGTACCTTAATATCGAAATAACTTGGAATTTCTTGATTCTTTATTTCAAATAGGTCAGCCCAGTTGTACCAGAGCTTTCGGGGAAGAAGTCACAGGTACGAGAAAAACACGATAAAGAAGATGGATTTCAAAGAGCGATAGAACGAGTCGGGCTAACAGAAACGAAGACCAAAGAAAATTCATTGGAAGCGCCATTGTTGCCAGCAACAAATCAGATTCAAAAGCAAGACCCTACGCTTCTGGTCACAGACTCATGGCGGTTGGCCAATCAGTGCATGGTTGTGACTGAGATTTCGATGCCACCTAGCCAAGAATCTTCGAGCGACAGCGTGTTTACCGATCCCGAAGAATTAGCCGGCGCCACGAATGGCGCCAAAGAGGAAGCAGCCTCGACGTCATTGGCGCTTGTTTTGAAGAGTCACGAGGTCGGACCGTCTTCCATGTCCCCGCTTTTCGGTGAGCGGAACTCGTATCTTCTCTTATTGGTAACCTCAATACGAGATTTAAAAATGAGTTACAGGACGTTTCAAAGTATATGGCCCGATCGTTAAAAATGGCATTTCGATGTCGGTTTAACAAATTTTTTTTGTATCAGCTTGTCGTAAACGATAAAATGTAGTTTTAATTACGTAATTACGATAGCTTACTTGCTCGGAGAAATGATACCGCGTACTCTCAAACGATCCGTAACTTCATTTTAATTTCTCAATCAGGAAACGAGGCGAACGAGAAACTTGTTTACTCGCGAAGCGCCGGTAACGATGTACAACCGAGAGTAATAGGTATTCCGCTTCGATAAAGCTTCGATAAGAAACGAGATAAAGTTTATCAGGGAGGCGTGATTTCGCCACGTGTCGCACTCGTGTTTCGCGATGTAGCCCGTTTCAACATAGAGCGATGATCACGTTCCCATTTTGAAAGTGAAATTCGTCGGGACGTCGTAAAAAATTCATCGTTAGCCATTCAATATGACGTGGGCAGCTATCGAGGTGGCATTTCTTCCGAATAGTTGCTGGCTTCGAGATCGTTTTTACGGAAAGGAGCATGTTTCGAGTAAAGGCGAACTGTATAGATATATGATTGGCAATTATCTCGACGCTGTCAGAGGTTAACAAAGCGGCCAACATTTATTTATCGCGCGACGTTTTCCAAATTACGGAAAACGAGCACAGACGACGACGGCAAGGCGAACGCTGTGGATCGCTGTTGAGTTTTCGTGGAAATCCAGTTACGATGTGAGCCTAAAGTCGGAAAAGTTCAGAGTCACGTGCAGATAAGAGCAGCCGCAAATGCCGGACGAAGGCTGGAACGTCGTCGAGGCCAAAAACGAAGTTGTCATTAAACCGTACTCGATCAGTGAAAGTTGCACAGGTTCGATGTTTGTCTCGTTTCCTCGAGTTTTGCTTGATTTTGAAACGAATGATCGGGTGAGACTGCATGGTAGAAAACGTGCAATCGACGAGAAGAAGTAGGGAAGAATTAAAAAATATTTTAATCTTTCAGAACGACGAATCGTTGGAACGTTAATCTCGGCGCTGCCGGATCAATTAAAGTCGATACTTACGGAAGCCGAAGTCAAACAATTTGCGGCTGGAATATATTCCAGACTTGTATCGGATGGTATTATCGGATCAATTACGCTTGATGGTGTCACGCGGAATAAGGAGCTTACAGTAAGACGTCTGTTCGTTCTAGTGGATGTCAAAGATCATGTACTTAAAAACAAAATAAACAAACGTGCCACTTGTTTCAGGAAGATCAGTCCCAATGCAAAGATACGCAATCTATATCTGCCAGTTTAACTTCCCAAGGAGCTTCCGCGAAAGACCAACAAGATTCCGAGAAGGAGTCGCTGAAACGGGAACTCGAAAAACTTCGAGAACTAGCGAAACATGCAAACAAAACTACTCAAGGTAAATCCACGCAGACATCTCCTACGACAACTTTCCCGGAAGCAATTTCCGAAGATTTATCCAAAGGGAAATCTTCTGGAACGCTCGGTTCATCGTTGGAGAAGACTATCGTTCAGGATGCGACTTCTCAAGAGCAATCTTCGAGTGCCACTTGCTCGACATCAGTCGCAAGTGGTTCGAAGGACGCGAAGGCTTCCGGAAACGACACGACACCGGGCCGTGTTACTCGATTATCGTTGACCCTAACTTCCCCACTGCCACAAGCTTCTTCCCCGCCTGCATACTCGAGTGCACCTCCTCCTCCGCCCCCACCACCTCCTCCACCCCCATCGCCCTTCTTAGATTATCGTTCTCAGAACAGTTCAGCCTCCGCTTCTCAACCATCTTTCTCCATCCCACCCCCACCTCCGCTACCTGCCTCCACCACCCCGACGCAATCGTTTACCTCTCAACGAAGCATTACTTCATTACCAACAGTTCCACCGCC
>NT_176548.1:102511-134969 GCF_000188095.3 Bombus impatiens | reverse complement strand
CCTCCGCCTCCGCCTCCGCCAGGAATTCAAGGACCATCGCAAGGACCTTGCCCTTTACCCGCACCTCCGGTTGGAGGTTGGAACCCAGCCAGCAGAGCGTGTGAGTAACAGGACAGGACTTGTCTACGAGACACGCCGCCGATTTCGCGATTATCAGAACGATCTTCCTCGTTTAGGCATGAGAAAAGAGCCGCTCTGTCCCGAGGTTCCTATGAAACCGCTCTACTGGACCAGGATTTTGGTACCTGTAGTACCAACGGAGCGTGGTTCCGTCGACGCTTCAGAATCGGCCGTTCAGGTACTTGGTTATAACACGAGCAGAAGAGGAAGAAGGGTTGTTAAGTCTAGGTTATTAATTGTATTCGCTCGATAGATTCCTCTGTGGGCGGAACTAGAGGAAGAGAAAAATCTGGATATGAAAGAGTTCGCCGGCCTGTTCTCTCGTCAGGTGACCGCCAGAAAACCGGTCAAAAAAGCGGACGAGGCTTCGAAACCATCTAAAATACAACCAGCAAAGATTCTCGACTCGAAACGATCCAAGACCGTGGGCATTTTGGAGAAGAGCTTGCACGTAGACTTCTGCGAGGTTGAGAACGCGGTTTACAACTTGGATACTAGTGTGGTTAACCTTGAGGCGTTGCAGCAGATATACGAAATCGTAGGTATTCGAAAATTATAAAATGTATAGTTTAAGATTTTTTTTTATATAATATAAACGTTGTGTGATTTAATCGCTCTTAGAGGCCAACGCAGAAGGAATTGGACGAGATAAAAGCTTTCGAGGAGAGTAATACGGACATTCCTCTGGATCGACCAGAGGTTTTTCTCAAAAAATTGTCCAGTATAAATCACTTCTCCGAGAGAATTGCGTGTCTAATGTTTCAAGCGGAATTTCAAGACGCGATCTCGTTCGTTGCATCGAAGTTAACAAATTTACGAAGCACGTGTGATTTTTTACGGAATTCTACTTCTCTGAAAAAAGTGATGGCGTTAATTCTCACGCTCGGCAATTACATGAATGGCGGAAACAGGACGCGAGGGCAAGCCGACGGTTTTGGTCTGGAAATTCTAGGGAAGTTGAGGGACGTGAAGTCAAATGTACCTGGTATTACGTTACTCCACTATGTTGTTAGAGCGAGACTAGCTCAAGAGAAGGATCACAACTTCGAAGAACCTTTGCCGTTACCGGTTCCGGAACCGGCAGACATGGAGGCGGCATCGAACATTAATTTTGAGAATGTCTCGGCCGAGTTAGAAAGATTAAAGAAGGAACTTCAAGGTGAAAATCTATAAGCGTTCATCTTTTTTTTTAAATTCTACGCTGAAATTGTAATTTTTCTATCTTTGTACTCTTTTTTTCTTTTTTGTATTGCAGTATGTACCGAAAAATGTGAAATCGTCGTTGAAGCGGATCCCGAATCGTCAGGACCGTTCAAAGAAAAGATGGATGCGTTTTTCCGCGTGGCAAGAGCAGAATTGGCAAACGAGCAGGAAGCTTTGCTCGACGCGAAGAGCAAATTCAAGGCTGTGATGCAATTCTACCAGTACACTCCTAAAGGCGCGAAGAACCTAGACGCGGCCGATCCGAGCGCGTTCTTCGTCCTCTGGCTCGGTTTCTGTCAGGACTTCAAGGTACATCATCCGTCATATTTTATTCCCTCGAATTTCTTTATACTTGTATAACGGATTTTGTAGGATATCTGGAAAAAGGAGCAACAACGAATAAGAAAGGAACGAATGGAAGAGATGAGAAAGAAATACGGAAGTAAAACAAAGGTGGAAAAATTGAAACTAAGCGCCACGGGATTGAAAGCACGGATTCAAAAGCTCTCACGAAAATAAATAAATAAATTCGATATCACGAATACATCGATAGATGCGTTATAACGAGTCGAACGAATACGACTATTCTCGTCTTCGAGCGAGGATAGTGTCTGGTTGTCACGAATAAAGATAGTTTATGGGATCGATCGATCGATCGTCCGTTCCGTTCGGTCCGTCCCACTCTTTACGGCATTAATTTCGTCGAAACTAAAACGAAATAATAATTATTGTTGTAGATATATTTGTTGGCATGAATTTGTTATATTGTATATAGACTGGTTAAGTTTGCGTCTAATTTATAAATACGATTGTTCCGCGAATGAAGAAATCGAAGTAATTCTAATAAACGATACTTTTTACATGAGTCTTCGATTTTTTTCTTCTGTTTAACTCGATTCTCGACGAAAGGATATGGGGGAAATTTTTCATGTTGATTTTCTCAGTTTTATCAGTTTTTTTTTTTGGTGTCAAATGCGTGTGCGTTTGCGTATATTTTTTCCACTGTAATTAGTAGCGACGATACAGAACCTTCAAGTAAAGCGAAAACAGAGATTAACATTTAAGAATAGTTAATAGATTAATCGCATCATCGTACGAATCGTGCTATCTCACGCGTTAATTATCGCATTCTAAAACGTAAAAAAATGGGGAAGAAAAAGAGGGGAAAAACGCTCGGAAATGCCTTTCGCAAAATAGATACATCGTTTGTAAAGCCCGATAGGTATAAAACGGGCATTTGCCGTTTATCTTTTCTTTTTTCCTCTTTCATCTTGGACGAAGCGGCTACGATTTCGATATTAAACGCGTTCTCTGTTCGCCTGGCCGACATTTCTAAGGGCCCGTCCGGTTCATCCGTGCGTCGGTTCACTTCGGTAGGCAGGTACGATTCGCGCAGAAGCGGTTTACGGCGATAGACCTAAGGCAATCGTTGCGTGTAGCGTAATTTGTGTCTTTTATTTTTTAGGAAATTGTCTTATTCGCGGAGTGGTTCCCGGTGCGACACCGACCCGGAGAATCGAGCAATATGTACATATACAGCGCGCCTACTATTTTCCTGTTGATATCCTTTCGGTTTCGTGTTGCTCTTTCCGTAGGGCCCTTTCTCCATCAGTAAACGAGAGACAGAGAGAAAACGATTGTAAAAGAAATAAAAACACGACGATCGAAAGAAAACGAAACAACGAAAAAGATCGACCGAATCGATCAAGTCAGCGACGCGGGACCTGGCGTACATCGCATCGTCGAATTCTGTGATTCTTGAATACGCATACATTGCGGCAACGGTTTTTACTTTTCGAAACATGAAACGTTAATCATCAGTGTTACTCGACCGGTAAAAACCTAGTCCTATGGATAACGTAAAATTACATTTACATTAATAATGATCGTTATCGCTATTCGCAGTAAAGAAAATTTATTACGAAAGAGTTAATTGGTACGCTCGGTCGCGGAACTTATGTCTAACTCGTACGTATCGTCCTCCTTACGTACAACCGACGTCCACTTCCGCAATAATTTTGTTTCTTTTTGGATCGCTTTGTAACCGCGTCCATTCTATCATCTCCTCGTGTTTCTATGCATTTCGTTTCTCTTTCTTCTTTTTTACAAAATATTTCAATAATATTAAGCTCTTTCACTCGATTCGGACGTCCCCAAGAAGAATATTGGCGTTAATTATCCGAAGCAGCGAAAGCTAGCAACGACACGAGCAACTCTCTCGGGTAACGGCCTTGCGCATTCGAATCTATTCTTATTATATATTAGAATATCCTAAGCGTCGACGTGTTCTCGTTTCGATCGCCGACGATCGCAGCTTTTCAGAAATGTTTGGCCTTTCAGTGACTACGATGATATCTGCTGACTACAATCGGAATGGCGCCCGTTGGTCGATCGGCGTTGGTTTGCCTTTTCGTTTAGTGGCCGGTGTGGTCGATACGGACGTATCCGATGCTCCAGAAGGTTTTCTGGATAGCTTCAAAGAAGGCGGCAGTGGCGTGCTCGATCCACTGGACGGTGTCCTTGTTCTATAGAAAAATCAGTAGTTTGTGTTATACTAGATTCTCACAGTTTACGGATTGAACACGATCGATTCGTTGATCGAAATCGATCGATCACGCGAACAAAAAATACGCAGATTGGTCGATCGGCTGCGTATTAAATATAAATGCGTGTAAATATTGCCGCTATGTCCGTCTGGGTTCTTTAAGGACGGTCCGCGTGATCATAATGATATAAGCGACAAACTAGATTACGTGTAAACCGAATCAGACCGAAACGATGATTACCTAGCTCGCTTAACGGCCGACGAGGTGTTAGTTGCTGAATTTGTACACATCGAGCTGCTCCTATAGTGTTAGAAAACAAACACGATACCATATTATTAAGTAGATCTTAAGCGGTGCTGCAGGATGAAATACGGCCGTTAATAGGGCGAAGCTGCAAATCAAACGTTGTGATAATTGTGCGAACACCGAAGGCAAACGTATAAAACATACACGTTTGCGATCGGTGTTAAGTAATTTTCACCTGAGCAGCGCGATCGTTCATCGTCAAATACAGATCCTTTCGTTGAACGATTGCGTTCGTCGAGAAGCATTTACTTACTTTGCTATCGTAAACTCGCTTCCTATGGAAACGATACTACAATATGTGAAAGCATTAAAAAAAGTACCAAATCAAAAAAGATATTCCAATGCGCATGCAAATGACATCCAGTGCAGAAAGAAAAAAAAAAATCAGAAAAGACGTGACAGTGTTAATAAGAGCAGGAAAGAGTTCAGCCATACCCGGTAGAATCGGTAGAAACCGTCGAGTAGTTGCTTTGCGTAGAATGAGTGGAAATATTGCTGGTCGTCGATTGTGGGGATTTTATATCCGTGCCCACATATACGGGGATCCTCGAACGGCTAAACCATCACCATTCAATTAATCAGTTAATCAACTATCGTACGCGGTATACCTATCGCGCTCCCCTTTTAGCTTTTTCGACTGATTTAATCGTTTCCTTCTTCCCTTTGACAAGCCGCGAAAAAAAGCACGAGTAATTAAACCGAGATAACAGATAATCCAACAGAAAATAAAAATGAATGGAAAGAAAACACCTCCATCACCACTGCGAGCATTGCCTACGCGATAGAGATATGAACTTAGAAGAGTGGTTACATGATACGGGCACCGTGATTTAGACAGTCCACCTTAATAGCGCTATGTATGTAGTATATAACATGTGACAAATGAAGCTAAAGCCAATCGCCAATTTTGACCTCGATTCCATAATTGTTAATTTAGTTTACCTGATCGGTGTGCCGACACCAGTCAGGGTTGGAATGCTCGAAGCTCTATGGATCGTGCCAAACCTAAAAAAATGTTATTAACTAAATTTAAGTTAATCGTCGTTAACTGACACGTGAGTACCGAATGGTTAATAGGCATGGCTCTAAAACCGTGGTCTCTGCTTTCTCTAATTCTAAATTATTCGCAGATTTCGTTCGTCGGAAAACGAATAATAAAAAAAGAAAAGGAGAAACAGATGAAAAAAGGGAAACGAAACAAAAAAGGAAAAACAAAACGGTAAAAAATGAACAAAATGCCGGGAGAACGAACACCGTATCTTGCACACGACACGTCGATCAATATCATTCCAAGATTATAGGAATACGAGATGCGAAATAGGTCACGATACATACGACCGTCGTTAATGTCTCTACCACGAGAATTGACGATGCGACAAAATCATCTAGATTCGACAAGATGCGAGGTTAGTTGATCGCAGATAAATTTCTGTATCTTTTTTTCAGATGAACACACGGGAAAACGGAAGATGTCGGTACAAACCTAGCTGGAACACCACTGGCAGGACTAACCAGGCCGGTGGGCGTTCGAGGTCGTGAACTCGAACCGTTCACCGATAAGCGCTTTCCTGACACGCTATTGTGTCTGCTAGAAGTAGGAGTATTCCCTGTCGTGCTGACTGCCGTTCTGCGTGGAATGCGGCTCACATTTGTCGAATCATCTGAAATTAATAGAAACACAAAGAAAGTACATATCCCAAATATTAAAACGAATAAAAAGCTTGTTGATCTTTCATAAGTACCTACCAGTACTATCTAACGATTGTGTGGAACCATAGCGACTCGGTGGTTTGCTTCCTTGCCTGGATGCGGGCCTACTTCCGGGTCTACTGGTTGGTCTGGACGTTGGTCTCGAAGCTGGCCTACTGGATGGTCGACTACCGCCTGCAGTTATCGAACGATGAATATAAAATTACCCCAAAAAATTGACTAAAAAATGATTTAAAATCTAGGATAAAAACATTTAATAGAATTGTTTACCCGGTGTCATAGAGCTTCTGTAGGGTGTACTTGTTTTCCTGGCGGAGCCAAGCTTGAAGGAGCTCTCGTTGTCGCTTAGGCTGTCCGGCGTTCCGGCGCTCAACGAAGAGCGCGATGCTCGCGACTGTCCCATGGGAACGCTGCGAGCGCTGCGTTCCCTCACCTACGCGATAGAAAGCTCATCTTGATTAAGCGAACACGGACGGAAAACCAAACGGAAAAATGCGTTCTACCAGAGGAGGCGAGTACACGGTAGAAATAGAGAGGCAAACAAACAGATAGACAAATAGCGAGAATTGTTTGAACCGGTCGACGCGCGAGTGGGACGCGCCGATACTGTTAGTTGAAGCGATACACGTCGAATCGCAAGGCGGAAGGAAGCGAATTCAAACGATAAAAAATAAATATTTTAATTGGAAAAATTACTTTTTCTTTTTCTTCCTTTTTTTCTTTTTTTTTTTTGTACTTAGAGAATTACAAATTTCCTTCCGCCACATGACGTTTGCATCAGCGATATCTCGAAGAAATCTGATTCTTTCTTTCCGCGGTGCTCCTCGGTCGTTCGTATATAACCATTCAACGCCACCGATGCGAACTAGAAACCGATCGATCGATTGAAGGAAGAAGTATAGAAAAAAACAAAACAAAAAGACCAGTGAAAAAGATAGAGACCACCGTGGTAGCTCGAGAGAGATAGACAGCGACTTTTTACGTCTAAGGAAAAAAAAAAGATCCATGCAAACTTACCAGAGGAAGTTGGGACAGATAGAGTAGCTTATGATGGTTCGAAGTATCTCCGATCAACGCCACTATGCACGCACCAATACAGCAATACAGGAGATCGTTATGCACATATTCGATACAGTAGTTCACCGTATCCGCGAATCGCGTCTCGCGAAAAACGTTACACGTCCTACAACGTTCGGCACCCTCGATATTCGATCCAGAAGAAAATAGTAACAAATTCTAAGCGGGCGAATATAAAAGAGATCGAGGATACCGATCGTTTTGAAGACGAGCTGGAAGAATTCTCGGTTCGTCCTACGAGGAAGGGGAGATCGTTCAGAGGCATCCAATTTAAGAAATTAGACACGGCAAATTAGGCTAACGAACGTGGAAACGAAAGACAGTATAAAAAACCCCGAGAGCTACTGCGAACTCGAAACGAAATTTCGTTTTACGCGTTCAGTGTGATACATGCGCCGGCTCTTTTAAAAATATCGTCCCGCGAATCGGCCTAAAAACCATGAAAAGTACGATCGTCGAGCTAAACTACCATTTCTACCGCATGCATAGATGATTCTCGTTAAAGCGATGATGCCATGAGACGTGGGGGATGTTTCGTCGTGTTCATGTACGCGCGCATCGCCATGAGAATCGAACGACAATACTTGCGGGAATGCTGAGAGCAGCGGTAGCGGTAGCAGTAGCGCAAATTACAAAATATACGTATATATATATATATATATATATATATATATATAAATGAAAAACACAAGAAACAGAGATCAAGAATCGGGACAGCGAGATCGGTACGATATAGTCGGGCGTTGAAATCGTGAACAACGAGTCGTTCCCATCGGTCGTCACACGATGCTGAGGAACGTGATAAGCGCACTCGAGGAAGACAAATCACTATCACCCCAAAAAAAAATAAAAAAGGAAACAAAGAGAAAGAAACAGAAAATAAAGATGAACTCGATAGAAAATATAAAATAAAACGGTTAATCAATTGTATTGGATAATACAATGTGTGTCACACCATCGACAGCAGAAATTAAAAGAGTAGACAGAGTTTTCTTATTTACCCAATGATAAGAGGGGGCGTGCATGTGGAGGGGATACGAGCACGGGAGGTCCTCCTTTTGCCTCAAACTCTCAAAAATCGGCGTCAGCTGGTTCATAAACTCCTCCGCTACACCATAAACGAAAATTTTAGGAATACACCGGTCGTAAATGTGGCGAAAGCACCGGTTTTCTCACGTTTGTCCGTCGATCGAACGAATATTGGATCTTTCGACCGATCTCTTACGAATTCTTCCAAGCTTTTTTCGCATATATATAACGCTATTTTATAACAGCCTTGATATATTCATCGATCAAAAGCTCCATATTCGCTCTGTCAAGTGGACAGATCACTGGAATATCGAGGAGATTACGGCGATGTCGAGCACGTCGCTGGAACCGACGTCGAACGTTGGATTCTAACGATTCAATGTACAGATTCTGACAGAGACAGAGATAGAGAAGAAAAGAATCGTCAGGAAAAAAAAAAGAAAAAAAAATAGTGATAGATTCTCGTGAAATCGCATCTCCTGAGGTGAGGTACTCTCTGTATTCCCTCGGCGGAATGAAGCGCCAAGGATCGTCCCGATTCACTGCACGACCCGTTCGATCCCGATTTCGAGGGCGTATCAGCGTGGCTAGGGCCGGGAGATATTTTCGGGGACTTGATAGGCTGAAAACCAAATAGGACCTCGGAGTTGAGCCGAATGAGGGACAGGAATGGCTGAAAGCAATTACCTCGAGGTGCAATTGGCTGAGCTAAGGTAGCTGTAGGTGCGACGATTGCTACCACTTCGAAAGCTGACATGCTCACATGCGAGGATAAAAAAGAATGAGTCCAGAAGATTAGAAAGAAAAACATAGTCCCTGATTTCCTCGGGTCAGTGGTATAATACTTACCTAAATCACAGCGAGGTCGTCGATCGAGCTTAGGCGTATATAGACCAGAGAGAAAGATGACCGGAGTAAAGCCGAGATAAGTCAAGAGATATAGAAACGACATGAGGGAGAGGGATCTACGATGCGTGCGATCGTTGCGATCGATATCGAACTAAGGAAACTCCGACAACATCATTCACCGTGGAGCATCGATCGGCTTTTGGGCGGCTGAACGGATCAACGAACGATCCAGCGGTCCAGGTTGCATATATTTTCTCAAACCACCCTCAAACGGGCAGACTCGAGCACGCGACTCGATGACATGAAAAAGATATACAAATGTTTAGGCCTCGTTCACGCAGTTACTGCGAATTTGAATGCATGAGTGGCGATAAACAAGTAGCAAGGTAGCAACCTACGTTGAGAGTAGGAGTTATACGTTCACATAAACAGATTGTTAACACGAAAAGATTAGTTGCCTCGACACGTGTGTGCCGAGTCTCGCATATCTACGCAAAGGAGGCCATAAGGTTCCCCGGATCGATCCCGGACCATGATATCGAAATTCGTCAAATTGCGAAATTCAAACGAAATGAATGACTTTCGAATGAGTTTGGAAACTCGACGATCGCGACCTAAAGGATCGATCGAGGATACGAGAGAATGATGATACACACACGTTACCTTGGTGATGGGTCCGGCATTCGCGGATGAGATTGGCGTACGCTGCAGCGTCGAGGTTGGGCTCGGTTTCGATCTGAACGCCGTCATTGTCTGGCTGACGCCATCCGCCAATATGAATTGTTCTCGCAGCTCGATATTCGTTCTTCCCTTGGCTACAGTGTGTTGCGTGCACGCAAGTTAGAAGGAAGGCGTTACGGGATATGTATCGCAGGGTGTCGAGAAAGGGAGCGCGGGGCCAGAGTACAGAAAATAGTATTTTTTTACAAAGAAACAGAGAGAAAAAGAGAGAGAGAGAGAGAAAGAGAGAGAGAGAGAGAGAGAAGATAAAACGAGCGTAGAAAGAGGTAACAATATATAGAGCAGATAATTAACGGGTAGCCGAGAAATAATAGAGGAAACATAGTATAAATCAGAGCGATCAAAGATATACAGAATACGTAAAGCGATCAGATATACGTAGGTAGGGGCGTAGTTACAGCGGCGTTATCGAGTAATCATGCGCGTTATCAATAGCGACAGATTAAAGAGCCGATTTGGTCGAGTTTTATCGTTGCGAGGTGTTTGAGATGTCGTGCACAGAGAAAGTTGGAGTTGAGAGTAACAGAGTAGAGAATGTATAGGTTATTGTAGCGGTAATAGCGAGAGTAGATAGTAGTAGCGATAGTAGCGGCGGTAGTATCAGTTAAAAGGCAATGATAGCGGCGCACGCGGTATGTTCATGTGCGAGTGTACGGTAGAACAAAAAAGAAACAAAATACAGTGTATTATAGAATATTCGTCCGACGATAATTGTGAAAGGTTCGAGTGATAATTAAGGATAAAAATCAGGCGGATATCGTGTTGATCACGATAAGATTCGAGGAATATTTTTGAAACGTTAACCGCTTTGATTTCATATGAATTTAATTATGATTCCTCATTATTTATGTATAATTCCCAGTTAATTATGCTATTAGAAAAGTGATCGTATGCCATGCGAATCGCGTCGACGTCGAAAGTCGACTAGTTAATTAATTTCAGAGCGTACGCAGATAGTCAAATTCAATCTGTCTTCGACTAAAATCTAATTAGAGACCAGGTAAATAAGATTAGCTGACTTTTGACGACGACGGTAGTAAATGATAAATGAGATATCTCGATATACACGGAACCCTTGTCGAGTAAAAGAAAAAAGAAACGTGAATACGGCTTTGAAGAAACGGATTTTATTATTTCGGTATGTAATGGAAGAGGAAGATGACTGAGAAAGGTAAGACGGTTCTATGTTGACAAAGTAAACGCGAGATCTACGCGAACACGGTTTAAGATTCTCCGTTAGAACGATTCAAAATCAGAATTCCGCGTTGCATGCCACTTTACTTACACACAAACACACACACACACACGAAGTCTTCTGCTCGACAAACAAACATGAAAAGAAACTAAAGTACACAACAAAACTTGAACTCGTTGCGAAAAAGCAAACTTATGTACACGTACAAAACACGTACCATGCAGGATGTTCATTTCGTGGCCAGTACGATCGCAAAATACATTTTTGAAGATGCTCTTCTTTCTGTTTCATAGAGCGTAAAAAGAAATGTGAGAAAAGAATATTTTTTCTTTGGAAAAAAATGTAACGTATGGACCACGAATTGAAATTATTCCCATATAAAAAGATCCTCACCGAGCGGACACCAACCCTCATGTTGTTCCGGTTTGTTAGGGTCCGGTATCGGCATTAGAAAAACTTAACGAGTTAATTACGATTTGAGGACTTTAGTTGGTCCGTTTCTTTGTCTTTTTTAATGTAAAGTAGACGAAGGCATGCAATACTGAATGAACTGAATGCGTAATTAAAAAATGTACATGTAATGAAATCGGGGAAGTACGTCGATAAAATTGTGCGCAATAAAAGATGAAATGATTCGACGGAACAAGGTAGAATGTTGTTATTTTGTTCGTTAAGGTTGGAGATCAGAGGGACTGGCAGAGGATGACGTTAGTTACGTACAAGTGACAAGCAATATGAATCTCCTAAGTATCAAGATACATTATAATCGCTTTAGTCAACTTGCTAGCCAACTGAACGATCGAGTTCCACGAACTTGTTTTGCAAAACCTAATGCAACAGAATCGGCCAGAACTTGTAACGATAAAAAGAAGATAAAACTGAATATTGAAGTAATTCGTGGAACGGAGAGTCGTTCGTTGTGATCAGTGATTAAGGTGAAATGAAAATCTAGCGAGTACGCAGGTAGATATTACGCGAAGCGGAGGTCGTACATAACGAGCACACGCTTTCTTCTTCTGCTCATATACACGGTGTTAAAAAACTCGCGTAGAGTCGATTAATGATTAGTCACGCTCACACTTTGTACCTCAGGAGCTGAGATCGTACACGTATACCAAATGTAGGTGAATACATAGCATCAACAAAAATGCGACACAATGGAGAGAAATGAGAATGATCGCGCGGGAAGAATCGATGAGGGGGTTCGTTAGTGAGACAATTTGATGAATGAAATATTTTTTTAGGATACAAATGTTACACGATCTGTTTTTTTGTCAATGAACGCGTATACAAGTAAATATTTATTCCCGAGGCAGCGGAAAGTAATTGAGTTCGATTTTTCTTTCTTTCAATTTTACAATTTTGGTACCCTTATCAAAAAGACAGAAACAATAAAACTCAAGGTAAGAAGCATATAACGTTAATAAACGTATCTCAAACAAAAGGACAAACAATTAAATCCCACACGTCTGTTTAGTTGGTAAAAAAATATAAACGCGTTTAGCTGCCTCTTTTGGATGAGGATAAAGGATAAGGAAATAGTGAAGTTTTACTTTTAATTAAGACCCGATCTATTTGTGTCACGTCCAAAGGTTGGTAGGGGCGAAACGGAACGGTCGAAGGAAAGTTTGTAAAGACTCGTTGTTATAGTAAAGAAAACCATTCAAAATTAGACCAGGAAAAAGTCCGTACTCATCGATTCCGACGGCATAATTCGGCGGTAACGAAGTAGAGAAAAAGAAAAACAGACAGATTAAATGAAAGAAACACTTACCGCGGCAAGGATCATTTTTTAATAGAAATTCGTCCAATGCTACCCATCCACCACCGACTCGTACCATCACGGTCGATCGTAGAATCCGTACCAACCGCAACTTTTGACTGTCTCCAAACTGAAAATCAGATATATTTTCGAATTACAAAATCTCCCCAATCGTAAAGTAGAAATTAATTTCGAATATATACCCTATATTTTCCTTCGCCAACTTGGAATACACGGAATTTCTGGCGACAAGTACAAAGCATCACCAATCGTTTTACTTCATCGTGAATCTTGTCAGTGTCGTTATACGTTCTGCGTTCCTCCCAGTCTGGTCTTAGAGCCGCGATGAATTCCTTCCAATCTATCAATCCTTCACCGTGGCGGTCGAACAAATCTGCGACGGCTCCCATTTCTAACCGTGAAGTCTCGAATTCTTTGCGAATAAATCATACTCATGATGTTATATTTCGTTATCAAAAAAATTTAACAAGTTAAAAAAAGGAACTCACTGGTGTTCATGATTCCTTGAATGAAGTCCTCGCGTGGAATCAGTCCGTCGTTATTCTTATCCATTTTCCTGAAGAGATCTGTTAATCTGGACTTTTTGTGGTTCATGAATTTCAGGAACTGTAATGGGACAATTTTAGTGGTCGGATTACAAACGAAAGACGAGTCAATATTAATGATTCTTTCTTGTATACTCACTCTCTTGCGCCAATCTTCCCAGCTGAAGTTTGCGACACGGTCCAGTTCTTGGATATAATTATACTTATCCTGTAAACGACGTTGACGTTCCCACGCCAACATCCAAACGTGTCTCCACCTGTCCCACAGCAGTTTTACTCTCGGACTACGGAATTCCGGTTCGGCACCTTTGCTATATGGACCAAAAAATTACGTCAATACCTCCGTTCCTCGTCGCGAATTAAATAAACAAAGCATGTAAGGCAAAGGAAGCCGATGAACGATAAAATATGTAAATCACCAGAAACGACCTCCACAATGATTATTCAAAACTTAACAGATAAAAAAAGCACGAATAAGAGAAGATGGAGAAGGATAGAAAAGAAATGAAATAATCTATGAAGGAGAATTGTTCATCCATAACACGACCGACGCGATCGATTAAACTGCAAAAGATAAATAGAAAGATAAATGGAAAAGTGTGTTAGGGGTTTAAAGCAAAGCACGGATGATTAGGAAGAATCGAAGTAACGGTAGGTGTGACGAACCTTCCTTTGGGTGGGAACCGTGGGCCGATGTGCGGCAACGAATCGGGCGTTCTCTCACGGCCTGGGCTGGCTCGGCTAAACAGGAACATGCGTCACATCACTTGACATTTCTCTACCCAATACTGGCAGAACTCGCGTTTTCGTGCTCCGATCGCTCAAACCCATGTCAACGATCGATCGTCGAGTTTCCTTGTGAGACGAGCAAACAAAGGAAAAAGGAAGGGAGGAAGGAGGATAGGCCACGTAGAATGCCATTCAAGCATTACTTGTGCATAAAAGAAAAAATATTTAATATTAATTTGACAATAATGTTTCTAGATAAAGCGGCCTATTCTCCGTACGTGTAAAGTGAACGCCTTGGATGCGCTTCGAGTGTCCGTACTCGTTTTTTCAGACTCAGAAGTACTCTATCACATACCATGCTGCTACTTCGAAATGAACCGATCAGAGACCTCGACAACCCGTTTTATTCGTGAACGCACCTTTCTGTCGAAACCACCAGCTGTCCTCGTAGACGTCCGTACTTAATCATTATCAAAAATCGTTTACGTAGACAAAGAAAAAAGTAAAAAAAAAAAACAAAACAAAAAAGAAATAAATATAACTAGAAGAGTAGAGTATCAAACGCAACACATGCACGGGCAAGTGTAATTTCCAAAGGACAAAGCGCAAACGAAAACGAACAAAAAACATTTCAGTTACTTAAATCAATATCGAGAAGCACATAGGCGAATCTCGTTTACTTTCTCTACCTCAAACAAACGACGAATTTTGACGAGCGCGATCTTCGGCGATCTTGACATTTGAACTCACTAAAAAAAAATTGGGACCGAAGACAAAAGATAAATAAAAAGGAACATGAACGTACGTTGGGGCAGGTGACTTAGCCTTCGTTATCTTCATCGTATCTTTCGCAGATTTGATCTGTCTGGCTTTGCAGACGCGGTCAACTTCATTCTGTCTTCGACTGGTGTTCTCCATAAATTCTCTGTGATCCACAATCAACATTTCTAAAGTAGCTTTATCGTCTGGTAGAGGCTCAGCTTCAAGAGCGTTGAGAGTGTTCTCCAAACCTTCTAACCACGACAGTAGTTCTTCCAGAAGATTGTCGAGGTCCTGAAGAATGAATAAAACAATAAATAAAGTTCACAAATTTATAAAAGAAATCAATACGTATTTCTAAGCGTCAATAAAAAGATTAATACCTGAAGTCCTCGCATATGATTCTCCAATCTTTGATTCCTTTGTTGGGCCCAGGTGGAAACCTCCTCCCATCTGGACTGAATGATCGTGATCCAGTGTTTGATAACTAAAGCTCCATCAGGGTGTGCCTTTGCAAGAATCACGTGAGCCAGATCCAAAGTTTGATCTTTTTCAATTTCCTTGGTGCTTAATTCACGCAAGAACTTTTCGTGTTCCATCAACTGATTCCTGCTCTCCTGTTCGTCTTCCGGTAACTGTCCAGCGAATCTCAGCTTCATCTCAGCATCACTCAGCCACTCCAGAAGTACGTGAACTGCTTTGTGAAGGCGTTCAGCCTCTCTGAGCGCTTCTTGGAGTCGTTCAGTCTTATCAGAGGACAACTTGGTTACCGTGTCCCAAAGATTATTTATTTCAGCAAGCTGTGATCCTATAGCAGATGCATCATCAGGTGTCGCCTTAGCAAGAAGCTCGCGACCCGTTTTGATTACAGATTCCATCTGAGAGACTCTGGATTCGAGATCCTTCTCGAAGGTCTTATGTTGTTCGACCAAATTCATTACAGTGTCAAGGTCGCCATAAAGTGGACCAGTGTCTGCCAGCTGCTTCTCAGACTTACTAAGCCATTCCAGCAACGCCTGAATAGCGTCCTTGAATTGTCCCGAGAACAACAATGCTTCTTCGAGCTTCCTCTGTCTATCCACGCACTTACCACAAACAGTGGTCCACTTGTTCTTCAACTCATTCAAAAGTTCTTTCAGAGCAAATTCGTCGCTCTTAGGCGCTTTGTCTTTTAATGATTTTCCATTCTTCATAGTTGCGTCATAGGTACCCTGTTTGGCGCTGAGAGCTTTTTGCAATTCACGGTGCTTATTCAATCTAGCTTTGATTTTCTCTGGATCATTTCCTCCAAGGGCGCCATCACTGGCAACCTCGTCCAAAGTCTTTTCCGTTTCGTCGAGCCAGTTCATTATATTGGACCAAGCATCGTGGAATTCTCTGGCCTCTTTGTATCCGTGATCAAGAGCCCTGGTTCTCTCTGCAGATTTCGAAACTACTCTTTCCCATCTGTGTTGCACACTTATCAACAAGTTTTTGATTAGAATCACGTCCTGTTTCTGTGAAAAGTATTTCAAATGCGTGCCCTTCTTATCGAGGTTCAGCATAGTCTCACGATGAACTCCAACGTCCTTCTGGAACGCTTTGTGTTCCTCTATCTGTCCGAGGATAGTTTCCATTACCCTCGACACAGGTTTCAGATTCGTCAGAATCTTCTCTGCGTTGGTTAACCAATCGACAAACGATTGGAGTGCATCGTGGAACTCTGTAGCCTCTTTCAGAGCGATCTCAAGCTTGATCTTTTTATCACTTGCGCGAGCAGTCACATTATCCCATCGTTGTTTCAAAGTCCTCAAGTTGTGATTCAGACCACCGGCACTAGTAGAATCGGCACGCTTCAGGTATGCTTGTCCTTGTTGAAGAACCGATTCGACTTTCAAACGATTTTGTTCCAATTCGTTGTACACTTCCATAAAGCGTTCTAACTGTTCTGAAGCCGTTTCCGGCAATCCTCCAACAGGTTTCGAAGCTACTATGGTATTGTCTACATCACCCAGCCAAGACAAAAGGTCCTGTATTTCCGCCGTGAAGGTTTGTGCTTCTCTGAGCGCATCTTCCAGTTCTCGTTGACGATCAGCAGCACGTTGCAACAAATCGCGCCAACGACGATTCAAAGTACCTAATTTCTCAGCAGTCGTCGAAGCTTCGGCTGTTCCCTTTCCATCCTCTATTAACTGTCTTCCAGCGTCGTTCAGAGTGTCCACGCTGGTCTGATGGGCTTGAATATCATTCACAAGTACTTTCAGTTTAGCTAATTCCACTTCGATCACTTGAGGATCGCCGGCCACGGCCTTCAAGTTGTCCAAAGTGTCGTCCGTCTTCTCGATCCATACCAGCAACTCGTCTAGAGCGTGCTGGAATTGCCCTAGACGTAGTAACGCGTTCTCCAAGAGCCTTTGCCTCTCCACGAGGCCTCGAAGCAGTCCGTCCCACCGTCTGTTAACGGCACCAAGCGGTTCTTTGATGGCTGCAGCTTGTTCCGAGGACGTTCTCTCTGTCAGTTCGGCAGCTTGTCTGAAATTGCACGAGAAAAACTTGCGTGATTTACGTAGATCGTTGATCGAAAACTGTACGCGTCAATGTGAGAAAGCATACACCATAGGAATGCTTATCAAGGATGCCGACCTTTGTTTAAACTCGTACGTTTAGAATCGATGTTTAGTCATAATGAACACAGGGTCGACGAATTCTACGGGAAAGGAGCGATACAAAATTATTGTAAGGAATTACTCTTTTGACGTCGACAAGTTCTTTTGCCCTTCATATTATTCGATTACCATAAATATGTTACACATTGCCTTGAATGTCTTTAATATCGTATGACATCATTAGAATCACATAATAAACGTATTACACAAATTGTCTTGTCTAGAATATTTATTTAACCCGGAAGTCGTCAATAGAGTTACTCCGTGGCATCATCTGAAAGGAAATCCGCGACTCATTCCTCCGTCGAGTCCACGGGCAAATACCTACGATATGGTATGTGTAAGTAGAACAGGCACGTCACGAGCCAGGCAACAGCCAAGGCAGACATGCAGGCAAGATACGTTCGTCGACCAAATACTGTTCGAACTCCAACCAACAGAGACAGTTAAGGATTCCAATCATCCGACTTCAGCTGGGGTATTACGATAATGTTACGGAATTATGAGATTAAAAGGGCTAAGGGGCGGAGCCATTTGGGTAACCTGGATCTATTACATACTCGAAGGTGTAATCGAGGTATAATATTTATATATATATATATATAAAAGATTGTAAGCCATGCTCTAACTACTGCTACAACACAGAGAGAGGTTGACTTGCCTTATCAGACTCCTATGCGTTCAGGAACCGGCGCGGAAAAACAAAAGTTGGATTAGAATCTCACTGCTTATACGTAGAGAGGCTTTCTTGCGTTATCGTACAAATGGAATATCGCACGGCGGGGTATCATAAATAGATTACTAGAGTAAATCTATGCGGAAAAAATGTTCGTGGGGGAACTCGCGAAATAGATTTTTCCTTGAGATCACGCATAAATTCAACAAATCGCAAAGGGGAAATCAAAAAGAAAAGAATCGTTTGTTACCTGTTTAGAGCTTCGACCTTGACCATGTGAGGATCTACTTCGGCTTTGAAATTGGCCAATTGTTTAATCTGTTTCTTAACTTCGTCGATGTCGCTTCCTAGCAGTCCCATACTGGAGAACTTGTCCTCGGCTTCTTGTAGGAACTCCAAAAGATTTTGCAAGGTCTCGTGGAACTCCATAGCCTTCTCCATAGCATCGATCAGATTTTCCTCTCTTCTGGCATATAGGGCAGTTACGTTATCCCAGGCTTGATCCAAATCTTCGATATGCTTTCTAACATCTGGTTTGTCTGGCTCACCGCAAAGACCCATCAACTCGTGACCAGATGCTCGTACTTGCTCGACATCCGGTTTCGTTTGGTCGATTTCGTGCCTAATCTCCTGCAAGGCAACCTGTTGCTGTTGAATGGCAGCAGGTTGAGCTGCTGGTGGCGCCTGACCAGCAAGAGCATCCTGAAGCTCTCGCAGAGTCGACATCACGCCATTCAACTCAGACCAGAATTTTTCGGCGATCGCCAAAGCTTCGTCTAACGTTTGACCTCTGTCGGTCGTCGACTTTTGCACGTCGCTCCATAGTTTGTTCAATTTGTCCAGCTTCCGTTTGATGTCCTTTACGGCTGGATCAGCTCTGTTACCTGCCTTGCTGATCACGTCATCAGCGGCCCTCCTCACAGCCGCATAGGCCTCGGATCTTTGAGCCAATTCGTCGACCAAAGCGGAATTCTCTTCCATCTGATCTCTTAACCGACCAGGATGAGCGCTGATCGGTTCGGCGCCATTTACTTGATCGGCAGTTGATGAGAGAGCACGCAGCATTCCTTCCAGCTTGTCGGAGAACTGAGAAGATTCCTGAAGTGCCTGTTCGAGAGTCTGCTGTCGACCACGAAGTTCTGCTCTGAGGGCTGCATATCGAGTGGTGTCTGCTTCCAATATGTCCTGTATCTTGATACCTTCTTCTTCGTTGCACAGCTTCAACAATGCTTCACCAGTTTTGTTCAGCTTCTCGACCAAAGGTTTGTGTTCGTTGATGCTCTGCACGAGGAACTCATTCTTGTCCTGTTGGGCGGCTATTAGATCGGGTCTTAAAGCAGGCATAGGAAGCATTGCGACTTGTTGTTCAGCCTCCTCTAACCAGCTGACCAAATCAATGTGAGTGTCGCGTAAATGTTCAGCCAATGGCAAAGCTTGTTCCAGAGCACCGAGTCTATCCATTGAAAGACCGGAGACGATTTCCATGGTTTCTCGCAAGTCCTCCATATTTTCTCTGATCGTAGATTTGTCCTCGTATTGACCATTTTCACGGATCACCTTCTTTGCCGTGGATATCACATCCCTAACACGTCCTTTCTGACTGGATATGTCATCGTTCAAGGCTTTATGCTCCTTCAATTGTACCCTGATGATTTCCGGTTCGCTGCTCGGTGGTTCTGCTTCTCTTAATTGATTATCCACTTCATGGAACCATTCTAGTAAATCGTCGATATCACCGATCACTTCAAGCGAACGTTGCTTACTCAGCTGAAGCCTCTCAGCCTTTCGTTGAATCTGCTCGGCAATGGCTGCGAATCTCCTATTATCTCTGGTGACTAGAGCTTCGATAGTGGCCGCCCCTTCACCCGGAGATAACTGAGACAACTGCGGTCCAACGGCGTTGATCTTGTCTAGAACTGGTCTATATTCCGATATCTCCATCTCTAATCTAATAATTTCATCCTCGCGAGGTTCGGCTGATTGCAGAGCCGATTCCGCAGCCTGCATCCAATCCATTAAACGATTATGATTATCATGGAATTGTTGCACCAATGGAAGAGACTCTTGCGCGTGCTTCAGCAAGTCGGAACCTCGACTAACCAAATCATTAAATCGCCGTTGCAAAGAATCGAGTTTATCTTTCAATTGAAGCGCCTCGTCGCTCGAGATGTGTTTCATTAATTCCAATCCAGTATCGGTAGTACTGTCTACTTCCGTCTGTCGAGTCGAAACCTCTTCGGTCAAGTCAGCTAGGTCTTCCATTTGTTGAAGAAGTTTCTCCGTATGCACTGCCAGCACTCTGTATTTCGACAATCTGATTTCCATACCCTCCATCCAAGCCTGAAGTTCTTGATAGCTGAGTACCAGATGACGTAAACCCTGCCTCGAACGTTGAAGTAAGTTACCAAGAGATTCTGATCGTTCGACCAATGCAGCGTATCTATCAGCCGCATCCTGAAGTTTGTCAGCCAAAGCAGCGGCTTCATCTTCGCCTACCAGAGACATTAGTTGACTAGCAACCTCTGTAAGTTCACTGAATTCAGGTTTCTTTGACAGAATATCCTCGTGGAGGCCATCGTGTTCGGTAACGCGTTGCTGAATTTTTTCCTCGTCCGTTGGAACCAACTCCATATCTCTCACGCGTTTTTCGGTCTTGTCCAGCCAAGTTTGAAGTGGTATCAGTTTATCCTGGAATTGTTTCGCTACTCCCATCGCTTGTTCAAGTGCTTCCATTCTCTTAGCAGCGCTTTCTGTAAGATTATCAAATCTTGCCATCAAATCTTTCAGTTGTTTCTCGATCTTCTTCCGTTCCTTAGGCTCCGCCTCAGCCGCCACTTCTTGGCCCATGTTGTACGAGGAGGACATTGAGTTTTGCTGATCCATTAGCATCTTCTTCAGGAATTTTTGTTCTTGTAATTGAGCCTTGACTACGTTGTAATCCGATGATGGTGATTTCTGGTTGGATACCATTTCCTCTGTGTCCGTCAGCCATTTCTGGAGACCCTCCAGAGCCTCCTGGAACTTTTCAGAAAAAATGAAGATCACGTTTCGTCCGAGGCCTGCTAGGTAGCCTTACTGACAAATCCACTAGCCGATCCCGGACGAAATGCATCCTCTCTTCCTATTATATCTTTCTCTCTTTAATTACGGCGCCACACTTCTATCAAACGACATTACCACGATCGTCCTCATCGAGTAGATCTATCGTCGTAGCAGATTTAAAAATTTGAGCCGCGTACCGCTCGTTTAGAAGCTGTGTCGTGTGTCAAGGGCTGTAGATCGCTCTCGAAGGAGGACTTTCGCAGAATATGCTCATGCAAAATGACAACGGAACGATTCAAAACGAAGGTTTAATTAGCGCGATTACCTCCGAGCGACTGAGTCAACTGTCTAGAGTTGGCAAAACGCCGATCGTCTCGTAAACTCGCAAAACGAGACACCCGCACGTGAAAAAGTCAAATTCTTTTTTTAGAAACGCGACCGATTGCTCTTTACAAGTGGAGAAGCATACATTTGCGGTTAATGACACACGTCTTTTGACCCTTGTCTCATGCTAATTTGTCCTAAATACGCCATGCACACAACTCTATGCTAACTTGATGTCAACCTTCATAAAATCGGAGTAAGGTTAAAGCATCGTGTAATCGTCGAATATCGTGCATATAATTCGGTCGATTTCATACACATGATGTGGAGAAAAAACTTTTTATTCCTTTCTCTGTTTCCATCGCAACTCCAATCATCATAATTGTCGAGCGTCCCAGTTTTCCTTAACGGTTAGCAATTAGCATAGTGGATTAAGTACGATGGTGTATTAAAATGAAAAATGACAGACCCGGTTGAAAACATACAACCATCAACAATTTGAAACGTGTCATCATCACGATAGCGTAATAAACGAATGATGATTAGCACCAGTTGTGCAAGGAAAATTATCGTGCCTCGCGGTAATATACGCTCGTGTATCGATCCCACGCGGAAGCGGCGGGAAGGATGAATCTTTGTCGCTGGTTGCGTATTATTCCATTTGAGAACCAGTTTGTTATGCGTGAGTGCCGCTCGTAGGCGGACTTGAGAATATTGGAGAAGGACGAAGACTCGGTCACAGCCAATTTTGTGCATGTTGACAATTAAGACGGTCGAGCAATTAGCATTTTGCGGGTCGTGTATGCCCCCTGGCAAGGACTTTACCATGATCTAACTACAGCCGCGAGGCGCGTGTGATTCGTTCCAGATTGAATATTTGTTCATCATGACACGCAAGAATAAAGACCATAAATATCATACATAATCGAATTGTTATTCTATTTCTTATCTTAACCTTTTGCAATTTCAGTTGCTTGACGAAGCGTGATAAACATTAAAATGTTATCTACAGATTGCATTATCCTATGTAATTGGAGCGTTTAATGGCGCGTTGAAGGCTAAACGATTATAAATGGCGCCATTTCCGTAAATACATTCCTGGGAAAATCGCGTAATTTGCAAGGCGTATAAGACAAGATATAGAATGTGGAATGTTAATCAATCTTCCGATGACATGAACGCGCAGGAAGCAAGGACAGAAAGAGAGGAAATATCTTACCTGTTGAGATGTCTCCTCGGTTTGTTGCGCTGCCAGCTGTGTAACCCGTTCCTGAAGGAGATCCACGAGCGTGGTGTACCTCTTGTTCAGAGTATCTAGATCACGAGCGACGTCGTCAACCGTTGAGACGAACTCTCGTCGCGGTTTTTTCACCGAAGCATCCAAAGACGGGCAGATATCTTCCAGCTGTTCCGTGAACGCTCGAAGCCTTTGTCCGTAGATCTAAGGGTTTTGGTTAGCCCGTTACGGTTAGTGCATAGAATTAGATTATCGCATGTGCGTCTCTCTATTCCCTTTCTATTCCCTTAGCTACCCCTACTACCATCATATCTTACGGGACCTTAAAGCAAGCTGACCGCATGCAAGAAATGTATATAAGAATTTGAAAAAGCTACGTACTATGAAGATAGGCATACCTCAAGGATCGTGAATTAAGAACAACGAAATTACCTTCTTCTACTTTTCATACTGTAGAAAATTTACGAGATGTCATGTAACATGAACAACTGATAATGAAGGAAAGGTGCACAAAGTAAGGAACGACACGGAACAGGAAACATTTGAATCTGAGCGTAGAATGTTCGAACTTGAGTGCAAATATGCTCAAAGCGGAGACTAAAATAAAGAAATACATTTCTGATTCGATCGAAGGAACAATCGCTTCCTATTTGCATTCGCAAAGCTACCAAAAGCAAAGTATATTTTGTCATTAGCACGTTATCATCAGCTAAGCCTGTAATAGTATTTACGGCGTCTATAGCGGAAAGGAAATTAAAGCAATTTTTTGTGCGACAAAGGCAAGAGAAATATAGGCTCGCGACTTTATTAATCCCTGAAAATAACTGAGATCTCGAAATGTCTGTTCGTCGTCATGAACAGATTGTAATTAACACTGGGCTGCGATTTACAGTTTATCCAGTAGGCATACAGTCGACAATGACGACAATAGCGGTCGCTTCTCCTAATGATTTGCAGTTTGATGACAGCTCGTGACAGATGTCCCGATGATCGAGGCTCCACGACGGTAAACACATTTTTATGTAGAGCTTCATGTAGCTTCATGTAGCAGTCGTCGGGACGGACAAAGAAGGTAATCGAAAGGAGAGCGCAACGTGGGATCGCGACGCAAGACAATCGCGCAACGTGTTCTTCTAGAGAAGACTAACACGTACAAAGGACTCACGCAATATCCCATTCACGCAAGCGTTCATACCGTAAGCTAACAGGCTACCTAAAGGCTACCTAATACTAGCAAAGCCTACCTAGGGATTGCGAATATATCCATTCGCAATCATGTCGCTTGTCATCTTACCTTTCCTTCACGAATCAATCGACTGCCCGTCACATTTACTGCTTCGATCGCCGGCGCTCGTTCTACCACCTTGTTCAATAGATTCTAAAGGGAAACAGAATGTGAAAGAAAGCGTGTATAAAATATACAGGCCGGGAATAATCGAGTACGATTCATCAGAATCCTTATACGTTACCTTCGCATTTTCCACCTCGAGTTTTTCGTACGATTCGTCAATGAAATCCACCTCGTTACGGTAGGCATGTTCTAACTGTTGAGCTAGGCCATAGGCTGCTTCCGCGCTGCGAACTCTTTCAACCAACTGAGCACAAAGATTGGTCCATCTGGAGTTTAGTTTATTCACTTCATCGTCTAAGCGATCCATATCAGAATGAGAGCCACGATGACTTGGCCTCGACTTTTCAACAACATGTCTTGCGTTCTGCGTATCTTCGTTCAGTTTATCCATTGCAGTTTGCTGTTGAGAGATGGCATTTTGAAGCACCATCAGATCTTCTAGTACATTCTGTAATCCCTTCAGATCCGGTGGCAGCTCATCGAACGATGCCAATTTCACTTCCAATTCGGATACCGAGGTTGTATTCTCCTCAAGACTAGAAAGCACGATCTCAACACACTTTAGCCGCTCGATGTACAGATTACTGGAGTTCCAAATATTTGTCCATTTGGTGGTAACAGCGTCGAGCTTGTTTCTCATGGCTGGAGTCTTCAAAGTAATACCACGGAAAGTTTGCTGAACTTTATCTAGATCTGGCGTTTGACGTTTGAGAGTTTGCTCAAAATCTTTGTGTTGCAGAACCAAATGTTCTAAGCTGTCGATGTCTCTCGGCAATGGTGCAGCTATGCGAGTGTTCAGAACTCTCTCTGCTTCGTCTAATGCTTCTTGAATGGCAGAAATCTGTTCGTTGAAGATACGTCCTGCGTTCTTTGACTCTTCCTCCGCTCTGGCACGTTTCTCCAGTTCATCGAACAATTTGTTCACTTCGGCCGTTTCTCGCTTCAGTCGCCTCAACTGTGGATCAGCAGGGTCGCCCTCGGACAGGAGTTTCTCAGCATCCTCGTTCAAGGCTTTTCTGATAGCAGTTCTCTGATCCTGACCCATAGCCAAGAACTGCGGTAGATCCCAGCCTTTGACCACTTTGATGGTCGCGAAAATCATATTTTGTCGTAATCGAAGCTGTTTCCGTTGCCATAATCCAACACTTCGATCATATTGTCGTCGCAATCTTTCCGCAGCATCGAGAGCATCCTTGTCAGGTGGCTGAAGAGCAAAGCAGACGCCTGGAACAGGGGACTCGACGCCTTCTTGATTCTTTACGCGCCATTTTATCCTACCAGAGTTGTCGTATAACGTACACTGTTCACCCTTCTCAATCGACATCTGAAACCAAGCAATTTACACATTAAAGTAATGTGACAGACATCGAATGAACGACATAATGGTCATTCTACTTACATTGACTTGTTTGTAGCTGCAGACGCACGTAACTTGCATAGGCCGTGCCACAGGCTGTCGACGTTGCTTCATAGGAACCACGTCCTTCGCTTGATCAACCAGTTTCTGCACATGATCGCCGTAACTATTCAATTCTTCGCGTAGTTCTTGCATACCCTTCAATAAACGTTCACCCTCGTCCAAGGAGAATTCTGATTGGGAATAAATGGTGTTGAGCGACTCATCTCTCTTCGAGATCCACTGTTCGGCCTGTTGAACATCCCGGAAAAATTGTTGACTCTGTGCTGCGTGTTTCAGATGAACTTCTAGACAAAGAGTTAATTGGAGAAGCCAGGTCCATTGACTCTGCATAGCGGACATGTAAGCTTCGATGGTTTTCGCGGCGGGATGATGTTGAAGGACCAGAGCTTCACCTCGATCTTGCACCGCGGAGAATTGAATCTCCCGCTTCTCTAGGTCGCTCATAAGGGACTGTAAAAAATAGACAATTTATACATTATGAATTCATAGATGGATTACAATAATCTACGCGTCTTTGGATGCGTGTAGATATTTATAAATTCGTCCATCATGCAGATTATCGTACACCATGATCACTTTAAATTATATTCTTCGTTACCTCTATACCAGATCCAAACGTACGCTTGCAGGAAAAAAACAAGTATCAACGACTTTTACATTAGATTTGATGACCAATTAATTCAGGATGCTAGTATATAATTGTCATATAACCGCAAAAAAAAACATTAAAACATAAATTACCTCGTAATACTGCTCAATACTTTGCACATTCAAATTCTTGTCACTCCAATCGCGTGTCACCTCCGTCTCCTCCTTAGAACTCAGCCAAACCAGTTCATTAGTCGCCGATTGTATAAAATCATGTAGAGTGTCCAAATCGGAAAGTCTCTTATTCGAGGCCGCCAATAATTCAGTGTGAAGTTTTTGAAGAACAGTTAGATGTTGGCTGTACAATGTCAATTCCTCAGCGTGAAAGTGGCTCTTAGCCTGCACACATCTCTCCACTTTAGGATGGAACTGCTCGATATTCTTGTGTTCTCTTTGGTGAACCTCCAGTTCGTTCTGCACGCTAGGTAAATCGGAGCCATAGTCTGCATCTTGGAGCTGTTTGATCTTCGCCTTACACCAGTCGATGCAGTCGTGTAACGCACGGAAATGTGGATTGGTGTCGACCAATCGGGTCTCATGGACGGTAGTACGGTGTTTCGTAACGACGCGTTCTTCTACCGGGAAAGATACGGCCGACAGCGGCTGTACCAAACGTTTATGAAGAAGAGATCGCAGGGCGACCCACCGTTGATGTAGCTTCTGAACTCTGTAACATGGATAATTCTGTGACTTTTCCGCAAACGAATGTAGAGGAAACAGAAAATGATATCGAGAGAGCTACCTTTTGCGAAGTTCGGCCGCCTGACTGTATCGCCCCTCGGTAAGTGTATGCACGTCTGGAAAAATATTTTGGATCTGGACCTCGGTGTTACGAATATCCTGTTCCAAAAGATCCACCGCATGTTTCGCTTCCAGAGGATGAAGTCGATCGAGACGCCTGGCTTCGTCCTCCACTCGTCTCTCGAGCTCCTCTAATCGATTGTCGGTCGCCTTCATCTCTCTGTGCACTTTCTCTGCTAGTCGTTGCAGTCGTTCGAGTCTGAGAAACAGATACAAGCTCGAGCTTGGAACGAAACGAATCGTTGATGCGAATAATCTCGCTACTTAAGGAAGGGATAGATCTTACCGTTTAATTTCGTCGATTATCGCCTGTTCTCTTTCCTGATGCAGCATCATCAATCTATTCCAATTTTCTTCAATAACCTCGATACGCAAGTGAGGTTCGATGTCTACCTCACCGACCGCTTCGAAGTACTTTTGCAAATCCCTGAAGATGTAAGAAAGTCGTTGCTTGTCTCTGTATCTGGGCGGTACTTCTTCATTCTTGAATTTCGTGCTGCCGGCCGCCAAATTTTTCATTTCTATCAAGGTCGGCGGGAAGACACGTTCCTGCATCAGGCACATCTTTTCACGGATCCACATGTGGAGGGAACTAGCTAGCTCTCTATATTCCTCTGAGCGCCTCTGGTCCTCGGCATCGTACAACGGGTGAATCGTTGGCGGCTCCGGGAACACGTCGTAGAGCGAAGAGATGTACGTTATCAAGGACTTCTCATCCGGTTCAGGAGTGTCCACATCTGTAACACGAAATACAAAACCTGAAGCACTTGCATATCACGTAAATCTTTACGCTTCCCTTGCTCTCCTTTCCAAAAAGAATCGCTCGGCCGTTTTATCGTGCAAAAGGGAAAAAGCAGAGGGTAAAAGAGAACGTCACGGTTCGAGCGTCGACCGGAAGCGGTGGTAGACATCGGTGACGGCCTCGAGCATTCCCGACCATAGGAGAAAACATAGGAAAAAAGAGAACGTTGAGGAGAAAACGCGTGTATAAAGTGGCAAGAGAGGAAACTCGCCAAAAAGGAAAAATCTGCTTATCGAGCATCTAAAATAGGATTTAAAATGTGGATCTTTACCTTCAGGATCGAGAAGCCTCGTAACGCCATACTCGCGCTCCGCGACGTAGAAGACCCGATCGAGCCGCTCTCGTGGTTGACTAGCACGAGCACCTTTCCAATCGACCAGATCTGGTCTGTTTCGATGGATTAATGCGCTGAAAGCTAGCCCGTCCCTCCACGATCCGGTAAAGTCCGTGACGCGCACTCCAGGATAACGCGCCGTCGATCGTCTGGCCCATCTCAGAAGAGCTTCACGGGCAGTCACGTTCGATTCCTGACCCACTACAATATCGGATATCTAGAGAAAAAGAAAAGGTCATAGTTCGTCAACAAACGGTGCTTGTATATTCACGAGAGTATATCAGGTTTATTTTCGTTTAGATCTAATTCTGGTGTCGTGCATCGACCTCGATGTCGCTTCCGCTTGGTTCGCCCTTCGACGTTCAATCGCACGATTCGAGCCCCGAAATGTTCGTCCTGCCCTTCTACTACACCCTGTTGTCACTAAACGTGAAAAGAAGCGCGAACCTAGGGACGAACGACGACAACGAACCTGTCCTTGCAATGCGTTACGCGAAAACGCGAAATTAAAATGAAGAGTCTCGCGTCGCGAACGCGAAACAAAATTGCCAAGATTACGCTTACCCGGACGGTTTTCGGCTTTGGCGAAGCCTGTCGACTCAAAGAGAAGGAGGAGGAGGAAGCAGCGGTCTCCTGCAAGTAGCCGGAGCTGGCACGTTTCGTCAGATCCTCGGCCACGCATCTTTCCTCGCCCCGTGTCAATGTGGTCGTTTTACGTACGATCCGGGTCACGATACGTTTCGTGCCGTTTTCGCCGCGTCTCGAAGTTTTCGTTGACTCGATCGACGATCCTAAATCGTAGCGTTATCAGTTTCGCTACGTAAACACACTGAAGCCCGCACGAAAATATTCCAACGAAGCTCCGACTAACCGGCGATGTTCAAACGAGTTTCAGAGGCCTCCTCGTGCTCGTGATCAACCGGTTGATTCAAAATCGCGTCACGATCGACTCCGAGCTTGGCTACGTTCCAACTTAGCACCATCTAAGCTGATCGTGCCGTGACTTCTAGACCCTTAAACGAGTCGATCACGATCAACTAACGAGGAAATATCTTATCAAAGCATTCGAGCCTCGAAACTCGTAGCCAGGTTACTCGTCGAACTTGCCGTTTTGTCGGAGTTCCTACCTAGAACCTCGGTCGAGAGTCTTCTCTTGGTGTAAATGGCTCTTAAGTCATCAGTGACGGGTGTCGCAGTAGACGGAGCAGGCGAGGCGACGTTCTCGCGAGCGTCATCCTCTCTGGTGCCTTGCACGAACAGTCTGCCACCTTTGCTAAACCGATATATCGACATTGTGAATCGATACAAAATTGTATCCACGGGGATCTCTCGTCTGTCTTCTGGCGGCCGTCGAAAGGACCGAGTTGCTCCAAGAAACTAACATCGACCTCCAGGAATAGAGGCAAGGCACGTACGGCTACTCATTCGTAGCCTTATCCGGCGTCTCGGTCTCTCCAAGCTTATACCGCGCGCCGCCGCTCGTGAAAGCCGATTATCGAAAGTCGGCAGTCCGTCTATCACCGTTAGCCCGAGTTAGATACTCGACACGACTCGAAAAACAGTTATCGATTCGCGAATACGCGACCGATACGTATCTTCCCGATGGTCAGTTCAAAAAAAGATCGAAGCGACTGATACGTGTGCGATTCGAACCGAACGAACGACTAGCGATCGTCTGAGAGCGCATCGAGTAGCTGCACCGAATTGCGATTCGTTTTTAGCACCAACGCTTCTTGAAAGTGGGGGAGCGATCGCGCCTACTCTTGGAGAAACCGCCTCGAGCGGGGAACTGTGTTCACTGGACCAGAAGACAATGTCAACGTAGATCAGGACAAATAAAATACGATACCCTGTTGGCGGGGAGAATGATAGAGGAATACGCCAAGTGGCGGAAGGGGAAAGTGCGAACAGAAGAGGGAATGATAACGCTGGAAGAATTAGTTAGTTATCGGAGGAGACACTCGACGGCAGGTACGGCCATCACCGCGCGTATCGCGAACAGACTGCCGCGCACTACAGGTAGCTCATCGAGACCGATCCCCACTTCGAGTTCTTTTCGTGCTTCTTTGCGCGCTCGTTCGTTCGTTCGCCCGTCCGCTCGCACGTTTCACCGGTAAGGTTTCGCGATGCGAATCGTCGCGCGTCCCTAGCCGCGACACGTGTCTACCGTTCGAGGCTTCGACGAACGTGTACCCTGGTCCGTTGTCGCGCGACCACGTTCCAACGATTTCGAGATTTTACGCCGAACGGTATTTACAACGAAAAGAACAGGATACACCGCGATTTACCGAACGAACGAACGACCGACAACGTGCCGTGCTGTATCCGGCTGCCGTCGCGAGAGTAGGCCAACGAAATGCGCGCAGGTGAGAGACGCCTCCGACATTCCCCCTCTTGATTCCCCACTCTCTTTTTCTTTCTCATCCTCTCTCCCTTTGTCGATGACTGCTCGTACTCGTTATACCATAGCCTACTCTTCATCCTGTTGCTCACCCCTACAATTCGAACGACGTCATCTATCTCGCTGTGTTCCCGCGACGCCCCCCTAAAATCCATGCTTGTCCTCGTGCACGTCGTCGTTGCGGTCATATGGTTGTTATTTGTGCATAACCGGTGCAAGATCGCGCATGCGCCCGCGTTATATCGGCCGAGTCATCGGGGAACATGCTGTTGCAACGAGGCGAAACGCGTCGGGAACACACCGGACGCCCCACTTCGCCGCGACGCGACGCTTCGTTTGCCGTTCGTCGCGCATCGTGTCCTTCCTCCTTTTCCTTTTCCAGAGATTTTTACGATTCACCGTGGCACAGTAACACTCCGTAAGCGCCGCCTTCGGAACGTCGTCGATGTTCCGAGCTGACGTTCGCTCGTATTATGTCGCAGACTTACCTAATTCGTAGCGCGGCTCCCTCAGTTTCAATTAATAATACGCGTCAACTCCGTTTGAAGGACATGGGGAGGTACGCGAGGAAACGAAAACAATGCCTAAATAAGCAACGTCGAGTTGAGACAAGCGAAAAATAGGACGCGGCGTCGCGTCCCTGAACGTTGTGAACGCGAACGAGAGAGAAAAAAAAGGAACAGAAAACAGTCAAGAGAGACTCGAGGCGCGCGGTTTGCTCGAGACCGGACGTGACGTCATCGCGCCCGCAACCGCCTGGCCCGAGCATTGGCTTCCGTTACAATGCCAGCCGCGTGAACCAATCGTTGCAAGATCCTCCGGGATCCTTGTAATTCTTCGCAATTTCCGCGATTACCGGTACTTCGCCTTCCGTAATACAATGGTAACGCGACTTGCTTCCTAGAAACAACACAAACTAAATGGACACGATCCTTCCAAAATAAAAAATTGTATACAAACTACTTTTAAACCAGCTGTGTTATTAGTCAACGAAGTTATTCCTAACTTAAATTCTCTTTAAGAAAATCTTTGTACAATGTCAAGGAAGGAATGCAAAGGGACGTGTATTTTACGAGGGCGCGAAAGTCGTCAAGATGCATGAAACGCGCTAAAAGGGAACGATCGCTCACAGCCTGACCTTGGCCGGTGGCGTCATTCGCGTTTTTGTATTCGGTACTCGATCGAGCGATTCCGATTATCATAATTACAAGGTGGGCGGCTCGCGACCAGAGGAGACCACGAGAAACGCGCCAGGGCGCCGCGATACGACTGTTCGCAATCTGGTCACCTCCCACGTCCCGGAATACCACGCGATGCTTTTGACTGACAATCAACCTTCCGGCTTGCTGACTCGACGTACGCGTGGAACTACCATAAACGGACAGGTCTGTCGCGAGTGGAAGAATAGTCGTCACAGGCGGTTAGGATAAATGACGCGGTTGTCGAGGAAAATGAATCTCGAAACGATTCGGCGGATCAGTGAGAGCTTCCGTGCGTAGGACGACGGCTGTTACAAGACTATCTGCGAGCGCCATCTGGCTTTTCGATCGGTTCACGCGGTCGATAAGAGATCGTGCCAACACTGGCTACTAAATATGTATCTAAATCTTTGATCCGGGTGTAATTATCGGAATATTTTTTTCGAACGAATCGATAAATGCTTTTCAGTTCCTTTTTTTTCGCAGAGGGAACCAACTACGACATAAAAATGTAGGGAACTTACCTTGCGACGCCAGCTCTGCGGCGCGAAACAGAACAAAAAATACACCATTAGATACAGATGCTGATCGGGAGGAGCCGATAGTTAGTAAGAATATATAAAGGGAATAGGCTTAAATTTCTCTTTTTTCCTCTCTCTCTCTCTCTCTCTCTCTCTCTGCGGCTACTTCTCCTTTCTCGAAGTACCGATTCGAGAGCGCGCGAGATAACGAGAAGTCGCGTATTCGTTGCATCGTTACGAAAACGAACACTATCTGTCTTTGTGCGGTCGCGTAATACGGTTACTCGAGCCGCGATCGATGTCTCGCCTTCGAGATTTTTTGCGCCCGTCCGCAGACGATCCGACGCGACGTCCAGTATCGGCCAACTCTTTTGGCGCCGACTCTCCTTACCGAATGACCCGACCATCGCGCGTAATCGCGTTCCCGTTCTGTGGTGTGCAACGACGTGGCATGGCGTGGCGTGC
>NT_176548.1:93477-102038 GCF_000188095.3 Bombus impatiens | reverse complement strand
GCCGTCCTCGACGGCGCCAAACGTCGCCTGGAACGGCTCTCACTCTTTCTTTGCGCTTCCTCCGTCCGACTCGCTTTCGATCGGAACGAGAATCGCGAGAAAAACGAGAGTGGTCGGACATTCCTGCGCGATGATTCTCCTAACCGACCGTTTTCCCCTCGCGAGCATCGGTTTCTCGGAAGCGAAACTTTCGATCGGTATCGCTCCGCGACTCTTACGAAAAAACGTTTTCGTTGTTTGAAAGCGGGAACGGCTTGAACTTCGGCCAGAGCACGATCGAACAATGGGTATCATTATTCCTTCGATAATCGCGATTCGAAAGGGCGAACCAGGTGTCGAGACGTTCCTATTGAAACGTCCCGTTTTCTTAGGTGCTATCTCCAAACCCACTAGAGTATACTTGGCGGTGGTATATAATTTGTGATAAGCGTAATCGGTGATAATTTCAGGAAGATCCGAGCGTCCACTCACCTGGAAGTGAAGTATGATGGTCCATATCAAACCTAGAGTCAACTTTGGGTTTCCATCGACAATGTCTTCAGCACGAATATTAACGAGCTTGATCTTCTTGTAGCGCAAAAAGTCAAGAGCCATTTGTACGTTCTGCAGCATGTGGAAACGCATCCGACCTCTCTCTCGCGGCTAAAAAACGATAAATTGAATTAATCGTACATCAAATCCTATTATATGGCACATAATCACCGTAATTACGATTAACCCTCGATTGACAAGGTTCAAACGATGTTACCTAACTGCTGGCGTTTCAAGATATTATTTATTGCTTATAAACATGGTGACCTGTTTAAACGGATAGAGGATACAGATCATCTACCCCTGTAATCCAGGTCAAGTTAGTCCCAGCCCGACAGTTACGTAACGAGCATTTCACCCTGGAAACCTACGGGTTAAGCGGACCAGCGCCAATTGCGTCTGTGCCGCATAAAAGAGTATCACGGAAGGAAACAAAATTTGGAATACTTACAAGATGCTCGCCCGAGAGTACCTCCAGCAAGGAAATGAGGTTGTGCCCGTCCCGCAGGTCTTCGAACAGATCTCCGACATGTCTGCTGGCCTGCAACAACGATTTCACGCATCAGAGCACTGATAAATGACTTCCTTGTTCAAGTGTCTCTCGACAATTCTATATAACTGAAAATAAAAACAAGCCATCGAACGAATCGAAATGTATGAAACAAGAAAATGGAGCGACTGCAACCAAAAATTAAACGTAAAAAAAGAAAAGATATGGTGCACACGGACGGGAGGACATTGAACAACGAACGGTGAACGATTACAAAACACGAAATACTAGGAACGTGTACGTGCAAACACACATAACGGATGTAGTGAGAAAGGGGATAAGGGAAGAACGGATTTCGATGAAGCAGGTATTCTGAAAAGATAGTCGCGTGTCTCGCGAAAATAAAGGTACATTACACGGCCGCGGTGCGTCACGTGCAAACGCAGTAATCGTGGCCCTCAAACTCACAGTTAAACTTTAAATGTCGGCCGCGATAAGCACGAATCTCAGGTATCGTAGAAATCACACGCAGATCGTTTAATTCGCGATAATTGCATTGCTTTTGCACGTCGACTTTTGCCACGGTTTCTCAACGGGCCTGTTCATTGATGGTTTCTTTAAGTGACAAATGGAAGCAGAGGGAAATATGAAAGGACGTTACTTGGAAAAACAATTAATTCACTCGATAAAACAAGACATTGCGTTTCTTGGAGCATGCGTGAAGTTCCTTCTAATGGCAACGTTCGTTAATATCACCTGCCCTGAACTTACAGTGGGGGAACAGCATGGTTGGTTGTTCACAAGAACGCACACGTGTAGGCACGTGTAAGTCTGAAAAAAACATCGATTGAAAAAGAAGCACGGCCCGAGTTATGTGTTTAGTTTCGAGTGGCTTGGACGCGACCGAAAGTAGCGGCAGGTTGCCAGTCACCGTCACACGGTACATCGTTCGTCTTCGTGTTAATTTGCTTGCAATTAACGTGTTCGAATCTACCACTACTCGTCGGTCGCATGGACGAGTGGTCCTTGACCGGAAAGCTCGGTGGCATGCAAGAATACAAAAACATCAGAGGTAACTTCCCCTTTGAGAATTGAGGACTTACAGTGGGTAATCCTTAATTGCATGTCAACGCTTCAAAGAACGAACCTAGAATGCAAAGCCTGGTTCCCGTGAACTATGACGAGTGAAAAGCAAGTGCTCGAGACGTCAGCGTTTGTTCTGCTAAGCGCGGTAAATTTGAAATTCATCGTCCGGCGCCGTCACTCTTTTCTTAACATTCTACGTCGTGAATATAAAACAGTTTCTTTGTGATCTTGCACTTTATACATTATGAAAACGCGCAAGAAATAAAAATCTTCGAGCATCTGCTTTTAACTCGTACGAAGCTGAAAAATCATAATTAACGTCTACCGAATGATAACTATTTTCAAATACTAAACTAGCGAGGGGGATAGCCTATCAACTTGAGCGAACCTAGGTTTACACATTAGTGCTATTGACATGCATTTTAATGATCATCCCATAATCTAAAAGAAACCCGAACCACTCGTCCCAATCGATCGTTCGCTGGAAAGAATATACGATGGATTCGTACCTTCACGTACTTCCAATGCTGTGGATAAGCGTAAAAGGATGAAAAGTAGAGAATTATTATTATGAATTTTCATTGGACAATGGGCCCTTATGTAATTGCAGGAATCTGCATGAAACAATCGATGCGTTGTCACGGGCACAACGAGCGGATCCGAGGTGGACGTTATGCTGCGCATAAGCGACGCGCTTTCAACTATTCTCGGGCGAGAGTAAAACGAAAGTAAAAACGGGTGAGCAGAAGCAGAGATCGAGTCGTCGTAGCTTTTTGCACTACCGCCCGGGACAACGACCGATCTTCGCGAATCGAAATCGAGTAAGCGATAAAAACGCGTACAGTTGATGGGCGTACGATCGATCCAGTATCTATGAATGAACGTTTGAAAAGAATTCATGATATTATCGCAAAGAGGATGTGTCTCATCCGAATGTTTCTTTGTAACATTGTTAACGCTCACTTCTTGGAACGATGATCTTCTCCAATTTCGTCCCAAGAATCATTGACGGCACATAAGGGAGAGTCACAGGATATCTTTATTATTCAACAGATCGGAATTCATGGACGCAGAAGTTACTTCAGCGGACCATTTCCTGGCACAAATGTTACGCAATGGCAACGGTGCGTCATAGCCAAGCATGCACTCACTCTTGAGCGATCGCAGCTAGGTTTTTTTCCTCTGCCCCTCCGCTACTGTGCAACACATCTCCGACAACAGGCTGGCTGTTTAACTGACTGATTGACTGATTGACTGACTGACTGACTGACTGACTGACTGACTGACTGACTGACTAACTGACTGACTGACTGACTGACTGACTGATTGAACCGTGCTTGCCTACCTGCGTACCTAACTACCTACTTATCCACCTACTTACCGGGCAAGAGGTGGTAAATCGGGAACGTCGTCCGCAGGAGAACGTTTCCGAATAAGGTCAGAGTTACGAGAGGAAAGGTGGGCGCGCGGAATCGAGCAGGTAGGTAGCCAAGAAAACCAGTACCGAGCAACGCGCAAATACGCAGTACCGTTCGCCGTAATATCCTGGAATTCATTACCGAAGTCAAAATAGGTTGATTGAAACTAATTAACCATCAATATAATCGACGATGGGACCGTATTCGTATGTATTTACTATTTCTTTTATTCTTCCCTTCTAAAGGGGAAAAAATATCAAAGAGAATCAGTATCAAATCAGTATCGAAAGAAATTTCTCTTACACTGCGAAACTGTGGCCAATTGATCGTTTTTTAATCAATGCGAAAATCTTTCATCTATTTGTGGGGCTGCGTGGTTCGTTCGGAAATGTATATACGAACCAGAGAGCGAAAGCTTTGAAGAAGGAGAAACAAGTAGGTAATGGAACAGGGGTCAGTTAAAGAGAGGGGTGAGTAATGCCGCACCTCGGTAGGCGCCGTTCTTCGTCGTCGCTCGATTTCGAAACGAACCGGGGTCGAAGAGCTAACTAACATAGGAAGAAAATAAGGCTCGATAACCCTCGAAATACCAATCGAGTTATACTCGCCGCTTACGAACACAGACCGCTTCAACCTTGCCTCTCTTCTCCTTTCTCCTTGACTTCTGACTTTGCATACGCGACCAACGTAACGAGAAAGCAATGCAGGGAATGTATCACTGCTCGATTTATCATTGAACGTGCACTCTTCTCTTTCTATCTCGAACGGGACAATCATCGTTTACGAACGATCATGTCCGTTCTTTTTTTTCTATTTTTTCTTTTTTTTCTTTTTTATTCTTTCCGAAAACAGAAGAAGAACCTGCGTCATCGTCGATTCGCGACGGTGCCACCGAGAGAGAGAGAGAGAGAGAGAGAGAGAGAGAGAGAGAGAGAGAGAGAGAGAGAGAGAGAGAGAGAGAGAGAGAGAGAGAGAGAGAGAGAGAGAGAGAGAGAGAGAGAGAGAGAGAGAGAGAGAGAGAGAGAGAGAGAGAGAGAGAGAGAGAGAGAGAGAGAGAGAGAGAGAGAGAGAGAGAGAGAGAGAGAGAGAGAGAGAGAGAGAGAGAGAGAGAGAGAGAGAGAGAGAGAGAGAGAGAGAGAGAGAGAGAGAGAGAGAGAGAGAGAGAGAGAGAGAGAGAGAGAGAGAGAGAGAGAGAGAGAGAGAGAGAGAGAGAGAGAGAGAGAGAGAGAGAGAGAGAGAGAGAGAGAGAGAGAGAGAGAGAGAGAGAGAGGGAGAGAGAGAGAGAGAGGGAGAGAGAGAGAGAGAGAGAGAGAGAAGAAACGAAGACGAGAGTCACGTGAGATCAAGGCTAACGTGTCTCGAGTTACGAGAATTGTTCGCGGTCGCGTGGCATGTCGACGGCGTCGGCGTCGTGGTCATCGTCGTCGACGTCGGTTGCGGTCACCGTGGTCGTCAGGACCATTAACGCGTCTACACCCATGGTTTCGTCACCGTCAGAATCGGCACTGGCATGTTGATGGTATCGTCGGCATCAGCGACCAGCGATCGGCATTGGAATAGATGCTGGCACCGCCGACGGCATCGTTTTTTCCGTCACGTGTTGACTCGAGAATGCGTACGACGCAGAACAGTGGCGGTGTTTGTTCAATTCAACGCATCGACGGTAGCACGATCATTCGAATCTCATTAATCAATCTACGTTACAAAAAAACAAGACAGAGAGCGAGAACATTCCTATATCGAAAAACCAAGTTTCCGCTGAAGAACATAGGCAACTACGCTGACTGGCAGCTGACTAATCGAAATAGCATTGACGGGGGTGAAGCCAAAAGAGGTGCGAGAAAAATGGAAGCAAAACGTTAAAACAAGGGGAAACTCGTCAAGAAACGAATCGAAACTATAGATTCGAATAATTTTCTCGATTTCACCCACTCGGTTTCCTCGATACGTTACCTTCTATAGCAGCGCGTGAAATACCCTCCTGGAAGGGATTACGGTCGACCCACGCGTACGTCCTACATGGAAAAAGAGACGGGTGCAGGAACAAGCACAACATATACGTATTGTATACTGGTGGATAAGAAGGTCCCCTATCGTTTACATATGTGGTTACGAAACAGCTGGTTGTCCCGGCGTTGCGCGCCGCTGCTCTCGTATGCTCACCTATCAGGTGTTTCGATATATTCCCTCGCGCCTCGACTCCACCAGCCGTGGCCTCCTGCTAAGGTCGCTCTAAAATTAGGTATCGTTCGATATTTTGAAGGAAGGGCCACGGCTGCCGTACGAGGAACAGTCTCCTCCCCTTATAATTCGCGGAATGCACCTAATCATTTCTTGTAGAAGAATTAGATCATAATTGGTAGATTGCACGCGCTCATACGCGCGCGTGTATGTATTATAGATCAATCCGAACTTACTGCTCGAACGTTTGTCGTCGAGCAGCAGGCCGATTTAAGTGAACGCCCATCGACTGTCACACCGCTTAAAACGCGAAATGTTTTCTATGATGTTTTGTATGATTCGAGAGGCTTACCTTTTTCAGATGCTTGTTCACCCATTTGGTAAATGTTTTCTTTTGGATCGCGTCTCGTTCGTCTGCAATCACAAAGAGGATCAATTTGTTAGAGACGTTGATTGCAAGGGTGAAAAGCGAACGTTGTCTTTCTACGCCTTCTCCGCTTCCTTTTCTCTAATGTATGCGATTGTACCGATTTCCTACGTTGAAGTTTAATTAAATCGTCAATTTCGATTTTATCACCGACACACGAGTTACGAGCGATCGTCTACGCGGGCAAACAGGCATCGGGCATCAGGCATCAAGGCAGTAAGCAGCCAAAGCAACAGTAGATAGACGGACAGGCAGACAGACAGGTAGGTGGTCGGGATGGATAGGAAAGTAGGTAGGCAGATAGATAGATAGGTAGATGGGTGTTTGTACGTAGGTAGTCACAAAGGAAAAGAACAGCCGATCGTGCATGCAAACAAGCGAAAGTGTGTTAAAACTTTGCCGAATTATTAGGAGGCTCTGTAAATGCCAAGTGCAGTCTGCCCATGTCCTCCCAACCTGTGCCCTAAACACCTGATCTCTAATAATAAAGCAATGGGATATCTATCCCCTTGTGTTCTGTACTTGTGCTATCTTGCTATGCTGTACGTTTCGAATAATCTGTCTTAGCAACCTTACAACGTCCATCGATGAAATATCCGCCAGTATTCGAACCGACATCGTTACACTAGATAGATACAAGTTCGACGACACTACTCGATCGCGAGATTAATCGAGTAGGAGGCTCCTGCTCGGACTTCGCAGTAGCAATTAATTACGGCCGATTATCCGATTCCGTGTAGCTGTAGGCTTTCATTAAGAAACACTTATTTAACCTCTCCGTGAACCAGGCGGAGACTGAAGACGATCGTAGCTAATACGAATAATGAACTCTCAGACCCTCGAACTATTGCTCAACTTCGAAAGGAGTCGCGAACAACGGTTTCGATGAATTCTCCCATTTTTGTGGCAACAACGTTACGAAATAGGTAAGGCAAACCTATTTACACCGTCTTACAACGATGCTTTTATGGAAGGTCCGCGTAATAGCAATTAAGTGTACGTTCGAGTCATACTTCGTCCGTAATGCGTTCATGAATTACCGAAACTCGTTATCCAATATACGATAAAGTAGATAAAAAAAAAGAAAGATCCGATCGATTAGGCTTATACGTGTACGTAATGGTTAAAAATAAATAAACACGTTTATTCTAATTGACGTGACAAGGTATTAACTCGTAATCGGTTCGATCGAAGTTCGTCGAAAAGCCGCATGTGCCTTGAAAGGAAAAAATATTCCAACGTAATCGAAAACAACGCTTCGGAAGAGTGGCATACCGAAGCACAATTGGAGATAAATTGGGACAATGAGAACATTCGTTCCCCGACTACACACATGGGATTTCGGAGCGTGTGATAACGGGGAACGATTGCTGGACGATCGTCCCTGGACATGAATTTGTTATGGAACGATGGAAAGGAAATCGCGATAAATGTTTTCCTGACGACAGCCCAAACAGGGAATTACGTGCTCACGTTTCTACGAACGTGGCACGTACTGAATTACGTACGCAAACCACGCGTACACGCCCCAAAAGAACTCTTTCGATAAAAGAGAACCGTTTGGCGAAAACGCTTGGTTATCACGCGCGATACATTCGTGAAATCGTTTCGTAAGTGAGACACTATCTACGTATGTGCATGTGCGTGGACAAAAGGAACAGCGCGTAACCCGTTTGTAAAAGCGGATTCTAATGTAAATGATTCTACATGGTCGAAACGCTAAGGAGGCGGGAAGCCTTGACTATCCACCACGATTCAATCCGGTAACAAAAGATCGGCGCGATATTAGACACACAAAGACACTTCAAGAAAGTTAGTCAATGTTAAATGAACAAAAAAGAAAAAAAAGAAAGAGAAATCAAAAACACTTTCAAAGTTCACAGACACGTGTTTGCGTCTATACATGGTTGCACTATACGCGCGAGAAAATTACAAGAATCGCGTAGGATTAAGAACTTTCTCGTATCGGACATTCGAGACTTTGGATCGGAGCTCGTCACGAGGCGCGAATTATTTTGCCCCGGCTATTTCCGAGGCTACTTCCGCGAAACATTCGGGTCAAACGGCAAAAGGTAAACGACCTCAAAAAAGATACTTCCGTTCACGGTATACTCTCAAACCGATACGAACTCTGGTTTACGCGATGCGTGTAATTCTCCGGTCTCCCTTTTCTCTCGATTTCTCCGCTTCTAACAAGCGGAATCTCGTTCTGACCGAGGAATATTCAAGGGAAGAGAACTCGGAGAATCGCACGTAGGGCTAGCTATTTCGTGCCGATTTGTCTCGATTCTCGGACGACAAAGACCAAGGGAGAAGCCAAAGCGAAGTCGATATAAAAAAAAAAAGAAAAAATATGAAAACGAGAGAAAATAAAAAAACGTGTGTTCGGGACAATTGAAAAAGAAGTTTCTATTGGCAGGACGAGGAG
>NT_176548.1:91803-92992 GCF_000188095.3 Bombus impatiens | reverse complement strand
GCAGGACGAGGAGGGTCAGGGGCAAGGTATTGGACGGGATCCAGCATCGGCATGCCAACTCTTCACCTACCGTGCGCCTCGATGAACATCGCCCAGCAACCCCAGAAAGCCTGAGTGCTGCCGGAACGGTGTTCTGTGGCCCCTTCCACCCGCCAATTTTCCCGTCCTTCCATCATCCACGAAAATCCATTTTCGTTCTGACCTTTGAACTTGGAAAGAGACTCCTCGTATCCGTGCTGCGATCTCTGCTCACGATGATGTTCCGCCACGGTATCGGCCGGATCGAAACCAAGCCTCTCCTTGTAATAAGCTTGAGTGGACATCTCGTTTAGCCAGTTAAGCTCGCTACAAGTCTTCTTAGGTTCTTTCGAAACCAGCCAACAACGAAACGATGTTTTCCCTGTTCATCGGGCCTTTGCTCTTTCTTTCTTTCTTCCTATATGTATAACAACCTTTATCTCCAACGAAACGCACACGTTCTCCCTTTTTACTAGGTTATCTTCTTTTCGTTCGCCAAGATACGCCACATGCACACGCGTACCAAGCACACTGTCCCGTTCCGTTTTTCTTTCTTGACACCGTGTCGACGTAAGAATAACTCCTTTCCTATGATCGGCAGTTTCCTTTCGCGGAAGCCTCTGGCTCGTATTTACATTAGTGGCTTGGAAACTACCACGGAACACTTTAAAAACGTTTCGTACAGAAACACTTACTAACGTAGGCTTATCTTAATGGAAGGTTTAATTATATGTATGGCACTTCGAGTCGACGGAAGACCTAGTTTCGTCCTTAATTATATTCACTTTCCACCCCTGTCGTTGCTACCGCGCGCACCCTTCGGTTTTCGTTTGTTTTCGGATCGAATAATTTTGACACTGGCTGTGGTGTTGCACTGTTGGAAGAAGAGAGATGGTGTAAAGGTCGGACGACGATCGCGTAGCCAGACGGCCAGGGATGAACGAACGTAGGCACGACGCAATCGGATAGGAAGGAACTGGAGGGCGCGTCTGCGACACCGACGACACGGACAATGCGGACAACGAGAAGAACAGCTAATTTCGTTCCCCGTTTGTCCGTTCGGCCGTTCGCCCGCTCTCTAGACGCGAACGAAGCTTAACGAATCAACGACCGAATTTATCACGGCACGTCGCAGACGTAACCACTCAACGTTTCTCGGCCAAAGTGGCTC
>NT_176548.1:69774-91140 GCF_000188095.3 Bombus impatiens | reverse complement strand
TGGCTCGGTGGTGCACCACGAGACGCCGGTAATCGGTCTTTCGCGGACCCCTAGTTCATCGTTCTCCTCGAGAGAGCGAAAGAGACTCCGACTATATCCGAGCAGACACGATAAATAGAAGAGCACGAGGTAATTTTCGTTACTCTCCCGCTCGACTTTCGCGCGACCAATTAAACCGAACGATTCTATTAGCGAGTATACGCGTCACTAACCCAACCAAGTATAGAATGTTAAAAAATACTTTGTAGAGTAGACTGTGGCCGATAAGCAAATGAAACTAAAGGAAACAAGACGAAATGAAAGGTATCGGAATTGGCAGGGATAGAGAAGCGAACGCGGTGGCAACGATCGAGCACGCGAGCGAATCAGCGATTGCACTAACGAACGAACAACCGGCTGTGGGTTGTGAGCGAGCGTACCAACGAACCAGCGAGCGATCTACCAAACTGACGGTCCACGAGACGATTGGTGACTGAGAGACACGGGTGCCACCCGGGGAAACCCAAGACCATCGGGATCTTCGTATATGGTAATAGAAGCAACAGCACGTGGGTGTCGTCTTCTGGATCGAAGCGAAAACCAACAACGCCAATTGCAACACATCGACATCGGGCCCTTGCTAATCCTACCGGCCTTCGAATTTAGATTACTCGAATCGAGTTTGCGTGTTGTTTGCCCTCTTTCACCCATTCAGTCACCTGTCCCGTTACGCGTATCGCTACCAACCACGGTCACGCCCTGTTTGAACTTTGAACACCGATATCAAAAGCCGTGAATGGATCTCGTTGTTCCTTGGTATTCCGTTAATATTTTCGACAAAGTTAGACGGCTGGCGTACCGCGTCCAATACGCAACGTCAAACGTGATCGTACGAAATCCAAGATCGCGGGGCTCGGATCGGACTCGACTCGACTCTGGCCGGTTCTCTCTAGGACAGACGGAATTAGATGCGAATAGAAAATAGAGTAACGCGTGTCACGCGCCACGCGATGTTAGGCGAACTCCTTCTAACCGTGTCCGTCGCATTGGTTAAACGACGCGACGTATAGAAAGTTCGAGAGAAAGTACCCCGCGCGCACGTAACGCGCGAACAGAGCAGTCACATCTCTCGTCGATGAAATTTTGTTAGAAGAACTAGTGAAAGGGGGAACGCGACGTGCCAGTTGCTCCTCAACCGGATTCTTCCACGGAAACTCCGACATCTGTCTCAACAACGGGTTCCTTTTAAGAAGAAGCAGAACACGTAAGAATACGAGATAACGAAACTCGTGAAACGATCGATGACATCACGACAGATCGAAACGCAAAGCATGCTCTTTCTGCTCCCCACCCAACGTATCTTACACCACCTACGATCTCTTGGTTCTCCGGTGAACGATATCGCTTCCTAACGCGAAACCAGCCACGCAGAAAAATAGCAAAGGAACGATAGCCGGAACGATAAACGAGTAAGTAAGAAGCTGCGGAGAAAAGCGGACGAAGAATGAAGAAGGAGGAAGCGCGTGTACACGCATCGGATCGGCATAATGCGAGCTGCTAGAGGGGGCTGGCTTGGCGGCATTCTTGTGGCAACGGCGTAGCAATATAACGGGTCCATAGTCGGCTCACGGAGGACTTCTCGAGGGCTCTTGGAAGCCGAGAAGACTCTCTCCACCGGTCGTATAGTTCGGTTCAACCTTGAGCTGCACGCGGCAAAGCGTGGCTCACGCCGCTGTAAAGAGTCGCGCGTGCGAGACTTCTTTTCCTCTCCTTCGGTGTGTTTTCACAAGCCACCTCCGCGTCCCTTCGTTTTACCACGACGACACCATCCTTCTTTCCCTTGCTACTTCGCCGCCGGAAACCCCACCTATCTTCGCATCTATCGTAACCACCGCCTCGAGTCAAATAACAAAACAGCCATCGTTTCTCCGACAGCTAGAAGCATCTTTCTCGCTTTGCTCATCCGCTGTCCCAGTTACGTCCTACTTATGAACGCACACAGTCGATGTGCTACCCGATAACTCTTTTGCATCGTATCCATTCCGATCGCTATCCATTCCACGATACGTAATTCTAGTATATCGATTACGAATCGACCCTTGTGTGAACGCAGTTTGACCCTCGCGCGAACCGATCGACCGTCTCGCGAGTCTTCTTAGCCTCGAACTTGATACATCGAATCGCTAGCAAAAATACGAATGAAGAAACGAGGAACGCCTTGCAGACGACCTTCGCGGAATTCTACGAAGTCCTGGATCCTAAATTCCGACCGGTAGATAAATTTTCGGCTGACCTTTCTCGGCGCAAAACGGAGGATCCTCGAGACCGCCCGTTAAAGTCGAGCGTTTCAGCTAATAGAGCCTCCGGTTCACTCTAAACTCTGTTCCTGTTTCACGAGGCAACACAAACTGGTTTTCGAGATTGCGAACATGATCTCGGAGCCGTATATGAAATGGAACATTCGATATTCAACGCGATTCCGTAAAATAGAACGAGATATGGATTCGCGCGTTTTCGCTGTTTCTCGACGTGAATTCGCGTAATCTGAGTTTATGTGGTTCCTCGTTTATCGAATAATAATAAATGATAAATCTTCCGACGTTCGCGCAATCATTGCAACTGCGTCATCAAGAATCAACCGGAAAGAGGAAAAAGGCAAAAATCGGTGCGTGTATCGAGGAAAGGTGGGTCAGTCGATAACCGTGTCTCGATACGATTTCGCAGCCTCAAAGACTTTTAGTCGCGACTCGATAAACTCGACGTGCTTCACAACGATAAAACTTACTTGCACTTTCGTGGATTTGTTAACGCAACAACCAAATACGGCTTTCGGTGCGAACACGCTGGAGGTCGCAGATACGGAGGTGGGGCGATGTACTAACCGAACGGGTAGACGGAGAGAGCGAGAGAGAGAAAAAGAGAGAGAAAAAGAGTGACGACTACGATAACGAGAACGAATCGGCTCGAGAATAGATGGATCCGTGTGTGATGACGATGGACGAAAACAAAGAAAGCAGAAGGGGAAGACAGTCCAGGTGGTGAACGGGAAGTTGGAGGGGAAAGATAGAAAATCTGAATGAAAATCAGCCAAGGACCGATCAAACGAGAAACGAAGTGTTTGTTGAAGCAGATATAAGTATGTGTAAGCAGATATAAGTATGTATAAGTATATAAGTATGTCTAAGTGTGCCAGAGAACGGGGAGATAACGAGGGATAAGCAGGGAGGGTATCACGAGTGTGAGACAAAATAATTGACATTCCGTTTGAACACGAGGGACGTGGCAGTGCTCAATTACGCCGGGCGCAGTAATTTGGCAAGAAAACACGTGACTTGTTCCGCTTTCGAGTATCACGCGCTTTCCATGGTTTCAGTGTACACTTTTCTTGGAAGGAACGATGGGAATTCAGAAGAAGAGGTCACTCACGCGACTTCTCGCGTCTAGTTAGGCACAATAATAATAGTCGCACTTACACGAGATAACGTTTCTTCGTGTTTCAATTATGCTCGAAACGGCGAAACCAGGGTACAAAGACGGATCAACTGGCTACGACCGATTCGGGCCAGAGAATAGGCCGATCGGACCAAATTAAGAAATTCCACGTACACGCGGGGACACATAAGCGCGGACTCATACGTGATTGTGCGCGGTGTTTCTCGCGAAGCCGGTTTGTCATAGAGTTCCAACAGCCTGCAATTATTACGCAATCCCCGTATTCGATGAAAACGACTTTCTTCTGATTTACTCGCTGCTGAAACCGCCACGTCTATCTATATACATTCCTGTTCAAAAGTACGAGGGCTCGTATCGTTTTCGAACGTGTTTCGATTTGTAATTAAAATTTTCAATATTAAAGCACACTTTGAACGTTTATAGACATAAACCGCAAATTCCGCACTCAGTCTGTTGGTTTAAAAGTTTTGGACACGAGAAGAAGACCACAGAGAAGTTTTGGAGCAATTTAAATTGTCATGCTCGAAATACATAAAAAAAAATTAATAAGATCATACCTAACGCAATAAACAAATAGCCAGAATGTCGAAAATGCTAACTACAAATGTGGTAATGAAAGTACGAGACAGATATTTAATTCAATTCATTAATTATATCCACAAGTTTAAGCATATATTTGTTGTGATGATCCAAGTATCATATTTTTGAACGGGAGTGTATGTATACATATACACTGGTCGCGCGGCGTGGTATTCCTCGCTGATCGTACAGACACCTCTCGACATTCTTGTCCCATTGATAGCTCTATTCTTACGTCAACCCACCCCGTGACATGTCTTATGTTTCGGCGATCGGATTTCAGGCTATTATGAAGCTTGCTTGACACGCTACCGACTTAAAGGGAACGAAACGAATGATACGAACCAACTGTGACTAGTTCGTCTTTCAAACAGGGGGAATTCTAGGAACTGAAGCTTGGAACGACGAAGGAAAACAAAAAGGGAGAAACACAGACGATTGTAATCTTGAATGAACCCTTGCGATAATATCGATATACGCATTTGTCGTTTGCTGAATCAGACGCTTAATCGTTCAGACTCAATATGCCGTTTCGTGATTACCAACAACGCGGTTACTAATGGAAGGGGCAACAGAGAGACCCGAGTGGGAACGATCGAGCGAGTAAGTATACGAGCCTATATCGGAGGAAGAAAGAAAAAGCGAGACAGAGAGAGGGAGACAGCCGGAGTCAGAGACAGAGGTAGTAGAGCTGGGAGGTGCCACAAAACGAAGCGTGACTCACGGAACGCCTCGTGTTTTGCTCACAGTCCGAGTTTGCCGAAATTTTTCACTGAATATCTATATATTCCACGTCAAAGCGGGCCAATATTCTCGACCATACACCGAACTGACCGAACAATTTCCTGTCACGTGTCAAATGCAACAAGGAACACCCACGAGATCGCGAGAGTAGTTCCTTCTTCGATATCAAACGTCCTTTCGATTGTCGCACTGGATATCAATCGCCGCGTTATCGATCTAGTTATCAGCTGATACGTTATCAACCCTTGACAAGCTAACATCACGTCACGATAACGGTGTTCGTTCCTTCGTTCATCACACTATTCGATCGTCGTGAACGCTTTGTTGCGACAACATTCGCGCGCGAGCTTTGACATCGGAAAACATATACATATATAGACGACAGTATCGACGTAATTCCCAACAACTGACAGAGTAATAAACAAACCAAACCGATCGTTCGTCCTGCAGTCCGACCCAAACCAACCAACCGACCGACCGCCGCTACTCGAGACGTGGCACTGGAATTCTTGGTAGAACGTACCGCACGACAACGTTGACGAAGTCGACGCGCGTATCCGGAACCCCGCCGTAACACGGCCAGGTAGCTGTAGGCCGTACGACGAGGACGGAGAGACTCGTGGCGAGAGGAACGCGCGCACACGCTCGCGCCGGAGAAACGGTTGAACGGAGAAAGACGGAAAGGTGGACCGAGAAGGATGAATGGGCCGAGGAAAGAGGAGCAACGGACGGATAAGGAACAGCGAGACGAACGCAGAGGAGGACCGAACCGAGCAAAAGGAGGAATGGCAACGAGACGCATGAAGGGAGAGAACGAGAGAGAATAGGAAGGGAGGGAGAATAAAGAGGAAAGAGGAGGGGAGGGGACAGAAAGGGGAGAGAAGGAGAGCGAGCGAGCGGCTTGCGAGTTGGAGAAGACGCGATTTGCCGCTCCGTCGTGTAGAGCACGTCGCCTCGACACAGACTGCGGCGGCCTGGACAACTGCCGCCCACCCAAGCTGCCTCTACCTCAAGCCTCGAGGTTCCAGAACCTACTCCTCGCATGCCCCGCCATTGCAGCTCGTTCATCCTTCACTTTCTCCGTTCGTTGAACAGAGAAATCGACACGTCGAGGGTCGGGGTGAAACCGCCTGAGAGCCGAACAGAGACGGGACCAAGAGACAGATGCGATAGACAAAGACCAGACAAGGCCTCTGTCTTTTTGACAGCGATGTACTCCGCCGCCGTGGAATAGCTGCCGTTACAAACAGGTTCGTAGGGCAGGTCACGTAACGACAGGGGCGCGCCGTGCAAAATACCGCGAATCACGAATTCAATGCACCGAACACTGTGTGCCAAACAGGACAAGGATTGTTCGCGTTTCACGCGTGAATACGATCGCGTTCTGATATTCATTCAATGCGGTAATCCTCTACCGTTTACCGTTTCGAAGAGAATTTTTCGACCTCCCTGGCTAAAGAGAAGATCGCGAGTAAGAAAACGACGCCGTATCCTAGCCGCGGGAGAACCCGACGCTAGCGTGAGAATTCTTGCGATCTGGCGCCAGGCCAAATGTACCTCATTTTTTCTTCGTCGATCATTCCTAACGTCGCCGATATTCTACCTCTTGTTTATGCTCGCGGTGAAACTCGACGGCAAACGCGGCGTCGCCGCTAACAGATGTGCACACTAAATATGTGACTCTCGCCCTGATCGCTAATCCTGCTCGCAATCACAAATGCACAAATTTATCGATATATCTTCGAAAGTTTATCTTATCAAGATACATGATAACATTTGCGTCGTGTAAAATTATCCAACTATGTTGCGACTAACTCGTTGACAGAAACTAGGTATCGGCTATTGTCCCAGTACAAAGGTGGATGAGTAAGTACTCAAGTCAGTGATTAAGGAATCGATTACCCTGAATAACTGTTCATTGCGATTTAACGGCCGATGTACCGTTTAATTTCCGTTTTTTTTATGATAATCCCTACAATAAGTTAAATGCCAAGTGTAATCAACGATGTTCACGGCTATAATTTTAAAGAGACTCAACTCCAAATAATCTTCTTACAAACTACCAAAAATTCTAGGCGTATCCTCGATATACTGATACTTGATGGCCATTTGTATATAAATTTAAATGACAGCTTCTCGCTGGACAAGGAGTGACCCAGCTGAAAACTGGAAAGAAAATAATTCGGTCGAACCGTTAGTCCTCGAAAGCGTGAACAGATATACAAACACACCAAGGGTCGAAATGATCTGAATTTCAATATGAGAGGCCTAAGCCTCTTGTAAGCCGATACATGTATTGGGCACACAGCTATTTACAGCTTCTAATCTCATCGGTTTTCCGGACGATGATCCAAGTCCTCACAAACGAATTTTCGCGACTTTACCAAATAGAACCGTTGGTACGAGTTGAATGCATGCCTGCAGGTACCAATTCGTCTCAAATGAAATAATTTCCACTCTTCTAACGTTATATCGTAATGTCTACTACATATTCGATGAGTTCGAAGAGCGGTTCATCGTTCCCGACTCATGGCCTGGATCCCACCGGGCAACTTTTTACCTGTTACCTTAATTTTTTTTTATCTTCCCTGCCTTGTTGGCATGTACACACGGATTCCTAACTGTACCGCCGATCGCCATGAAGATTACTCCACGAAATATATATTAAATCCCAGTTTGCGCCAAAGAAATTTAGTCTGATCTTGAACGCCGAATTGGTAGATTGGAACGTATTCGTCCGGGTTAACGCTACAGATGTTGGTCCGTGTAACGTTCTACTGGTCCCTCGAAGACAAGAATCCTCGAGGAACAAGGGAGTGCGCGATGAAGAAGTCTTACAAAGCAGGTAAGCAAGGAAACGGAGAGAGTATCTCTCAATTGTCAGACGAATTAGTTTCATGAAGTTAATTAGGCCGCCGTCTGTCCTTTCGGTTCGAGAGATACTCGCGTGTTACACGCAGATCTTTACTCGTTCTGAAAAGTTCTCCCGCGAAAAATACAATACGAAACACGGATGCATCGACCTCTTCAGATACTTCGGGTACCCCGGGACATCTAGCGAGCGGCTTGTGAAGCCTTGTACGTAGGCAAAGAAAACCAGACATCGTAACAAATGTACGACTAACAGGTGCAAAAACAATGCACCGGTTAAAATTCTGTTTCCACCTTCGACTTTCGAAACTCGTCGTATATCTGTATTTTCCTTTTCAACTATTGGCATTAAAATACTCGACAATTTCGTGGAAAAGCAAGCGAACTGTGCTATTCTATTCTATTCTATTCTATTCTATTAGGATCGGGATTCAATTTTAGAAAAGAAATATCTCGAACGATCTGTAAATGACACCACAGCGGAGCGTATCTAAACGAAACGAGTTTGCCGCGAGGAAGGAAGTAACGAAGAGGAAGGAAAAAAAGTTGTAAGAGCAAAAAGAAGGAAGGGGGAAGAAGACGTTCTCGAGGCTGGGGCATCGAACCATGACCCGAGCACCTGTTGCCGCCTCCACGCTCCTAGATTAATGCGGACCGACCTAACCTGCCGCCTCCGCTCACTACTTGCCATCGCGTAGGCATAGTGAACTAGTACTAACCTCTCTGACGAACATCTTATGGACCGTGACCGGTGAAAAGCATGGTCGTGAGTTCATCGACGCGACGACGTGGTTGGATCGTTAGCCGCATATTGCTCGGTTGTCTGCTCTCTTTGATCGCGACACAAGTGTCTTCATTCATCGTTCTCGACCGGAACGCGTTCAATGTGGTTAAAAGTCGTTTCGCCAGCCGAGATTCGCTCGCGTTCTCGGAAAACCATAAATTAATACAGCGGGGGGAGAAACGGCGTGAGTCTTGAGAGCAGAGAGGCAATTGAGAGAATCGGCCGCCGGTACTTGATAGAACAACGGTTACTAGAGCATTCACGATAGCGTACCAATAGGTCGTTATAATTAGAAACAATTATGCTCGCGTGCCCGAGATGCGATACTTCAATACTGGCTCCCACCTACGGTATATTTACGAGATAACGAGAGTTACGTTACGTCGATCGAACACCATTTTAACGACGCTACGCGAAAATGGTGCGGAACCAAGCAGACCGCGCGCGCCGTTGCTTTTGTGAGCGTGAATCAGAGCCTGTAATTTCACGAATCGGATATGTCCTACATGCATACGTTCATATGCATACACACGATTGTCCTATGCTCGTCGAGGAAGGAAAAAAAAGACTAGCGGACTCGATAATCGTGGAAGAGGTCCGTTTTACCGAGGTTTCGTTGCATGTACGGAAGGATAAAATTGATTCGAAGACTTAAGCGTCGCGAAGAACGACTTGCGACAGAGGCACGCAAACTGAATGAAAAATCTCTCACGGTAAGATGATCAGCAAACTGCAATCCGATATTTATCGAATGGTGTCGAGTATCTATTCCTGGTCAACATCCCGCGTCGAAGGTCGACGCAAGATAGTACCGCAAACGATTCTTGTTTCCTACATTAGAAGAATTTATAACGCAGCTAATTTCTTATGACTTCTTCTATCTATGTACATATATACGTGATTGTACGTGTATCAGTTTTCCAATCGGTCAATTCACGGAGAGTAACAGACGATACGATGCGATCATATAAGTCCAAATATACCATACTTTCCTCCTTTAACGAAACTCTTATGCGCTAATCGATACGATCGATAAGGGGTACTCGGGGAAGAATCGGCAGGAAAGTAATAGAAGGGGTCAGAAAAGCTTCATCAATTATTAGCGTCATTATTGATTCGAACGCACGTCCCGACGATTTATTAGTATGCTCGATTAATATCATCCGATTTGAAAAAAAAGAGTAGATGATTTACCATCGATATAGTCGTTAATTCACTCATTATATGCTAACATTCTGGTCGATTACGTACATGTTGTCGATCAGTAGTACGACGGTCGGTGTTGTCGTGGCAAACGTCATCACCGTTTAACGTAATTCACCACACTCGTATATATAATGAGGTCCATTTTATAACTGATCGAATAGCTCGTATAGTTCGTGAACGCATGATGTTTAAACTCATTTTATACATCGAAAACGGAAGATAAAATACATTTACTTTTTCTTTCTCGGTAAAACAGCAAACCTCGTGTAATATATACTCGCGAATCGAACTTGGAACGAAAACGAAAGGCGGAAGGCGAAACACCGCGCCATAGAGAATTTAAGTACGTAACCGGCTTATGAAAACGGAAACTGGAAACACTGATTGACACTTACCGGCAATCCGTAAGACGGCTCTGTCAGCAGGATCGAGCTGCAGGATACTCAGCGGTTTATCCTTTACCCATTCCTTTAGACTTCCGTCCAGCTCGAACTCCATTCTCTAAAACTGTGTAATTGAAACTTCTTTTGTTTTTTACACCATATTCGTGCAACTCCTCTTTTGCTCGGCACTGTTTCACAACCACTTGGCAATTTCACAACCGCAACACACAAGAGAGCTGCAAAGTATTACGTCGTCTACGTTCAATAATGTTGCCGAGGACAGCGGCGAATAGTGCACCAAACTAAGTCGCCGTGTTATCGACAGCGGGCAGCTGGCAACTTTGCACGCGATATTAGATACGACATTCTTTTTTATTACTCTCTTCCTCTGCGATATAGATCACGCTAGCAGCGTTTTTCCCTCTTTTCTTTCTCTCTGTTTCGAGATGAATGGCTTTGTTGTTGAAAATAGTTTCAACCGAACGAAAAGCACGTGGAACTCGTATCCAGCATGCTGCGCGTTTATTTACTGTACACGACGCCGCTGTAGGGTAGAGTAGTGTATCGCTGCGTAGAAGTGCACGAACTGCACCGGCGGAACGGAAGGAAGAGAGGTGGCAAGGAGACGAACGAACAGGGAAAGCGTACGCGATGTCTGGCGTCCTTTTGATACTCGCTGATACGTATAGCAGTTACTTTAGCCAGCAACGTAACATGCTTCCAGCACGCCGATCATCAGCAATGCTTCGTATCTTCGTCGTCAGCGGCGCTTAGGTCAGGTTAGATTTGGTCGAAAACAGTTAAGTCAGGCTCGAGTTCGTAGACACGGCCATAAATTCCCGTCGTTGTTCCTATGTTTCACAACCTTTGCCACCAACTCAAGATTCTTTCGTATTTCACACGTCAAAATATCGTAGTCTAGTTCCACCGCCCTCGCTGTCTTCGATATTATCCCCCTTCCGAAACATTCTATAAATATGAAAAAGAATATTTTTAGTTCTTCCTATTCCTTCTTCCTTTTTTTCGTTCATAACATTAATAGCAAATAGTACAAAAGTATGTATGTATTTAGTTTTCAAAATACCCACGACATATGCGTGTCCAGAGGAGACGGGGCAAACAATATTGCATTAATATTTTAGTACTCGAATTATGACTCATGTGGGGAAAGTAATGCTTCCTGTCGTATAGCGCTTTCTAAGGATGTCCGAAATATCATGAAACTTCATTTAACAAACGAGTGCTGATTGTGCTAATAACGATATTTAACGCGTTTCCTATTTAATTTCAGTACATGCTAAATACATGCATCAACGGTGCAAAAGATAGATCGAGAGAGATCCGATACAAAGAACCGGAAGCGGATGTGGTAACGTATCAAGTCGAACTAATTCTCAGGCGACGTTAAAAAAAATTGAAACATGCGTAAATTCTTCGATGTACAGCTCACCATTCTATTTTCAAACGGGGTTAGTTGCTTATACGCATATGTGTATATTTCTGCTAGAAACAAGCGAAACCCTCAGGACATTTTATTATCTATTTAACAATGATTCTATTGCAGTCAGAGGTAAAATAATCCGACTTCATTTGAAATGCTTGTTCTGATGGTTATTGATTGGAACACTTATATACGACGAAATATTTTTACAAATGAAGCTTTTCATGGTTTTAGTTAATTTCCTTTTCAGTTCAAATGAAAAAAATATCCGTTTTTTGTATATTCACAACTCAAAAGACTTCAGTTTATAGTGCACGAAACCATGCGAAATAATTTTCCTCTCTTCTTTCCTCCGTCTCTTCTGTACTTCAAATTTAAGAATGTCGGATGCAAAATCACAACAAATACTTTTATACGTCTTTCTGATAAATAATCAAACACTTGAAAACACTTTTGCTTCAAAACATCCTCGTTGATTGAAACAAAGATGTAATTTGGTTATTCTCGAGTTAAACTTAACCTAACAGTTCAGAAAACGTAATGAGAACACAGTCAGTAATATTGCAACAAAGTGACACTAAATTCTTTCAGTTTGCGCATCACGAAGATGTACACGATACTCTAGAAGAAACGTTATCATAAAATTCAGAAGTTTTCTACTCAAACGAGAAAGATGTACAAGCAATGTACATAATATCAAGAATCAGCGACATCTGCGGAAAACATTCTGCAAGTAACTAATCAAGATAACCGTTTCACCAAAAATAATGAAATGTAACTGTGATTCAGTCGAACATATCTGTTGAAAACTTGAAACAAATAATCAACTTTATGTAATACAATGTGGATGAACTGATATATTATCTCTTTTTAATCTATTTCCTCTAACAAAAGTACGAAGTCATTGAAATCCTTACAATATTAACGATTCGACAGAATACGAAAGGTATGCATTACCGTTTGATCATCTGTCGAGTAAGATGCGAAAGCAGGAAAAATCAATGTTCACCGGTATTCCCCTCGAGTTTCTTTGACGGCAACGAAAGAGCCCGATTCGAAGAATATCCTTTTGCGATTTTTGACACACTTTCCAACAAAAAACACTACATACTTGTATGCAAAGACATCGCATTATCACTTATCATAGCAATTTTCGCGTTAGAAATACGGCCCGGTTCCTGACGACGACGACGCGCCTAGCAGACGACATTTTGCTTTTGACGAATGGTCCCGAAGTATGTCGAGAATCTCCGAACTTTAGCGACACAACTGAATAATTTTCTCGATTCGCAACGCCCCCCGGTGGTTACTCAACCACACTATTTTATTACGCGGTAAATTCCAAAAATCATTTTTTTCGTTATTTCAATACAAGTTATTTCTATTTACTTTTTATTCCGATTTCCTCGGCATATCTTTTTCATTTTTACAATATTTCTTTTCTTCGAAATATACAATTATGATAATAATCAGAATATATATGCAAACTTCCTAAATAAAAACTAAAGCGAAATAAAGAAGGAAACGCAGAGAGATCGGAAGGAATATGAATTTAAAAATTTATCTTTTATATCCTTGCAACTGAAAAAGTACTTAATTTTTTGGATATATATCGTATGGACAGGTTATTAAAATATCGATATAGATACGTTATCGATGTTCAAGGTTATTATTAAATTCTATTTAAAAAAATTTAAAGCTAAAACAGGTGTATTTTACATATGAATGAATGGATCGCATCTGACATCATACCTATAACGAATGACATCAACTTTTCACCATATGATTATCAGAGCCTCCACTGCCATCGATAGTTCATAGAGTGGAGTACAGTAGCCTTCGCAACCACTTGCTTCATTTGATGTCACCGCTAAATAAAGCGACTGACACGGTTTGTAAATATGAGGACGGTATTTCGAGTAGCACCTATTCCATAATTAGATGCTTATTATGATATTCGTTGAAAATCAGTTTCAAAGTCCAATCTATTATGGACGATCTTATCACGAGTTTTATAGTATGCAGACCTTTTATGAACTAGATTCAAAGATCATGAATTTTTCGTTCCAGTATTACAGTTGTCTGGGTTATCATCATTCGTTGTCTGAAGTATCCGTCTTGTTGAATTATCTAGACTTGAACTATCTAGACTAGAATGCTTCTCTTTCTGTAACTTTTCAATCATTTCTTCCTGTTGCTTAATTATATCGTTTAAATATTGTATTTTACGTTGATAGTCATGTTTCATCAGGCGTACATGAACTTCTTGTAATTTTATACGTTTCTCCACAGAATCTACCTGCTGTTTCGTACCTTTTCGAACAATCTGAAATTATAAATTATTTAAGATTTTTGTTATTCTATTAAATACTACATATATTTTAAACGTACTTCTAGTTGACTTTTTAAACCTTCCACTCGACTGTTAATATTTTTACCAAGACGATCCATATCTGCATTTTCTTTTTCCGTTTCGCGTAAGAAAGCGAGTAATTTTTCTCTCTCTATAACAATTCTTTCATATTCGGAAAACAGTTCTTCGCAATAAGCAGTCACTTTACTTAATTTCTCCTTCAGGGAATTACGAGAAACTCGAGTAGAATAAACAATAGTTTGCATATGTTCAATTCTATGTTGCGTTCGTCTGAAAATGATCTAAGTATTCATTCTGTATGAATAGAACATTTGCATAAAAAATATACAAATAAATAACTTACTTTAAGGTTGTTTCAAGGTTTTCTACAAGACCCTTTAAATGATTTCTTTCAGCTGTAACCATTATAAGTTGTTTTTCGTTTTCGGGTTGATTCTCCTCTATACGTTTTATATGATTGCAGAGATTACGTTTTTCACTTTCATATTGATATTTTAATTCATCTAGCAATGTTTTACATTCTTCGATAGCGGTAGTATGAACAGCAATAGGTACTGTTTGATCTCCTTTACTCTTCATTTTTTCAAATTCTTTGCTTAAAATTTCGTATTTTCCTCGTAAATTGCTCAGTTCGGATGCTGTGGTTGTATATTCCTTTTTTAATGCTTCATTACATTTTAAAATTACTTCCATTTTTAACTCATATGATGAACGAATATCATCAGTTTCCCTCTTTACATTTGCAGCTTCCTTTTTTAAAATATCATTTTGATTTTTTAGTAACATAGTATTTTCAAACAACTTTTTAGTTTCCTTTGTATACCTATCACACTGTACAGTTTTTATTGTAGTTATTTATATGTATGATGTAAAGCAACTTTTTTTATATACACTTATTTATCCATATCGTCTATATATTTATAATTATTTACCTCTGACTTCAATCCTTCTACTTCTCTGTGCATAATCTCATTTTCCGTAAGAATTTCCTTACATCTACTACTAAACTCAGCCATTTCCTGTTCATACATGTGTACAAGTTCCTGCTTTTCTGATAAATTTTCTTGGTAAGCATTTAAAAGTGGTCCCAATGCATGAAAATTAATACTTCCCCAAATCCTTGAATCATATTTGTTTTCATTTTCTGCATGTATAGAAACATTTTCATGCTTTTGACCTCCTAATTTGTCTTGATATCTCTCTAATTCGGTATTTAACTGGTAAACAATATTCTTTAAAAGTATTATATCTTCATTCGACTGAACTCTCTCTATTTCAAGTTTTTGATTGTGTTGAACCAGAGAAACTTTGGCTTCTTCTAATTCCTGAATCATTTGTATTAACGTCTCATAATGTAAACATACTTTCTTATACTCTAATTCTCTTTGCTCCAATATATCACTTAATTTCTGACATTCTTCTTGTACACTTTTATAACGTTTTTCCAATTTCTGATACTCATCAGCTATTTTCATTGCATCCCGTGAGACATGTTTTCTTGTCCGTGATAAAATAATACCTAAAATAATACAGTATGTGATTTTGATTATAATTCGTCCAAGTCAATAATCGTCTTATAACCTATGAGTGTTTAATACCTGAATCTGCATCAACTTCATCAAATGCTTGCTTTTGAAGACTACCATCCTCGTTTACCTTTTTACTTCTTTCATGTTCATATGTTTCAGTTCTATTTCTCAAAAGCAATTCATTTTCAGGTTCAATGATATCATTATCAGTTATCCAATCTGATGGATATTTGTAAACATTGTGAGCTTTGAGTGTATGTTTGGTTTTTGCAACGCGTCTGCGACGGTGAATTGGTATGGAAGTTGTATCCTGATTACTTTTAACACCTGTTGTTCTTCTGTAGTTATGCTGTGTACAATAAAGAAAATGAGGTTAAGGTCATATGAAGTATTTGCTTACTGCTTTTTATTTTCTTACGAACATAATATACTAATTCTACTATTAATAATTACCTTCTTTTTTTCTTGGGTTATAATACTATCACAATTAGCCATTTTCGTTATTTTATAGTTTAAACCTGATATAAGTTAATAAGATCATTTGATCAAAACTGTTTAAAATATTTGAAATCACTGGTAAACTGATCAACTTTACGCGATAAAAACATCACAAATTTAGTCAAACAAAATACGCACGTATACATTTGTACGGCAGTGCATATTTTTATTAATTTTCGAGTTTGTATAACGTCTATTGCCATAGTAACTACTTTTGTACTAAACATTCACACCAGATGGTGTTTGCTTAGATTTTCCTGTCCCTATTTTAAATCGATATATTATTGGCTTATGTCAAGATGATTCAAAAGCAATTACATAAAGAGTAATCTAAAAAAATTCAAATAGATTAGAATCTTGCCACACAATATCTTTGAATTCTTGATAATTTTGATTCTTCACATCGTTATATAATAATATTTATTTACTTACTTGCTGGAGTAAAATGCTTGTACGTTCTCCAATATAAATTCCCTAATATAAAAATATTTGTTTTAAAATCGCACTTCCAAGATGGAAAAACAAGTCATTTTTACGTGTGCAAAATTTTCGACAATCAGTACAGAAATGACTACTACTATCAATATTTTACATTCTAATTGCAGCAATATCTAAAATGTCCTCGACTACTTGACGTTGTATCTATATCTGCGTCAATTAAATAGGAAATGTTGAAAGGAAAATGCATTTTACGAGTACATAATTATGAATTGAGGTATATTATGATTATATATTTTATCTTTAATCTTAATACGAATGTAATATATGAGAAGCAAGAAAAACTATGTAATAACCGCAACTGTGCGATACGGCTGACCCTATTTTATTCAATAAAGTCTACAACATATAAAAAAAAGGAAAATAGTTACGTATAATCATAAATTAAGAAAAATTCTCATACTACATTTACAAGCAAATTATTATTTTACACGATTAAAATTACCTAAGTAAATACTTATCTAACAAATATAAAGTAGATGAAAAAACTTTTTTAGAATGCTAAAAATATTAAGAATTAATTAATTATCTTATCAAGTGATAAATGAATTAATTACCGAAAGATATCTCGCATTTATAATCTCGCGAAATATCTATACATTTCTAATTAAAAGTAATATATCAATATCTTGGATATCTTCAATGAAAAATCATAACGTCATATCACGTCAGTCCTAATCGAAACGATTATATCGAATAATTAAAAAATGAAGCATGTGCGTTTTGAAAATGGGTAAATATGAACATTAAGAAATTTTGTATGAATTTTGTTACGAAAATATTAAGTAGTTGTCGTAAATCTACTTTTATTCTCGAGGTTGCAACTACCTCTGATAAGAGCCCGTGATAATACCCGCGAAATTATTAGTTGTTGCCTTAACTCGTCTTCGCGACGTGGATAAAAACACCGGAATGCACGCAAATACAAATAGATAGATAGCGACCGTGTCTCCGAAATCTTCGTACTTGTCGCGTAACAAATTTTTGATCAAAGCATCATGCTTTCTATACGCACCGCTGCGTTCCACGGTTTTATGATACAAGGTACACATAATGAATCTTTCATTTGGCAAAAGAAATTTGGGCAAAGAATTTTCAACCATTCATAAAGTGCTTCTTATCGTATACAATCGGTGCTATATCAAAGTATTTCTGATAATCTTGCCATATCTGCAAAAAGTAAATTATATCACAGATATATCTGATTTCAAGCATCCAATTCAGACGCTATCACGTATCGAGCACTTTATCGAATTTACGTTTAATTTTTCGCTGAAAATAAAAAACCTTTTTACATTTATTTTTCTGATTATTTTCCAAGAAAAAATTTGTTTTCATTGCAGCGGCGGTTTTGTTATTTTGTTGGTCTATATTTTCGATTGAATTAAGTAATGCTGCGAATAGCAATTGCACCTACTATCACGAACTAACTCCTGGTTCTATATATTTCATTCAGAACCGCGAATACCCGAATTTCTATAGCAGGTCACAATCATGTTCATGGATCATCGTAAGCGAGTATAAAGTTGATTTAACCTGTAGCACGTTTGAGTTACCATGGGTAAGGCTATAGTTTTCATTGTAGGATTAATTACTAATCGTAAGAGAAATCAAAAATAACGAATAATTTTCGCGCAGAGTTCCAATTGCTTCCAAGACAAAGTATCTGTGCAAGTCAATTCTTCTACTACGCATCGGTATTGTGGTAATGGAAATTTTAACATACAATCTGAATCAAACACGATGGTTGTAACGCTGCAATCACCAGTGTGGTCAAGGGGTGGTCGTTTTGCTTGTGAAGTGAGATCAGTGAAGCGACCCCAAGATTTCGAAGATTGTGAATGTGGATGGAGAAACCCTGTATGTATATATTTACGCAAATTCATCGACGCTTCATTTAGATTGAGTGACGTTATTCTAAGCAAGTGAAAGCTTCTGTTAACCGTTCTTAGAGCCGCATCGTCGGTGGAAATGATACAGGGGTGAACGAGTTCCCTATGATGGTTGGTATTGTGGACTTCAGAAGACGAGTCGTATTCTGTGGAGGCACTATAATTTCCAAAAGATACGTACTAACAGCGGGACATTGCGTCGTCGATAGAGAATACCAGGACTTGGGTGCCCTGGTTGGCGATCATGATTTGCGAACAGGTAAGTGTCTACTGTAAATGCAAGTACTTGGTATCTCGCATCGTGGCTAATTTGATTTCGATCTTTAGGGTCGGATACAAACGCCACGGTATTACATCGAATAATCAAAATTGTGATTCATCCTAATTACGGTCAAAGAGATGATCAAAATGACGTGGCTGTCGTAAAAACAGAGAACGAGATTAAGTTCACTAACGAGGTTGGTCCGGCCTGTCTACCTTTTCAACATTCGTCGGATACTTTTGGTGGCAATTATGTTGAATTGTTGGGTTAGTGATATAGTGGTTACATACTGTGTTACGATTAGCTTTGTTATTATATCTCAACATTTTTGATAAAATTAGGTTGGGGAACAACGGATTTTGGTGGCCCAACTTCTGATATTTTGCAAAAAGTTACCTTAAGCGTGCTTACATACCTACAGTGTTCTAGAAATTATAATGTAACAACAGATCAAATCTGCACCTATGCCGAAAACAAGGATTCGTGTCAAGTAAATTTCGCTTTGAATTGCAACAGAATCGACGCGATCGATCCATTAAATAAATTTTCCACGAATGCAGTAATACTGAAGCATTTGTTTAAAAAATAGATGGATAGTGGTGGACCAGTTCTATGGCAAAACCCGACGACTAGACGACTTGTCCTCATAGGAATCATTGCAAAGGGTAGATCTTGTGCCGTCGTTGGTGGTGTAAATGCCAGAGTTGGAGCTTACATCGACTGGATTATTTCAGCAACTTCAGGTAAGACGTAGAATATACGATGCAAATGGTTAAAGCTATATTCGCGTAACCTTCGCAATTTTGTTATTTCAGACGCTTCGTACTGCATCATAGAATAAGACAATGCAGCTTATCGTTCGACTCGATTTGACACAATCCGGATAGCAGGCCTAGTCGTTTCATTAATATCGCTGATAACGCAACTGACATACTTATGAGGTAAATTTCCTCGTTTTACAGGTTTAAAATGTTCCCAAGAAAACGATAAGAATACAAACATACTATTCGCACGAAAATTGTATTAGATCGGCAATTACATATCATGCGGGTATCAAACGATTAGGATGTGTCGATTTATTGTTTCAAGTCTGGAGACGACGAAAGCGTTACTTATTTAATTTAACGTTCAGATATGTTATTGAATATATGTTGTTAAATCATGCTAGTTGAATCTTTTATTTCACCCCCAACCTGCCTCCTCCTTTTTTCGACTCTTCTTCACCCGCCGTTGCCTACGCTAATGTTATTTGATGTTTACGTAAGAACGCTCAAACATCGACGCCGGAGCGTCTGTATCTTGTAACACTCAAATCGATTGTAAAACTATCCTATTCGTACAAAAACCTATTTTTATCGACATAGACGGAATAGTCAGATTCATCGAGCGAGATCTCTAGCAATCGTTTGTTACGCGCAACACGAAAAGACGAGCAATATTACGACGCACGCGAAATATAAACTAAGTAAAGCCTTCGGTCACGAAAGCCGCGTGTCTATGGCAAACATTCCGATCGCATGCAGATATGAAATCGTAAGCAAAACTAATCTATGAATTTGCTCGAAACGAGTTAAATTTTTATGCACGGATCGGTAACTATGAAACGCTTACGCAATGCGATTTCTGATATATAACGTATATACATCGTATATACATCGTATATACGTTATATATAACGATTATATACGTGGCTGGTATGTAACGGTACGAGAGAAAATCATCGAGGTATCATCGCCACGCGACGCGATCCTTCTGTATATATCAGCGCGTCGTTCTTTAGAAGCTGCGCGTAGCTTGCACGTAGATAACTAGAAATTAACTGCGTGTAAACAATGTCTCATTATTAATAAGTTCGTGAATGAGGATGTGACGTGAGACACTTTACGAGAGGGAATATTCAACAGCTCCACGGTTACGTTCAAACCAGAGCAAATACATATAATCATCTCTGTTTACCTGTGAAATACAAAAAGAAGTAAACATCGACGAGAAAAGGAAAAGAAATTGATTTATAAGCACAATCAACGATGAATCGTTTTAGACATTGTCTGCTCGCCGAGGTTTCTCGGTTCACTATAAATAGATGACAAGAAAGGGGGAATTAATCGGACAAGCCGAACGGGTAATTCGTGGCGCAATTGCGTACGATCGCACAAAATCAGTCATATCGTCGTACACGAGAGATATTTATTAAACAAATTGATTTCTTCGACGTGATCTGCCCTTGACACAGTTATTTAGTCGATGATGGTTCTCACAAATGGGTACTCTCGTCGTCTTCACACGAGTACCAGATGTGGTTTATGAAAATTTCGTGCCAGTCCCCGTAACATGCGTAACAAATTTGTACTTTATTAGCAATCGGTTTAAAAAATAGATGCTAGTCTTTTCGTAAGTAGAATCGTCCGATATCGATCAAACAATATTGGAATCCTTTTGTAAACGACAATGTATACGCTATAATCGACCGGAACGAATTGAAATGAAACAGAAACAAAGGAGTTAGAGTGCCTTGTATGTAAACACCGTTGTTGTTTTTAAGCAAACCAGTTGCTATTTGCTTCCTTAATGTACACCGCACTCAGTTTCTATTCACCTTCAATATGATTTCACTCATGGTGCAACCACCTGACCTTAGCTAACGATCAGTAAGAACCTCGAGGAAGCTAGGTCTCGAGGGTCGAAGGTCAGTAAAAGCGTAAACTTTGTTGGTGGCCGATCGATTAGAGTCGAAAGCACGTCTGTCGAAAGTAGAAAAAAATAAGGCGAATTCTATTTGTAAAGACTCGAGGGAAGTCGAGATCGTGAGCCAATCGAGGCAAACGAAAATGGCGGGGATTGGCTGCGACGAAGATCGATGTGCAACGAGGCGC
>NT_176548.1:25293-69279 GCF_000188095.3 Bombus impatiens | reverse complement strand
GCGCGCGCGCGCGCGCGTCAACCTTCCTACTCTTCTTGCAGGGTATAACGTAACGTTGACCAAAAACACGGAGGACAAGGAAAAGATAGCCTCGTCCTCTTTGGGTAGAATATATCGGTACAGAGGGATAGATCAGTTCGAACGAGTTTCTCCCCTCTGTTCACGGCCTTCTCCCGATTTTCTCCCCGAGGAAGTCGGCCAGTGGCAACTCGGCCGTTCCTGATACACGTTGAGCGGTCTAGTTCGTGGGGAATAGCAGAGAGTCGACAGTTGGGAGTCGGAAGAGCGTGACCGTAGAGCGTATGCGCCATATGTACATAATTACTACGGCCAATCGGGAATTGAAAGCGTTGTGCAAAGCTTTGTCGAAGCGTCGAAGCTCCAGGGTCTGCTTCGTCCCGTTGGTTCCCTCGCGTGCGTGCATAAGCGCGCGCGCACACAGCCGCGCAACGGTGGTTCAGTTGGTTATTGACGTTCATGTGCACGGGGCGCGTTGCTAGAGTCTCTTCAGGCACAGCAACTTGAGAAGAGCGGAGAGAATTCGCGCGGGCTGTTTGTCAGCCGACCAATCAGAGATAAAGAGAACGAGAAATACCAAAGGCCTACCGAGGCCGGAGGAACGAAAAAACGAAAGGTGGGACTGATCGTAGCAGCCAGAAAAAATAGCCCGGTTTGAGCGAGGAGGGAGGTTACAGAATCGAACTACATGGCTCCAAAAATTATTCCTTCTTTCCCCCGACCACGCGTCTACTATCTACGTTCGAGCGAGCACCACCGGTTCAATCAGTGGACCGCCACTTCGAAATAATTGAATACGATTCGAGTTCGGCCAGTTTCGTGAGTTTTGTTAGGAGAAGAAGAGCGATTCAGCGGCAGCCAACTCTGCTCTGTGTACGTCCCCTATATCGCATTTTGAATAACATATACACTCGAGAGTGTAGGTACCACGACTGTGACAGCGAGCTTAAAGAGAAAGAGAAAGAGTGTGCGCGAGAAAAGAGAACCATGACCGCGATGCAAATGACGTTGCCGATTTAGTAAATCGTCGTTAATATTTTCTACAGTACGAGAATTGTCCCTCGCTTGTAAAGCTTATGTCACAGGCAATCGAAAGAAACGTCAGCATCTACGGAAGACGAAAGAGGAGAAAATTGAAAGAAGAACGGTGTCACGGTATAAGGAAAGAGAGGACGGAAGATCGGGGGCATGTTCCAGGACAATAATCCTGTTAGCAACGTGAAACGTGAGCTTCCTCCGATTGCTTCGAGTCGTTAAAGTGATTCTCCTTGTGCCTGGACCGCTGTGGCGATCTTTCATGATTTAGATGCATCGTTTTCGCATGGCGGACAAGCTGATGTTCTCGCTCGTACAAATAGAAACCCTTTCAACGATCGTTGTACACGCACCTTTCTTCGATCACCCCCTTGTCCTTTTTCTTTCTTCTGATTCGTCTCGTAATTCACGTATGTCGTGTTCCTTTTGGTTATTCCGTTAACCGATCCGATATCGTTAAGAAAACGACGAATCTCTCGATTCGCAACGTGCAAGTTAAAAAAAAAAAATTGCGTCCGATATACGAACGATTCTTTCCCTCGTATACAACCCACGCCGTATCGATTATACTTGCTGCTCCGAGACAGATATCTGAATCGTTGATTTTCAGCCTTGCCAATGTGAATCACATAATTCTCACGTAATTCTGTTGATCTCTTTGTATCATCGCCACATTCTTCCTTCGTATATTGTAACGAACACATTTCGAACCACGAGTTTTAACTTCCGTGAACGTCCACACGACACTTTAACCGATCGATAGTAAAGAATAATACGATTTCTTACGACGGAAAGCACGGTAAGGTGAACAGGGAGAAGAAGAATAGCCCACTGTGTGTTTTTCCCTTCTGTTGTTCACAGAAAGGAGCCTGCGTCCACGTAGGAGCTGCTCCGACGAACAGCCGCGTTCTTCGTACCAGGCATGCCTTCCGCGTTACTCTAAGAAATTTTTTCTACGCAGAGATCTAACTTATTCAGGATAACGGTATTATATTAACAGAGAGAAGAAAAAACAAACACAGCAGATAATAAAAAATATTCTTATAGTTAAACGTAACGATTAAGATCCTTGTTGGGCCTTTTGTTGAACTGCCGTTGTCATTCTCGTCCTCGTCTTTGTCGTCGGCGTCGTTGACACACTCGTTAACGTCGTCGTCGTTATTGTTATTGTTAAACTGTTGTTGCTCTCGATAGCAGTCACTCGTTGCTGCCACTATTTATCGTTTTCCTAGTCTCTCGTGCCAGTAATTGGTCGCCGTGGTGATTTTTCAAAATATACCTGTACACTCTTTAAACATCGGCTCGGTTATCCCGATCTGTACTGGTCCATTGACTTGTTTCTCAACGAACGCGAAAAGCATCTAAAGACAGGAAAAAAGGAAAGGAGGAGAATATAAGCAATAAAAACAGAGCATTGAAAACGGAAAGGAAAGAATAGGCGGAAATTGAACAATTTGTCTTTGAAACAAGGAACTTCGAGGTGAAGCATGGTAGTCAAGAACGAAAGTACGAGAAATGGGCATGAGCTGGCTCCGTTGAACGAGGAACGTCAGGCAGGTCAGAACGTGACGATCGTGATAACCGGAAATCAAAATGCTGCTGGCAGTCAAGAAACCAAGGAAGAAAACAGAGCAGCATGGAGCGGCAAGATGCAATTTTTCCTCAGTATTATCGGTTACAGCGTGGGTCTCGGGAATATCTGGAGATTCCCTTACCTGTGCCAACAAAACGGAGGAGGTAAGTAATATTTGTCGATGGGCGATTTCTTAATTCTTTCTGTTTCATCTCTATCGCCACTTTCCTCGAAAAGAAAAAAAAGACGCATAAACGATAAATCATTAAACTTGAACTTTGATTCGTTACCCGTTCTCCTTGAAAACGTTCTCTAATACGGAGATGGATATAAAGCCGCTATAATCGAATGGCCACGTAAAACGCAACGTTATACGCTATTTTCAGTCACATAGTTCGACCAATCCCCCTTTCCCGCCCTCGCCGTATGCCTATCCGCTTAAAAATATATATCTTCGAAGCGTTTCACGGATCTTCGAAATACCAGCGAGAACGTCGCGGACAGTCCTTGGTTTCCGGCTATCGTATTCCATACTTCCTCCCGAATATCCAAATACGGAGGGAAACCCGGGGAAACTAATAAAATCCTATAAAATTCGCCCTTGAACCCTCTGCTTTCCCTATCCATGATCTTTCTTCTATCCACGACCTATACCTCGGTTGGCGTAACTCGATTACATTCCAATGAAAACGAAACGGAAACACACGTATCGCGAAAATAGACATTGCTGGTTTACGTGGGTGGATGCGCGAACAAGGGTGGCGGGTGAAGCACGAATGAAATCACGACGGTAGGGCGTTACGTCACAGGGACATGGCTTACGCGACCGTTAAATCGGACGCCCCCGCGAATTTCGACGTGGAAATTTCCATCAGTGTTACGAACGTCGACGAGCCAAGACCCGACGAATAGAGAGAGAAAGAGACTACTATTGCGCAGAACACAAGGACCGAACCGCGCGTTTCCTCTAGCTAAGTTCTGGCTAGGTCAGCGTTCGTGTTAACGATTCGCCAGAACGTATATGCCACTGCACCAAAAACGAGCCCGGTTCTACTCGATTTTCAATGGAAATTTCCTTATGCTACAATACGACACCGATGTCGAGGCCATCGTTCAGCCTGACGCCGACGTTCGACGCGCGTCGATCGATTTTTAACGTTCTTATCGGCAGACACGTAACAATTTCACATCCGCATCGAGTTTATGAATCGTCTGTTCTGTCTTTTACGAAACCTTTGCCAATTTTTTAGATAAGAAGTATTCTTTATTTTTATTTTTTTTTTTTTTCGTTTTTCTGGAAGGACAGTTTAGGGATTGGTATTTCAAAATGTTTGAAATACAATAATAACGGAGACGAGTAGCGAACGACCCATGGGAACACGGCATAAGTAGAATCAGGAATTTTAGTCAGACGATTTATCGAGAAGTCTTACAGGAGAATCGCGTGCCGCATACTTGAACGATCCAGCCTTTTACGCTGGGGACGTGTGTAATCGCGGTAATATCACATCGTACGTGACACGATTGATCAATAGTATGCCGCCTATCGACACTCCCGAAATTCTTTCGATCGGAATGACGAGAAGGATGAAAAAAATTGGTAAAGAATGTTCGAATAAGATGGAACGTGTACCTACGTATGTACGTATACGTAGATACGCGTCACTCGATCAATACCGTACCAGACACTCCGGCTGCGGCTGTCTCAAACTAGACTACTGCGAAAAAAGGGGAACGAAGAATATTCTCTAAGCAGGGTCACAGCCGAGCCCTGGCAAATGGGAGAGATTAAAAGAGAACGGTTACGGCATTCACTTTGTAATAAGGGGTCAGAGGAACAAGAGATGGGGTGAGGAAGGGGAAGGGATAAGGAACGATATTATTTTACCGAGAGAAAGAATAGGAAGAATACAGATCTCGCTTTTTAGACAGCAAAAGAAAAAAGAAAATTGCCAGGGGTAAAACATGTTATGCACGGGACGCTTTTCAGGTGCCTTTCTCATCCCCTTTTTCGTGATGCTAATCCTAGAGGGTGTACCCCTCTTTTTAATCGAGCTGGGTCTCGGTCAACGAATGCGACAGGGTGCCCTTGGTGTATGGAACACGATACATCCATGGCTAGGCGGTATAGGAATAGCATCGTGCATCGTCACCTTCTTCGTGGCGCTTTATTACAACGTCATCATTACCTGGTGCTTCTATTATCTTTTTAATTCGCTCGAGGTGAGTCCCTTCGTTTTCCGATGATCGATCGATTCAATCAATAAAACCGTAGGCCGTTGTTATTCCGACGATCGAAAACGAGCTTAATACCAACTCGATTATGGCGTTTAATTGATCGATGGAATACGCGGGTGCTATAATCACCGGGTACCAGAACAGTTTCGCGATCGTTCGATTAACGAATACGATTTATGTTTCATGCTGCTCGATTAGGCTGTCACGATTAAGTTCAACGTAAGTACTTGTCAATTTCAATTTTCGTTTGCATTCACTAGTCTGCCTGGAAAGGAAATGGATAAAATGGAACGCGTCGCGCATGATGTAGTTCTTATTATAGGAAATTGCAAATTAGACGCTTTTATATTTTCTGATTAACGCGAATCTGATTAACGATGTCGAGGATAAATTTTTGACGAACGAACGATTCAACACAGGAGCCGTTACCATGGGCGAAATGTCCAGAGATTGATAATAAGCCAGTCGAAGAATGCGCGAAGAGTTCGGAAACTGCATATTTTTGGTACAGAACCACATTGGACGCGGCACCGTCGATCGAAGAAGGACAGAGTCTCAAATGGTGGATCGTCCTTTGTCTGCTGTTGAGTTGGATCGTCGTCTTCTTTATTGTGATGAAGGGAATACAATCATCGGGAAAGGTAGGAAAACGTCGAGTGTTTTAATTGGTTTTTCTTTTCCTCGCGGGTGGTCGTTTACTTTCCCTTCGAATTACTTCCTGTTCCATTTTCCCGTCCGCCTTTTCCTCCGTGTAAATGCGAGAGTCAGATATACTGTGTCAACGACTTATGTTTCTGCTTGATTTAAAGGTGGTATATTTTACATCCATGTTCCCGTATTTGGTGCTTACTATCTTTTTTATTCGTGGAATAACGTTAAAAGGTGCCAGCGCTGGATTAGCCCACATGTACACGCCAAAGGTAATTAATTTCCACTTTTTCGATGAGACTCTCGTGTTTCATTGTTTTTCGCGTGATTTTCACGGTTGCCTTTTTCATCTGCAGATCGAGAAACTGTTAGAGCCGACGGTCTGGCTCGACGCAGCGACGCAGGTTTTTTACAGTTTCGGGCTAGCATTCGGTTCCTTGATCGCGTTCGGTTCTTACAACACTCCGGACAACAACTGCGTTCGGGACGTGCTCCTGGTTAGCGGTTGTAACGCCTTCACCGCTATTTACGCGAGTGTCGTGATATTCGCCATTCTAGGCTTTAAGGCAATGACAAACGTCGATAAGTGCTTGGCGAGGTAAACTGATTTTTATTTAATTTCCATGAAATAATTTCTAGGGATGAAACAAGGAAGATCATCCAGATTATTAACGATCGGGCAATTCTATTTCTTTGTTCCAGTAATATAAACTTACTTTTTCAAAATGGATATATAATGTACAAGAACATTACCATGGAAGAATACGAGGAAACTGTAAATACGTTAACCGCATCTGAGATGAACTTCACACTTGAAACCTGTAGTCTTAACGAGCAATTGGATAATGTAATTGACAAACATATTTCTTATATTTGTGTTTTAAAAAGACGGTCTTTAAATTATTTTTTTTTAAATTAATCGATTATTAGGCTGCCGAAGGAACAGGATTGGCTTTCATAGTTTTCACCCAGGCGATAGTCGAGCTGCCTGGCGCTCCGTTTTGGTCTTGTATCTTCTTCCTAATGCTTCTAGCACTCGGTCTGGGTTCCCAGATCGGTATACTAGAAGGAATGCTATGTGTCATCTTCGACATAGATCTGTTCAAGAGAATAAAGAAGCAATACATAACAGGTAGGTAAGATCATTGTCGTCTTCTATTCACGATAGAACAAACGCGATAAACGATAATTTTTTTTCTTAGGGGTGGTTTGTACAGTCTGCTTCTTCGTTGGTTTAATATTCTGTACTGGTGCTGGGGAATATTGGCTAAAAATGTTCGACAGTTTCGCCGGTACCATTGGCCTCGTAATGGTGGCGCTCATGGAAATGATTTCAGTCATTTTCGTTTATGGTCACGAAAAGTACGCTAAAACTTTTATACTTGATGGTCCTTCCTGTCTTAAGGGAACATTTCACGTTTAATTAACAGGAAACAATTCTTTTCCAGATTCACGAAAGATATCGAGGAAATGACAGGATACAGACCGGGGATATATTGGCAATTTACCTGGCGATTTCTTGCCCCCATAATTATGGTCTGCATTCTCCTTTCCAGTATAGCATCCATGTTCATCAAAAAGCCCACATATTCTGCATGGGACGCGTCACGGGTGAGAAAAACTTTTTGAGTTTTCGAATTTTCGCTTCTTTCGTTGTCAAATTTTCTAATACGTCTTTCTAATTTTCTAATTTTCTAATTTTGTACGTTTCAGGGTATAGCCGTACCCACCGCGTATCCCGGTTGGGTGTTGGCCATAGCGGTCGTCATCATTTTCGCGGGCATCGCGCCAATACCGATCGTATTTCTTTTGAGACGGTTCCAATGCGTCAAGCTGGACGTTGACATTCATCAAGGCAGTATACGACGCATAGATACCACTGTTTCTACCAAAGAGATGATGGGCGATGTTGATGTGAGTAGATCCAGAAAATCTTTGACCGCGATGAGCTCGTTTCAACAACATCCGCCCGACGTTCCTTTCATCCTCCATTATTCTCTCTATTCAATCGTATACATCACGACACACGCATTTGCATTTGTGTATTTCTTTTATTTACACTCTGTAGCTTCTCGAACGTTCACCAAGGACTATTTCGTGCGTTTGAAAAGTATGCTCGATAAATCGAGCAACACGATTATCTTAAACCAAGAAAATCGCGCCACCTTCACTACTTATATGAATTATATCATTTCGCTTCACTGACTCGGCGATTCGTCTTTTATCACCAGTCTTGATTAACTATGGATAAAACACGCGAGGCACGTTCATATGCTTGTCTAGACAACGTAGAGACTTAGTCATCGTAATAGAGAGTGACTTAATTGGCGCACCGAGAGACATGCTTACACTATTAGCGTCACGAGTGCGAGTCAGAAAGAAGAATTACATACTCAAGGTGCGTCGATTAAGCCTGAACGAGCATTAAGATTTACGTTGGACGTACCTGCAGTTATAGGAAAGCGTCCGTTCTGTGTGCGGTAACGTCGATTAATCGCTTCTTCCATAGCTACTTTACACGTGAGTCCGTAGTATACGTACTATCGTTTATGGAATGCTCTTAGCTTAATTTTACGCGCTTTGCACCGTTGTTTCTACTGAAACGATGATCTTCGAGTACGAAGAGGGAAACGGAGGAAACGCGAACAAGGTGTTTTTTCTGCGGCTTGTAAATCTTACGACTTAGAGAACGTTGCCGATCGCCAGATTTTAGACATCGCGCGAAGTCGGCATGTTGTCTGCGAAAAAGAAAAACCAACAAACCCGGTACTTGAGTTCACCGGACAAGAGCTTTCTCGCTTTGATATCTCACTGGCACCGCACTTTTCTTTCATTAATAAGGAACACGCCCTGGCTGGCCTGCGTTTCGAACAAATCACGCATAGCCTTAGCTGCGATTGTTCGTTCACGATTCGATCACGGAAGAACGTGGCCACTTGTAATTAACGGTAGTAATCTCCATTTTCAGTTGGACGAGTACCACGACCGTCTCGAAGATTTTCCCGAAGAGGATGAAGATGTGAATAGCGACGATGACAACAACAGTGCACCGCCCATAACGAAGATCGTCCCCAACAAGCTTCAGGGTAAACCCTTCAAAATGGAAGTGATGGACTTTTAAAAGCAAGTGTCGGGTCCGCGATCTTTCGTCGCGCAGTTTCTTTTTACAAACAAATCAGGGAAAGAAGGGTAATCGAACATTTGTCCCTTTGGAATTTCAGTTCTTAGGAGACGCGTAAAATGATACGAATTGCAAATCCGAATCGAGGAATGAAATAATTGTACGATCGGTGCTTTTTAAAAGCAATACTTACTTTCCGTCGAACTTATGACACGGTATTAACGTGTACAAAGCAAATAAGAAACGGAAAAGCGGAGAAAACTCAAAAAAATACTCGGCGTCACAGAATGCATGGTAAAGAGTGAGAGAGAGGCCGATTCTAATCGCACTCGAAATCGATTCGTCGCGCCTTGCTAGCTTTGTTCGATTGACTCGGTTTCATTGAGATCTAAATTATCTTTGACTTAACCTAATCGATACCTTCAGGCGATTGGTTTTTGTCCAGTCCATCTAGTTCGTTCGTTTGATCGTATGATCGGTATTATACAGCAAGTTGAAAAAATAAAAAATGCAGAATTACGCACGAACCCCTTACGGCAGCATTATTAAGTCTAGACTTCTTCCGCGAAGAAACGAATCGCGTTGATATTAGCCTCCCTCCTTCGTATCTTTAGAAAGAGTACCGTCTACTTATGTTACGGATCAAACAATGAAATATTCTGACAAAAGCTCGTCCAATTAAAAACGAAACCTTCAAAACGTACGGAGATTCATAGTACGTAGAATCGATCATTCGTCTTGAAATTTTCGAGCGATTTCTAGACGGTGCCTACGTTCCTATTGCTTCCAAACCTCAGGGGTGAGAAGAGAAGAAATGGTCAAAAGAGAAAAGTTGCAAATATCGAAACCTAATTAGAAGTTATAAACCTACTCGCCTAAATAGAACTGTACGAGTAGGAAATAGTGTACAGACGGTATCTCTTCACTGAGTTTCGTAATACTTCCGAATTGCTAGAAACCCGATTACTTAAAGCAGAGATAGATCGCGAAATACTGTGAAATTTGAATGTCTCCGAGGCAGATATGTCGAGATCGGGTCGAAGAATTTTCAGGATCGTACTTAACAAGAGAGAGAAAAATGGAGAAAAGAGAAGAACCACGAAGCGGAAATCTCTTCGGGATGATTCGAATCTTTGTCGAAGTTCAATTTGAGCTCAATGTGGTCGGTATCGGTCGCGCAATCGTTCCTTAGAAAATCGTGAATGAGAGATTGAGAAAACTGTGTACACGCGCGGTTCGTGTCTTCGTTGATTTTTCTCGTTTCCTCTAATTTCTAGGATCGATTACGTTCGATCAGTAATGACCAATTACGGAGGAACAGATACTTTGCAAACGCAAGGGCGGATATCTTTCCGTCAAGCGATGTAATATACTCGTTTGACAAGGTCAGTACCTGGCTCGAAAACATCAATAGCAATTCTAACAGAAAAGAGAATATCGAGATACACTGTTCATCGCGTTGCATTGTCATCGCGATGCTTGAAATGTTATATTTTTGGCAGCGCGTGTGCTCACAATCAGATTAACTTCGTGATAGGGTATTACCCCGTTCCTTTTCTCTCCTCTTTCAGTTCTTCTGTTTTTTCCACTTGACATACCGGAGCATGATCGTTGCTGCGTTCGTAGACATTTAAATATAGATCGTACATAGGGTATATTGTATACACAAATATCCAAAACGTTTAAATAAAAGCTTATTTATTGCCGAGTATACGAGTCTATGAATACCTATGTATCTATCGATCTTTTCCCTGCAGGTTCCTCTTTGATTCTGTTTTAACGGAATTTGAGCAAGAAAATGCCGATTTTTAGCAAATGTACGATTTTTTAGATGTAAGAAATAAGATATACGTAATATAATTATTGCCGCACATGCAGCATCGAGTAATTTTATAAATTTTGTTAGCCTGTGGTTACGTTAGACGCGAATTTGGGCAAACTGACGTTTTGACAAATGAAGCATACGATCGTGTGCCGAGAGACAGATATTTATTTTCCGATAACTATTCTTTATCTGTACACAGACTAAAACTTTCGAAGATACAATTCAGCAATGTACGAGAGACACTAACTTATCAAAATCGTGACTCAGAGAGTCGTCTGGAAAATGTCAAAACCTGATGCGCCCTGCAGATTCTTAGTCGATATCATGCATATGCCGTAGGAAAAGGCAAGAACCATTGATGACTTACACAAAGTGCTCTATTTGGAAAATCTCACAAAAGCAGACTTATACAGACTTAGTGTACAAGTTGAGATGGGCATAAGTTGATAAAAGTGGTTGGTCGTTCCACAATACATATTTGATTGCTTTGGCATACTGAGCTGATCAGGCCGTCAGTTCGCGCGAATTCGCGTCCAATGCAACTACAACATTGTCATCCGCTTAAGCAAATTTCTGAGACATCTCAGGATTAATAATTTACTTATAATTTATTAATAATTTTCATTATTATTACTGTGTGATAAATATAATCACCAGCAGAAGGAAGGAAACTCTCGAGCTATAGGTACTGTATAAGTCCGTAAATGACAGAGATTTAGCCTATTGAAATGATAATTTCTAACGATTTCAAATACTACTACAAAAAAGACGAGAAGAGCAGCAAGAGTTAAAAATACATTAAAAGGTCAAACGGTGACGTCATCGTATAGATAGAAACTTATCAAGGTAGGAAACTCATCAAAGATAATGTAATTTGTCTGTTTGTACGATAACCGTATACACGTAGTTCTATCAGATATCAAGTGTGCTACGATAAACATTCGACAGGTAAAAGTAGATATTTCGCGGATTTCTGCTCATTACTCATCCATCGGTCTATCGGCGAATTACAACGTTTCATATATACATATATATACACAACTTTTTCTAACTTTTTTCCAATAATATATTCCGGTGATTGCGAATAGCAATCAGCTTGATCGGTTCAATGGCGAAGACCACGGACTCTATTCGCGATGTACGCAAGCGTACCACAGAATCCAAATCTGAATTACAATCAATCGAAAACAAGCAAAACAATGACTTTTTAGTTAACTATCAAAATCAATCTTACAATATACAAAAGTTTCTTCGGTATCACCCCGGTGGAACGAAGATATTGAGATACTTTAAAAATCGAAGCTTAGAGAAGGCGTTCGAAGAATTTCCCCACTCGCAAGCGGCATTCCACCTGTTGCAGGAGTTCACGTTGAATCAAGAAAAATATCAAAAATACGAAGTAAGTACAACAGGGAAATTTATTGCAATATGTACTTGTATGTATTATCTTCGAATTTTGTACTAGGCATTTCACGCTTTAAAAAATAACGTTCGGCAAATATAAATGGAACAATTTATCGAGAGTTACGAACTGACAACGTTTTCATTTAAACGTTTATAGAATCTGATCGATTGGGACAAAGCTATACTTGGACAAGTAGGTTCACTGGGTCATCATTATTGGGAATGGGTCAATTTACCAGTGTATAGGGATATTAAACTTTTCAAGTCAAACATCTTAGAAAGTTTAACAATTACTCCTTGGTATCTGATACCGATAGTATGGATTCCGATGTCTCTTTACTTCTTTTATAAAGGATTGGCACGCATCGCTGCCATCAATACCGGTATTTTTACCATTTTTAATTCGTTTTTTTTTCTATCAGTCACAGTAATTTCTATTCCACACATTACCTAATTAAGAATTATAGTACCTTTATTAATCCCTTTATATCAATGTATAAAATATCTCGCCATGTAATGTTGTTCCAATATTGTTCATGTGATGTTTTGAATGAAATATTTCACGTTCCCGTTTTTCAATGTTTACGACTGAAAGTCGCACATCGGTCTGTGTAACATAACATTACATACATGTAATACCATGCTTTCAACTATTTCATACAACATTTCCTTCATTTAACATTCCTAATTCTCTTTACGTTCACAAACGCAGTGTCTTACGAATTGATTTTTATGCGAGTCGTTGGACGACACGTATCGCATGTTTTCCAACGACAGGACACACGAAATATCTCTTCCGAAGCTTCATGCATATGAACGAATATTTTTATATGAACGAATTACGTGGCGAGATATTTCGTCCTCCGATGCGAAAGGATTAATTTATTTTGTTCTATTTGTTGAAACTGTTGTCTATTTTCAGAAAGCACCGTGTTTGAACCTTTAACTTCGTTTATATTCGGTATATTCATATGGACTATGTTAGAATACGTAGTTCATCGTGAAGTTTTTCACTTTAAACCACCCGATAACTCGAAACTATTTATTACTTTGCACTTTTTACTACACGGTGTTCATCACAAGGTAAAAAGTAATTTTCAGTCTTTAAATTTATTTGGTTACAAGGAAAATGAAAAAAAAAATGACGATAGAATCGATATATGAAAATAATTTTATCACATTATCAAATAATTAAATCACATAATGATTTTATTTTTTTTCAATAGGCGCCATTTGATAAAAGAAGATTAGTATTTCCTATTCTACCAGCTTTATTGGTAGCAAAACTGTTACTAATGATTTATAATATGGTGTTTCCGCAAACGATTATTTATTTTATACTCTCTGGTACAATGACAGGTATTGGCATTAAAATATTTATATTTATTGATTTTATCATAAATATCAATGATGTATCAAATGTAAAAAAAATTTGTCTCATAGGCTATATGATTTACGACTTAACACATTATTATCTACATCATGGCGCGCCGAAATTTGGAACATACATGTACTTAATGAAAAGGAATCATAACTATCATCATTTTTTACATCATGATCTAGGTAAAATTTACTTGCTTTCTAAAAACTAGATGAATCATAAATAAAAACTTTGTTCTTCAGGTTTTGGTATCACCAGTAAACTATGGGATTATATATTCAGAACGAATATTTGTTTGCGGCAATTGTTGAAGCCCATTGAATGGTAAATCAATCCATCCGTAATGGTAAATTATATACGAACTATGTACATATAACAAGCAAACAGTACAAAAAGAAGTCAATTACAATATACTATCGTTCGTTTGATTATATATATATATATATATATATATATATATATATATATATATATATATATATATATATATATATATATATATATATATATATATATATATATATATATATATATATATATATATATATATATATATATATATATATATATATATATATATATATATATATATATATATATATATATATATATATATATATATATATATATATATATATATATATATATATATATATATATATATATATATATATATATATATATATATATATATATATATATATATATATATATATATATATATATATATATATATATATATATATATATATATATATATATATATATATATATATATATATATATATATATATATATATATATATATATATATATATATATATATATATATATATATATATATATATATATATATGTATATATATATATATATCATCAAAATATAAATATATATATATATATTTTAAGTACAAACAAGAAACAAAATGCACAAGATATATGTACAATAACGTACATAGAATCAAACCAAATCTTTCAGAGAAGGAAGTATCATTATTCATTGCTATAAGAACCTCAGCAAATTGATGTTTTAAGTACATGATTCTTTACGCTTATTTTATATAAAAATATTTTGAGCATACTATACAAGTAAATCAGTATCAATGATTAAAAGAATACCATCGTCATCAGTGATATAAACAAATGTGATTAATTCTAGATTAAGATTATAAATAAATGTGATTAAAGTCCATCAACTTTTATGTTTTTTCTACCCATACTTAACTGTGGGAATGTGCTCTTATTTGTAGGAGGATTCAACCTAGACGATAAATTAACAAATGCTTCAAACAAACTTGCTCTATCCATAACATTTACCTCATAATGTTTCAGTTTCTCTCTAGTACACCAATTTGCAGCTTTGCTTGCTATATTCTCCAAACTATGAGATTCTTCCTCAGCTTTAGTTCGATTTCCAATAACGATCATGGTTATTTCTTTTTTGTCTTTATTCCTGTCAATATCCTTTTTCAATGGGAACAACACATCCAAAGATTCAGGTTTTGCGGTATCGTAAACTAAAACGTATCCATCAGCGAAACCAAGGTAATGTCGAGGTAGTTGCTGATTATTTGCATTATTCTGAGGAGATTCCAGTCCCGCAGTGTCATAAAATCGCACTTTTTCTTTCGTACCGCGATCAGTTTCTATATTTGCGACATAAATATCTTCGATCGTAGGGTGAATTTCCTTTTAAATTATAAAATATAATTTGACATAAATAAATATAGTACGTTAATTGTTGTAGTTAAAATACAAATTTAAAGTTGAGAATATATTGTACCGCAATTGATTTTTATACAAACATAACCTATATTCTTACTGTTTTGGCATTGACATTTCCATATATGAGTTGTTCCAATAATGCAGTCTTTCCTACTCCTTTCATTCCACAAACAACTACTTTTGTCGTTTTCCCCATATCCAGTCTTTCGTTTAAATTGCGCTATATTTACTTCCGCTATTAAAACTCATGCCATTATTAAAAAAATAACTTAAGTCACTGAAGTCAACATTAACTCTAGTAACAGAATGAAGACAGCTGTTTTCCTAGGGGAAACGTATACTATCTGTTCTCATCAAAGATATGTCCCATTTCGGAAAATATAAATTTATTTACAAATTGAATAAATACTAGTGACTGGCTGGTATTTCAGTTTATTTAATTCTAAATTCTTGACGTTTCACAAACATTATAACAATAAATGTCTTCTATAGTAATATAGTTTCTTAAAATAAATTTTTGTCGTATTATAATTTATAAAACTTCATCCGTTTAATATTTCAGTTGCATAAAATATTTAACGGTAAATACCGAAAACTCAATTACAATGGAATGCTTAAAATAATGCTATTAAAGCAACTATAACTCATAGAATTTTATCTTTATCATTATAGTAAATAAGAGTTTACTATATACATGTAAATTTATTATCAAAATATATTCTTTTTGTGGAATCATTAAATTTTTACCGCTGTAAACATACTTAAATGTATTATACGCATTCTTGTTATTCACCTATCTTTTTTTGCAAATACAGTATGTTTCTTCATGTAACATATTATTTCCTCCATTGACAGTAATTTTGATCTCTACATGCGTTGTCAATTTTTTAGTCTTTAAATTTTGTTGCTTGTCTTATTTGGTGTTTGAGATTTCAATAATAATGAATTTCACATGCAAAGGCCTGCATACACTAAGATATCATGCATTTCAAATTCATTAAAAGTCGATTATAAGCAGACATCTTTCCAAGAAGTCTGACATTTTATTAGAAATAGACGAACCAAAGTGCATCTTCATCTCAGATCTGATCAATACCACGTTACTTGTTTCACGTGGAATTTATTCTGACCTATGGCTTAGATGTCTCTTTCACCTGTTCCACGGGTTTTGTGTCTTCAGCCAAAAGAGCATTTAAGTCTACATCTTGAAAACTTACAGAATGTTGGCTAGAACCTAAAATTATAAGCATAACACATACATTAAAAACTATAAAAAGATATTACGATTACATGATCATAATGTAAATCTGTATACCTGCATGTGCAAGGAAAAGGTCTTTCAAAAATCCTAATTCTTTTGTAAGCATCTTAATTTTTTCCTCAAGTAATTCATTCTCTGTTTTTAACTGATTTACACGTTCTAACGTTTGTTGTGTACGTAATTTACTTTTAACTCTAGAACGCTTTACAGCCTAAAAAAGTATTAGAATATTAAATAAATACATAAATGTTTTCAATATAGTTTCTAGAAAATAATTAATTGCTTTCATTTACTTGATTATTTCTGTCTCTGCGCCGTCGATAATCTTCATCATCTTCTTCTTCAGAAATTTGTCTTTTTTTCTTATTTCCAGATGTGTTATTTTCTTTATTTTTGGGTGCCATCTACAATTCATTTTAAAAGATATATTCAATTTAAAAACTTTCATGAATGCTACTTTTAAGTGTTTTAAATATATTGTTAAAGTTGTAAATAAAATATCGCGTTGTTACTTATTCAATTACTTTTTGTTAAATATTTAAGTAGTAAGCTCAAATAATATATGTATATAATGTATTTATGTACAATCATAAATCCATAACAGACAATACGTCACATCATATAAGTTAGGGTCAGTGTTTTTAGAACATATAGTCTATTTTAAACGATTAGAGTACGTAAGTACTTACTCTAAGGCAAACTCATATGACGAAAGATGTCGCGTTACGTACATGTGAAATTTTACTTACTTTTTATATTCCATACAAATAGTCTAAATTCTTGATTTCGTATCACCATAAAAGCTGCACAATTGAGACTTTTGTTACTAATAATTTATCATGCGTGTCACGGTAAAACACAGTTTCGATACGTCATGTTGATGATGCAATGCTACTTAAAAGAAGCTTACAGGCACGTAAAGGAACACAGACTGCCCTCTATCGGTACATTTCTATGCTAAATATAATAGTTTTGAAAAAATGTAACCTCCTTCATCGATTATCTTTTATTATTAAAAATTTTGCATATGTTGTGGCTGCATTTTACTTTACTTTTATAACAATTAATATATACATAGTTTTTCATCTTCCTTATTATTATTATATTTTTTCTTACTATTATTATTATTTTTCTTCTTATTATTATTATTTTCTCTTATTATTATTGTTCATTCACTCTCAGAACCACTTTCACCACTGCCACTACCGGATTCGCTATCACTGCCACTAGCTGATCGAGATCGAGATGGAGATCTCGACTTCGATCTAGATTTTGAACTTGATGGTGAACCAGACCGAGATTTAGCTGGAGATCCAGATCGAGATTTAGTTGGAGATCCAGAACGAGATTTAGCCGGTGATGCGGATCGTGACCTTGAAGGTGACTTTGATTGGGATCTTGATTTAGAAGAGTTTCTGGATTGAGGAGTACCAGATCTTGACCTGGACTTACTGTGCGACCTAGGAGACTGGGATTCAGAAGGTGAACGCGAAGCAGATCTAGACTTTGATGGTGATGCCGAACGAGATTTTGATCTAGAACGAGATTTCGAACGAGAGCGGGATTTTTTACTAGATGCTCGGGATGATGCTTTTGATGATGCTCGGGAAGATGCTCTTGACGATGCTCTAGATTCGGCTTCATTTTCAGAACCTTCTAAAATAACAATAGATCATAAAATTATTTTAAAAATATGCATAATACATAGCTAATAGAATTTTATGTAATATTAACGACCTCTATCTTCTACTTTCTCAGCTTCTTGTTGAGGTTCTTCCTCTTCCTCTTCCTCCTCCTCTTCTTCATCTTCATCTTCTTCTCCTGGTGGTTCCAACTGTTTCTCCCTATATCTTTGCATTTTGAATTCATTAGCATTAAGTGGTCGGTGTCTTACTATTAATCTTGTGTTATTTGGTTGTTGTCCAACTTTTTGACGACGTTTACTAAGTCGTACTCTCGTTTCCAATTCATTATAATACACCTACATAACACAGATAGATAATGATAAAATACATACATCTCACATAGTTAATGTAAAACATACATTTTAATGTAATTTTAATATAAAACATACCCCATCTTGTCTTATGACAAGGAAATAATTTTCCTCGTATCCTTTTGAAGCTTTACTCTTGACATTCCAATTATATTCTCTAGCCATCTTATACTCGTACTCATCATCATCTGCATAGTCAATACCAGCTGCAAAATCTCTTCTACGTTTTTCTAATGTCTCTTCTAAAGGTAAGAAGTATGCCACAAATTGTTCACCGCTTTCATCCATTACACCCCTAAAATAATAACTCTGTTATAATATTTTGTAAAATGTTATAACTCAAGTATTGGCTATAGTTTACTGTACTAATGAACTAAAAAAAAGTATGAATTTACCGAATCATAGCTTGCGACATTTCTTCAATTTGAGCTGGCACAGAACGTCCAGTTGGTGCTGGATCTGAATCAAATATAACTTGTGCGCAAGGATATTTCCATAGCTGAAAAAGATTCATTGAAAAATAATAAAAGAACTAAAATACATACTTATATCCTATAAAAGTATTTAAAATACCTTGAAATCTGGAAATACTGGCAAAATTTCTACAGGTACTACATTTGGCTTACTGTAGTGTCTTTCAATGGACTTTTTATTGTCTTCAAATGTTTTTTCTATCGCTTTTATTTGACTTTCACGATCCATATATAATGTTTCTTCCTATAAATGCAAATATAACACAATTTTATGCATGTGAGGAAAATTTTAGTACAAATAAAATATATAAATATCAAGACTCACTTTGAAATTTTTCTTAATACTATAACCAACTTTAGCTTCAACTTTATCCACAGTTTGTGGTTGAAATCTAGTTTGTTCTGTAGAAATGTATTCAGTACGTCGAAGCCAAGACACACTTCTGGCATGATGTCTAGATCTTTTAGAATCTTGTGGAGTAAGAACATCTTCTTCCAAAAGTTTTTCATCAGCAGGATCTAATTGAGCATTCACATCTCCAGCATATGTATCTTTATTTATAAGATCAATCTCTACACCTAAATCATGTTCTGTTAATACTTCATATTTATAATTACGTTCCAGTGAAGTTGGATTATATTGAATAAACCTACGAATATTAATTAATTATACATTATTTAAACTACTAGTGACATTTAAATATCTGATCTTACCGAGTGGATGCAAAAGGATATGTAATAAATTTAGGATCAAATGGTATATCAGGCAATGTATTGCAATATTTAACTCTACATATTAACTCAGATCTGAAATAAAAATAACAAAAGAGTATAAAATATCACTGTTATAAAAACCACAGGTTATAATCAAATCTCTTACCTTTTCTCTGCTGGTCTAGTCGTACGTTTGTCTCGTTCAGCTGTATTACCATTAGTTTGAATTGTAGGAGCCATATTATATTAGCAAACGACATTTAACAAATTTTAGACATTACAAAACTCCTAATTCCGAAACGAGAACTACACTTTGTGTACTAAAAACAGTTTATCCGACGCCACGTAGTTATACCTCATACTAGATAGGAAATGAGTACTTATGCCTGTATTTCTAGTTTCACAATACACGTGCTGCACCATGCGGCTAAGTGTTGAGTTTAATCGAGATCAGCACATATAAACACCTATAAAACTAGGGCTGTTTGACTGGAACTTAGTATACATAAGAACCTATGTATTTAATACATTGTTGGCCGGCAATTTTACTGAGAATTTATCTCATGTCACCGGCTATTATTTCGTAATTGGATGTGGAAGTAAAACAATATAGATAAACTTTAATAAATTTTATTTATTATTCAACTTCTACTATTTCTTTTTCGTATGATAAGCAGTGTAACAATTACCTACGTGTAATGGTACACACAACAGCTTTTGCAAATATATCTAGTTTCGTTGCATTTTCCTTTTGAAGAGCACACCTCTACACGCTCTAGTCAGATTTGTTTTTCTGCCAGTGACTATTTTTTCTATGATGTGGTCTCTTAGTTGTCCGGAACGCTAGGGGTAATGCCTCCCCCTACCGCCAAAGTCAGGGAATTGTTAAAACTGGTTGGAACAAGAGGGCGCAGGAAGGGGATGCAACGGAAGATAATTCATAAGAGGTTCCTGGAGCGCTCCTGTCATACGAGTAGGATGGTCATCGTGGAGTTTTAGTCGGTAAGAGTCCGACACTACTCTGCTGTTACCGATTATTAGCAGCAGCGGAGTGTCCATGAGGATTTCTCCACGTGCAAAAAAAAGACCTACTTCCAGTAGAAATTTTTTGTATCTTGTTTTATTTTCTGGCAGATGGGTACAGTACATTTTATATGCACTGAACAAGGTACAGTTTATCAGAAAAAATGCTAATATTTTGGACCACTTTAAAGATTTTCGTAAAATACTATTGTTCGCCAAATACTGATCTGCACGATCTACCCCTTTCATGTGCTTATTGTATTATAATATGCACGTAGGGTTAATGATATTTTGACGGCTTAATATCAGATTCACTATTTTCTGGTACAGTATCATTTTCCAAGTCACCACAATTTGATTCACAATCACTCGGACAATCAGATAAAACATCCGCATATAATTCATTGAAAGATTCTTCATTGATACGTTCCGTCATCGCTGAAATTTCTTTTACAACGAAGGACACAACTTGACGAGTCTTATAAGCGAGAGACACAACTTGAGGTATTGTTACGACACTCAACTAACTAGCAACCAGTCAGGCACAACTAATCGGTTGGTATCGTGAGCCTTGAACGTTATTAGCGTCCAAGGTGGAGGATTATAATAAATGTACAGAGCGAGGTTTAGGTCACCTTATTTATTCCACTCAATACTCTGAATACAACCGTCTTTAAGTTCACTAGGTTCCACTTAATACTCTGAATACAATTGTCATTAGTTCACTGGCTATCCTGTTAAATATAATGGTCACTGACTGAATACGATTATATGTTGATTCTTAGAATACTGGTGCAAGAGTGACTCTTGGTGATGTTGCTGTCGTAGAGGAAAGTTCGTGGTGGATGTGCCTCAAGTCTGTTCCTAACTGATCATTGGGTAAAGACGTTTGTTGGAGGATGGGCTGGCCGCCTTCATGAAGGTTCGCGCGCGGGTGACCTTACACTTGGCGGGAAAACCCGCGTTTCCGGTCTTTCTGAGATATACCATAAAATAAGGAAGTTACGTGCCTTATGGGTCTTTTTCGTGGGATCCTAAAGTACCTTGACTGTACAATAGGCCCACTGTTTATGATGGGTCCGCACTAGGGTAGCGTAGACCCTTGACGGTCGTCCTCTCCGAGGATCGCATCTGGTTCACATAAAGCGTCGCAGTAATTACCAGGCGGCCACTCCAAATCCCGAACAGGTATGCTGACCAACAATTGCATTGTATGATCTCCAACAGCGCACTGAGAAAACGACGTCGATGCGAAAACAAAGCGCATCACGAGTTTACTTGTGGCCGGTCGGCAACGTTTGGGCATGAAAACACAAGTTAACTCGTGACTGGTCAACAATGTGTTAAGCTTAAAGTTAGGGGTCTGCACTGTTTGATTGCTTACTAACATAGATAAGAACGTATTTAATTTCATGCTAGAAAACCCTATTTAATTGCACAGTTTTACGGAAAAGTTCATATCTACTATTCTATCTAAGATAAACAAGTATAAGAATGACAGTCGCGTGATGATGAAACTAATTGTAAGTTAGCTAAAAAAGAGAAATGTACTATCTACTATATTTTTGAACGATGACACATATAAAGCAGGGTTGGAAATAATACAAAGGCATGAAGGACCGGAGGGCGGTCACCTGTTCCTGCGAGCAGGTAGTGCTCCGGAAAAAGGCAGCCGATCTAGAAAGGGAACGCAGCTTTCATGGAGAAGTGGAGGACACGGGCGCCGTGGCCGATAGGTCCTAGGCGCTGGGGATAAGGGCCAGCGCCGCGGAGCTGCCACCTGTCTGATTGGGAACCCCTTTCTCAAAGTCCGGGATGGCCATCGTAGAGGTTTTAACCGGTAAAAATTAAACACTACCCTGCGTTCTCTGAGGAAAGAACCTACCTATAAAGATTCCTTCCACGTAAAAAAAAAAGGCTGAAAGTATCAAACTTTAAGAGCGCAAAACTTTTGAACCAATGGTTTTCTAGATTAGAAACCTATATATGTCGTCTCTATTTATCTCTATTTATATGAGTACTATCAAAAAGACATATATAACATTTTACAACAATAAATGACCTCATATGCAAACACCATCGTACTAAGGAAAAAGAATATGTGATTTTATACTACGATGACAAAATATTCATGCCAATACAATTAACGTACTAAATGTCATGGATTAATGTTAAATCTAAATGGTATATCGAGAAATATTAAAATTATTGCATCATTCCAGTAATCCATAATCGTTTGAAAGGGAATATTCTCTTTTCTTCGCCAAAAAAAATATAGTAAACGATTAATTTCTCTTGCTTAGGTAACTTACAATTGCTTTCATTATTACGCGATTTTATCATTCTTATGCTTGTCCATCTTGGATAGAAAAATAATCTTGGATAACCGTACAATTAAATAGGTTCTTGTAGCATGGTACTCAATAAGTTCTTGTGTATGCCAAGGTACAACCAAACAGGACAGATCCCTAATTTTATAGGTTCTTGTATATACTAGCGTCAGTTAAACTCAGCACTTGACCGCATGGTGCAGCACTAGTTCGGGAACAACCAAAAGCGTGAGCGCTCTCATTTTCTCTCTGCTCAAATTCGGAAAGCGATTCTTTTTTGATTTCAGAAATATTTAAAAAGTAGACTATTTAAATATTTATATATACGTAATATCTAACAACTATATTTATCATGTAACATAATTATGTAAATTATCATTATACATGTATTATATATATGTATTTCATTTATCATACCAGATTATTAGTTTCATTCACCAAATTTTTGAAATGCCATTTTGATTTTGGTGATTCTATAAAACATAATAAAATGCATATTTTTATGTCGAAATTATAAAAGGTACCATACATAGTATAAATTTCAGGATTTTGCTAATTTTAGTACGCAGGCGTTTATTCAACCGAAGTATTGATTTAAATGCGCAATATCATATAACGATAGTCCCATTTAGAAATGCGAACACTGCTGTTTGTAACTTGACATAGTGCTATTACGAAGAACGTATTGTTCTAGAATCTGTCACGCTGAGAGAAAAGGTGTATAACAAAAAGGAGATTAGAAAACATGGTTGGACCAAATATTTCTTTGTGACTAACCGTTCCAGAAGGTGGAACATCCTCTGTACAGGGTACATCTTTTAGGACACCTTCAGAACACGAACGTGTAAATCCGGAACTCGCAACGTTTTGCAAAGTAAGCTTTGATTAAAGTTTTTTCATATAAACCATATCGTACATGCAATAATGGAAGAATTGGAACTTTGTGGAATATAAAAAAATAATGTGATACATATTAAAGGCTTAAAAAAAAAATTAAAACTTTAAATTATATTTTTAAATTGTAATTTTTAAAATTCCAAATTTAAATTTAAGTGTTTTGATTGGAATTATACATTTTTTCATTTTATATAATGAATTGAACATTTTTAAATTTCAAATTCTATTTAATAATAAAAATTAATGTTAATTTTAGGTATATCCTGTGAGCCCTGTAACAGGGCCAGGTGCAGCGAGATCCGTATGGGAATTAAGTCCAGATCCCGACATGGTCGGGCATCTACCAAATACTCCAATTTCTAGCACTACTCATCACAGTCATGAACCACCTAAAGGCACTGAATTAAGATCTAGAAATGGCCCTGATGATAATATTTATGCCGATGAAACTGCACCAGGTCAAACTCCATCTGATGAAACAAAACAAATATTTGAACTTCTTAGAGCTGGGTATCTGCAGTACACACTATTAGTTTTATAAATATAATGTTATTTGTGCGAATAAATACAAGGATGATCAAAATAAATAAAAAGTTCTTTTAGTGAGATTGGGGCAGTCGATGAATTGGTAGAAAAAAATGGTTTAAGTGTATTAAGTGCAAGAGACGAATGGGGATATACTCCTGCCCACTGGGCTGCTCTGGATGGAAATATTGAAGTAAGCTTTTGTAAATTAATTTTATTCAAAAAGAATAAATTTCTTTTTCTTTAACTACTATATTTATTGTCATATTACAGGTAATGAGATATTTAATAGAACGAAATGGACCAGTTGATCTTTCTTGTCTTGGAACTCAAGGACCAAGACCGATACATTGGGCTTGTCGAAAAGGTCATAGTGCAATAGTTCAGCTATTGTTAAAGGTATTAAAATGAAATAAACAGTTTCATAGCTTATTATTTATTTATCTACATTTAAATTGTTTTCATTTGATTTCAGGCTGGAGTTGCTGTTAATGCAGCGGATTTTAAAGGTTTAACACCACTCATGACTGCTTGTATGTTTGGAAAATTTGCAACAGCAGCATTTTTGTTAGGATCTGGTGCACTAGGACATTTAACAGATATAAATGGAGATACTGCACTTCATTGGGCTGCATATAAAGGTCATGCAGAATTAATAAGATTACTTATGTATAGTGGAGTAGATTTGCAAAAACCAGATTACTTTGGATCCACTCCACTACACTTAGCGTGTCTTTCTAGAAATGTCAGTTGTGTAAAAATATTATGTGAAAAAAGCAAGATTGAACTAGAACCTCGTGATAAAAATGGTAAAACACCATTACAATTGGCAAAAAGTCACAGACATTCAGAAATTGTAAGAATACTACAAGCTGAACAGAAACGGCGAGCTAGATGGATTCCGCCGATTAACGAACTGTGGTTTGTAATTTCCTTTTGTAAAGTGTTTTGCAGAAAATGTTATCAATTGAGATATTTATTCTTGCTTCTCCTTTAAGGGCATTATTATTTGGTGGAGCTGGAAACAGTAAAGGTCCTATATTATTATTTATGATATCCGTCCTTTTATGGGGATATCCAATGTATTTATTAAAATGTATTCCATTAACATGGAATCTTTTACGTGGCAGTCACTATTGTTTTATTTATTGGAACATTGTTATGTGGATCTCATGGATTGTAGCAAACAGAAGAGATCCTGGTTATGTACCCCAGAATAGTGAAACCTATTATAGAGCAATTAAACAAGTATTCTATAATTCTATGATATATTATAAAATATTATATAGCCATTTTACATAAAACGATTTTTATTTTCAGATTCCATATTTTGATAAATGGAAAAAAAGAAATGTTGTATTGTCACGTTTGTGTCATAGCTGTAGGTGTTTTAGGCCTTTAAGAGCTAAGCATTGCAGAATCTGCAACAGATGTGTTACATATTTTGATCATCACTGCCCATTTATATATAACTGTGTAGGTTTGAGAAACAGGTAATGTCTAATACAATTTATATTTAATCATAGAAAATTATAATTCAATATTTTCTATAATTAATCCATTAATTATTATTACAGAATGTGGTTCTTTCTTTTTGTTATGTGTGTAGCAATAAATTGTTCATTCACTATTTATTTTGCTTGCTATTGTATGGCAATTGAAGGAATCCAATTATTATATGTATTGGGTGTACTAGAAGCATTAGTATTCTGTGGGCTTGGATGGATTTTGACATGTACTTCAGTAAATATCAAAATTTATTCTGTTTTAACATCGAATGTCATACATAGTATCTATATTTGTAACGATTTCTTTTCTTTATACAGGTCTTACATGCGTGTATGAATTTAACAACAAATGAAATGTTTAATTATAAACGGTACTCGTATTTACGAGACAAAAAAGGAAGATATTTGAATCCCTTTAGTAGAGGTCCTGTTCTCAACTTTATAGAATTCTTTTTATGTCCTCCAAATCATCAAACAAATGATCCACAAAACTACCAGATACTTTCAGAAGATATTATGTAAATAATGATAAATTGCAATTACTATATTTCAGTAATACTACACCTCTAAGAAATTGAAAATGTTATTAACTAAGCAATTAACATTGTCAACTGTCACATATGTACCTGCACATAATCTCGATGATTATTGCTTTTAATATTATAGCTTTTTACTCATGATATTAAATAAGAAATGATTCAATAAATAATTTATTAATTTATATTTATGAATTTTTTATACCTTAAACACTGCATTTTCTCTCTAAATAAAGTTTCGTCATGATTGGAATAATTTAACTAAAAATTTATTAGAGGAATCATATATAATATTATATTTTTATCCTCTTATGATCATTAGATAAAAAAGATGGGATATATTATCATGTAAATATAAATTTGATATATACAAATAATTTTGAAAATGTTATATGTATATAATTTGTACATGTGAAATGTATCTTTGGTAAAATATACTGCATTTTTGTACCTAATTAAAGTATCAGTTTTGGTTTACATAATTAAAAATTTATGTATATAATTAAAAGTATTGTGTTGAAACAGCATTAATAAAACATGCCAAGAATTAATTGTATGTATAAAAATTATAGTTTAGGATAGCTTATTATAGCTTGTTATAGCTTATAATTAGTTTTCTCTTTGACATATAAATATTTAAGCATTACCTTGCCAATATATCTTATGTTAAATTATTATAACAATTATTGAACATATATAAGACGAAATTCTTATTTTAATTCATAACAAAAATCATAATTTGATGGAGGATCGGGAATAGCAGGTGGATCTTGGGGAATATCAATTCCTTCCGTATCTAAAAGTCTTAGTTTAATGTCCATGGATAATAATGTCTCCAAATCATTTTCCGCCTCTTTACTGGTCATTCTACTACCTATAAATAAAACATGCTCTTTTTGGATTTGAAGAAATGTCAGTTAAAGGCGAGAATAACATTACAACATACCAAGTAAAGCATTAATGCCATCTGTCCAATAATCAAAAACTTGTTCATCAGGAGCAACGAAATCTAGGCTTGAGACTTCTACAGAATCTAAAATTAAAGAAAAAGCCAACTGATGCGTAGTTTTCCGTCGCTGCAAATCCTTCATATGGGGACAATCTCTACCAGTCAGTAAAGCACGAATTTCAACAACAGCTAATTTTGTAGGAAGTTCATCTATTGTTGGTACTGATTTTTCATCACAGTCACCATAATGGAATACTTTATGATTTGGTGAAAGTCGAACGTACCAGAACTTATCCTTTATTCTCTATATACATTATAATGTTCGTTAAAGCAACAAAAATATCGTTTCATTTAATATTTTATGAAATATATGACGACCAATACCTGTCCTCTAGCGCTATATTTCATAAATCTGGTGCCTTCTACTAAGAATCCTAAGCGTTGTTGTTGAATAAGTTCTAAGATTTCAGGTGTAATTTGTTCTCTGAGCTCAACTATGGGTCTTGCATGACTTTCCCACTCTTCCCTGCTAGTCCTTTCTTGTTGCCATAAATTAGTAATTGTCGAATATGTTAATTGTTGTAATTTATTTTTGAATTTATCCAATGCTGTAGGTTTACACTGAAGTGCTCTAGTAATTTGTTCTCTGACAACAGAAAATACTTTTACAAAATCTTCAGTGGTGGCTCTCATTTCTTTCCAAGTCTTATTTAAAAGGACTATGCATACACAATAGAACTCTTCAAATGGATGATCATGTGTAAAAAACATAGGATGATATGATTGTCCTTGTTCACTAGGTGCTTCTCCAATACGTAAAACCTAATCAAATCCAATGGAGAATTTAATTTATTTTAAGGGCTTATGTTAAGTTTTATGTAAGTACTTACTTCACAAAGTAATTTGACAAGCTCCACACTTGTTCTACCAAAAGGACATTCATGTTCATCTGCCCTGCAAGAGTTTTCTAAAACAACTTTAGTATAAGCTTCAGTATGATTACGTGCAAAATAAACCATACAGTCTAAAGCAAGCATGCCGGGTGGAGTTTCAGTAAAATCAAGAGCAGGATTAATATCATATTTGAAACCCAATTTTTTATAATCCTTAGCAAAAAGACCCTGTTTTCTAGCAGTAATATCTCCACCTACAGCTCCTTCAGTATCAAAAGCAATTCTTCGAAGTTCTTTAATCTTATCATGTGCATCTTGATCTTGTGGATCCATTTTTGTCATCATACGCTGTTCCCACAAACTTAACATAAGTGTTTGAAGTACATATAATTGGTGCGCCATTTCTGCACCAACCTATAATTAAATTTGATTGTATCATAAATTTATATGCATATACGGAGTACATGTAAAAAGGTCTTAATAAACGTGGATCCAAAAGCCACTAGTTTTGGAGTTACAAGATGTTAAGTGTATAAACCAATTGCTTTGTCAAATGAGTTAATACAACAAATTGAAAACTACTGTCAAGAAATAAGAGAAATGCTAGGAATCTTTTAACATATGCATGTTCCTATGAGAAGATGTGGCAAAGTGAACGTTGAAATGAATGGGAGACATATGAAACATATGCTGTAAATGTCTTACTGACAAAAACACCTTGTAACTTTAGAAACTAATGATTTTTGAACTGTTGTTTATTAAGATTTCTTTTTACTTGTTTTGATGAGTACTATATGTTCCTAAAGTATTTCCCTAACTTTTTGTACATCCTGTATAATATGAAAAAAAGAAAGATTTTATACCTGACCAGTAGATTGTATGATATTCGTCAAAAATACATTTCTAACTTGTTTAGATTGAAGAGTTGCAGCAACAGCTCTACGTTTAGATAAATCAGCCTTAAGAAATAAGGCATTTATTAGAGCTATTGCATTTTGTTGTATTTGTGGACGAGCACTTTGTAAATGCATCACTAGATTAGGAAATGTAACTTCTTTTTCAACTTGTCCATATTTTCCTGATGAATTCAATACTATATTTTCAAGAATGCTAAGTGAAGCTTCAATAATACTAGTATCTTGAATTACAGCTTGATTGTTCACATAGCTTGCTACTTTATTAATAAAAGGTGTCTCTAGTATATCCCATGAAACAATTCCATGATCCATTAGCTCCACAAATGATTGAAGTGAATATGCAAGTGCATTTCCCTTATACTTTTCGCCTTCCACCTATGTATGTTATAAATTACAATAAAGTATAAAATAATATAACTAAACTAAAGAAACAAATTTGTAATACCTGTGATATAATTAAAGCTAATCCTTGCTTGTTAATAAATTCTAATGCAAATGTCATATCTGTGCTAAGAGTGCTCAATTTTTGCAAAGCAGTAATTTTTTCTTCCATAGTCCCATTATTGAGCTTGGTTAGAATATCACAGGCTGTTTTAGAGGGGGAAAATTCCAATCTCAAAATACTACCATTTTTTACTTCATTACGATTTTTTTCTGTGATATAATTTTGATTGTTACTCTCCGAAAATTGTAATGAATATGATTCAGGATCAGAAAGACCCCACCCATTACACAATTCCTAATAAAAATAAAATATATAATTCTCATTTTACATAAGCCTTTATCTTATATACACTTAATTTTAGGCAAATTTTCTTAAAGAATATCAATAAAATACAAATAAAATACGTATACTAACAAAATTTCTATGTATGTTATATATAATAAATTATTAATTTTTAATTTGTAATTACCTGAATAATAGCAGTAAGTGGATGTTTTTGATTAAATTCAATAAGTTGTGGTACTTGTTCCGTCATCTGAACAGCGATTTTTACGATATTTGTATCTTTCTGGACCGGCATTTTTATTGTTTGTGTATACATGAAGGACCAACGAAATCAGGAACACGTTTGACGTATCTCTTGTCATAATAACGTAACGGCCATCATGATAGTTTTATACTAAATCGCAAGGCGTCTGTCGGTCTCTCTCGTTCGCCCCACCATAAATCAAATGTATGTATATTCTATTTCTTAATGATTGGTGTCAGATTTTCTGCGCAAGTCTGGATATAATTATGAAAAGTTTATGACGGAGAAGAGAGAGGAGAGATTTTGTAATTCTAACAATAGTGAGATATTGAATTGAAGGAATTTTAATAAAGTTTAGCATTAATGTAAAAATTTTCTAATCTTTATTTTTCTACATGCATTATTCGCATTGCATGATTTTACAAAATATCCTCTTTTTTATATTTACTCAAATTCAAAAATTCATGTACAATGTATTAACATTAGTTACATAATAATTACATTTAACATGCGAATATAGCTTATAAGGTACAATGAATTATTTGCATTGCTAATTGTATTTTACAAAGCATAATGCAAAAGTTATTTGCTTTGTGCAATTCCCTAAGTTAGTTTTTTAACCTATGTAAATCTAACTAATCTATGTAATCTATGTAAATCTTTTATCACACGTATAACCTATATAATAATTATTAACAATTAATCAGTTTTTTGTCATTGTTCTATTAATCGGTACGATGTTAAAAATAGCAAGAAGACATTAGAAAATATTTTACACTGAAACTCAAAGTTTCCAGTCCCATGGAATACATAATACACCATCACTCATAACAGAGTAATAATGTGTCACCCAAAGCATAACACCTTTCAATAAAGGAGCTAGAATGCTTTTATGCAATAATAGGCGTTCACAGCATTGTATCATCAAATCAGGAGTTATACTGTCATCCTTATTTAAAACAGTCAACCCCAATTCCTGGACTGTTTTGTCATGTAGTTCACGTTCTACATATTTTATGCTGCAAAAAGCAATATTTAGAATAATGAACTAATTTTTTATGCTAGATTACCACACGATCTTACTTATTGTAATGATGTAATCTTTTAGTGGCTTCTTCTAAATTATCAGTAATAAAGTTTACTAAAAGGAAACTTGGACATGAAGATGGAACTATAAACTGTCCAGTAGGAGAGAGCATTAAAGGTCCTGCTTCACTGAAAATAAAATTTAATTTACTCACACTTCTTACGTATACCCTAAATTTACATTATATTGTACTTACAAATAAATTAAGTCACTATTAAATATATATACTTATAAATGAACTGAAAGAAAATATATATTAAACGTTAAATAGGTAGATGTAAGTAATACTAACGCTTCAATTACGATTTCATAAGTAGATAAATCGGCTGGCCACATTTTCGGATAATTTCGTCGTCCTCGATAATCCGAGAGGGTTGTTGTAAGTTGTCGAAGTTGACGTTCATACTGGCTAACCATTACTTTTGGCATGAATTTCCTGCACATATAGAGTACCCTGAGCCTTACCGTCACTCAATTAATGTGTTGTATTACGCACCGTCGACCAACTTTAATGTCAAGAAGCACTTGTGAAACTGCCTTTTCGAAAGCTGGTAATCTAAATAATACCACATCATACTTCTGAATGTTCTTGATTAACTGTTAAAATAAATATTGATTTAGCAAAGTGAAATATATTATAAATGTTATATAAATTTAATAATTTATTCTTACATCAAGCCAATTGTGTCTAACTTCACCTGAATTTAACATAACATTTCCCTCTACACTTATGCCAGTATCATTAGCAAAGACAAGTGTTCTATTTTTGAGTACTTCCATTGGTTCAGGATGATGTTCAGCTAATGCTTTAAAAGCTAATAAACATCCCCTGTAATGAGCTATATTCCATCCACAGTCCCATATAATATTTTTCAAACCTAATTCAGAACATAATATCTTTTCTAACTTTTGTACTTCTTCTCTCATTGGTCTACATGCTTCTAACTTCACATGTACTTCATTAATGTGTTTATCTAAATATGCCCTATAAAATCATAATTAGCTTCAAGTTTTTATTATTTTAGTTACATAAATAAAAGATTAAAATAGACTTACTTAAGAGTATCAGGTTCTGAATTAATTTTTCTTTTCATTAAAATAGATGCATAAATAGGATCATCTTCTAGTTCTGAGAAATCTATATCTTCCCCAGCTCCTTTTCTTTGCCAATATCTTGACTTGTACTTTGTACTATCTGGTGGCTTTTGTTCTTCAATTTGATCTACAAACGTTGTTGGCAAATCACATGTCTTCAAGATAGAAAGTATAGTTTGTCTTAAATCCTTTTCTTTCAACTGTATCTGTACCAAAGTAAATTTTCCAGACTTGAGTTCCTTTTCATTTTTTGAGCGTAAATAAAATGGTAAAGTGGTAGGTCTTATTGGTCTTTGCTGTTGTAAACTTTCTATAATAGAACTTAGTTGTTTTAAAGAATTTTCATTTACTGTCTGAAACATTTAAAAAAGCAAAAATATTATATATTTAATACATTACCATTTTTAGTAGAAATTGAAAATTTTCACATAGTGTAAAGAATTTATTTATACATAAGTATTTATACATGCATACACGTGTATGCAGTAATTATTGCACTTCCTTTGTTCTATAAATAATTCTAACTATAATCAAATGAACTGTGTTGCTGACGTATAAACGATTTTAAATCGTTTACCTTCAAAATTTACTTTTTATAAGTTGTTCAACTTATTATATTAAAATATACTCACTCTTTGCGTGGGATATTGTCCAAAAAGATCGGGGTGAACGGTAAAATAAAAAGGTCGCAGTGCAGTGGATATTTCACCCGTACTTAAAGCTCTTACTGCATTTTTCCTACAAAAACTATAAGATGATTGTTAAATCGACTAAAATACTAAAAAAAATGATACCATTTAATTATATTTTGATGAATTTAATCAAGTAAACTTGTTTACCATCTTCCTAATGCACAATACATTTTTGCAGTTTCCTATACTGTCATTATACGTCCATATCATGTAAACGTTTACGAGCTGAAATACGATAAATATCGCATTTACTATCCATCAAATTTACTAAACGTTCTACATTTGATAGATACAAATAATGAAGCTGACGCACATTAGCCGTGGAATATAACTTTTCAGATGTATAATCTACATAAAACCTACTGACTTACACTTCTTTACACTTTACATAACTGTCTTTACATCGCATCAGTATGCAAACTCGAGCAACATTGGACTTGAACCTCTTCTTTTTGTCTAACCAATGGTGGGATCTATATATGTATGTACAGATATGTATATATATATATATATGTATATACGAGCTGTACGCGATCAGTAAAAATAAAAATAAAATGTCATATTTGATTGGTTAAATTATCATATACAATGCGCAATATAAACACCAGTTTTAATCAGTAAAATAAGTACTACCAGCTTAGAATGTCCTAGTTTACTTATATTTTGTTTCCATATGATGCATCGCATAGTTTTAACCAAAGAGTATCCCTACTCTTTGGTTTTAATAATACATCATTAACACCGATACCTTATGCCTTATGTCATATTTGTATTATGTACCAGCTGTTTTATGTCTATACACAAATAAGTAATGGTGAAAGGAGAACATTGGGATTAATGTAATACTATAATGCCACAGTATTCGGTTTTTATATCTGTGCTTAATCACAGGTGGTCAAGCAAATAACTTATATATGTATATATATATTTACGTTATTAGGTCTTTTGAGACTGTAAAACAATAATGTACTGAGGACATTGTCAATCGTTTCATAGACGTGGTTTATTAAACATGGTCACTGAAAGAATTTACATCTGTTAAATTCGATAACGTTTAAAGAAATTTACTTTGATTATTTATCAACATGTAAATAATTAGTGCTTTAAATGTATATAAATTATCAAGAGAAAATTTGTTGAAACATTGTTGCTGCTTTGTATATAGTACTGTAAGTACAAAATATAAATATAATTATGTCTAATTAATGTTATATTCATTGCACATGATTATATTCATTCCAACTTTATGATAAAATTTATTTATTTATGTTATCATATATATAGCATATCACAATGTTTATAATTTTGTAAATGTTGTAACAATGTAATAATTTTTTAAATATTTTTAGTTTCACCATGTCATATTCTATAAACAGAAGACCTTTGCTAGGAGGTGTATCAGACAGTGAATTTGAAGATGATTTAGAAACTGAAGCTGATGATCCAAACATTTCTGTTCCAGATGAAAAACCATTCCTAAATCAATATGAACCGAGTGATAAGTAAAAACTGTTTAAAATAATTTAATTCATTATTATGAATACATAATTTATTATTGTATGAATATGTACATGTATGTATTTAAAAATTTACATAATGTTGGAAATTATACTTTGCAGATATAATCTCGCATATATTGTTTTTTATGTACTTGGTATAAATACATTAATTCCTTGGAGCTTTTTTATCACAGCTGATGATTATTGGTTGTATAAATTTCGAGAGATACAGAAAAATTCTACAAAAGGTATTAATTACACTCATATGGAAAATTTAGAAAAAAAAACTGATCTCCAAGTTAGTTTTACATCATATATAAGCGTAGCAAGTGCACTACCAAATACATTTTTTTTAATTGTAAATGCATTCATTAGTAAAAGGTAAGTAAAATAAAACTGTAATTATATAATAAGAAAGAATTAGTGCAATATATAAATTAAAAGAAATTTTAAACTATATAACTAACAACTAAACTATATAAACTATATAACAAAATATTAAAATAACAGAATTCCCTTAAGAGTAAGAATGGTGGGCTCTCAATGCACAATATTATTATTTTTTATTCTAACAACAATGTTTGTTAAAATAAATACGGACAAATGTAAGTTTAATAAAAAAATAATATTCAGAATAAAAATATATATTTTACATTTAAAGTAATATACTAACTTTGGTTTTAGGGCAGGGAACATTTTTAATAATTACTTTGATCACAGTGGCATGTGTCAATGGTATATCACCAGAATTTGAAGTATTATTGAATATTACAACATTTAAATTAGATAAAATAGTAACATTGTGTTCTTCTAGCTGCAAGTGCAATTTTTGGAGGGAGTTTAATGGGTATTGCTGGACGCTTTTCTCCAAAATATATAACAGCTATGTCAAGTGGGCAAGCTCTTGGAGGAATTATTACTGCTACAGCAGAAATATGTTCTCTTTGGATTGGTGCTAGTCCTGTACTTTCAGGTCTAGTTTATTTTATAATTGGAGATGTTATATTGTTCTTATCTTTGATTGCATATATAATTTTAGAAAAAGCAGTAAGTAATTTAGCATTCCATAATGATATTTATCATACAGGTGTTTTATAAGTGGCTTATGATAATAACAGACATATAACAAAATAATCTATTGCGAACTGAAGAGAAGACTTAAATTATAATGTCATATGGATATCATTTATTTTTTACCACAGGTATTCTTCAGACATCATATGGTAGAAAAATTGTCTGAAAATGTAGAAGCAGATTATTCAATAACCGGAGAAGTAACATTTTCGCAAGGCACTACAATATCTTATATGCGTATTATTAAAAGAATTTGGCATTATGGTATTAATGTATTTCTAGTATTTTTGATATCCTTTTCTGTATACCCAGCACTTACTGTGTTAGTGGAGAGTCAGTATAAAGGCAAAGGTTATGTATGGAATGGTAAGTTTTGCAATTGAATTTTATATAATTATAAAATTTTTATAGCTTTTTTATATGTTTTATAGATATCTATTTTGTACCTGTGGTGACCTACCTCATTTTTAGTTGTGGTGATTATACTGGAAGAATATTATCAGGTATTTTTCAATGGGTATGTATAAACGCTATTTGAAAATATATACTTTTTTGTTACTATAATAATATTTAAATTAATATTTTAGCCAAAAAATAAACCACGGCAAGTCGTATTTTTAAGTCTGATGAGAGTCATCTTTGTACCAGCTTTTATATTTTGTAATGCTCAGCCCCGACATCATCTTTCTGTTTATATTCATAATGATCTTTATTATATTTTAATGACTGTTGCATTTGCCATCAGTAATGGCTATCTATGTAATTTATCGTTTATTTTAACTCCTATGTAAGTTATTATATATACTAACTTAATAAATTTTTATTAGTTTGATACTAAGGATTTTTACACAGGGTTGTAGATTCTCAAGAGAAGGAAATTGCATGTATTATGATGGGAGCTTTCCTTGGTATAGGATTGATATCAGGTTCTGCACTCAGTTTGCTTATAGTTAAAGCTCTTTAATTGTACAATTTGTCTGAACCAAAGGAATATATAAATACTGCCCTCTATATTAAAATAAAACAGGACCACGAAACACAATATTGGATCAAATTAAATAATTTTATTTTATACTTTATGACAAAATTTATGAATGTAATGTTTGATATATCATAGTAAATTATTTTTGAAACTTCCTTTAAATATTTATATAGTAAAATTTGATCAGTTCATGAATATATAAAATGTTTTGTGTATAGTATGGAAATAATTGTGTGTGCCAAATTACATCTAATAGATCTCAAATGCTGATACATAAAGACTTAATTGATTGCATATATGGAAAGGTACAATTTTATTATACATTTAAATAATGTATTTTTAAGAAATCGTAGAATGCAATAAATTATGATATATCTTTCAACCTTTGTCAAAACTAATTTGTCAAAACTAGTTTGTCAAAACTAAAACTGTAACATAATATGATAATTTGTATTTAGCTATAAGTATTAATAATAAAAGAATATAGTTCAATTCATTGTTAATGTGTTATTAAACCTTTTAAACTAGATAGAATATTTAATTTAACAAAAAAAATTCCGTTATAGGAGGCGTTTCGTGCCCCGTGAATTATCATTGATATATTATTGAATATATTACATAATATCTACTTTTTATGGATGTTTGTAACTACATTTATATTACATACAATTTGAAATATATTGATACTTATAATGCCTACATCTAAGATTTTCTTTTCTTTTTTACTTCTTTTGCAAGTACTTTATTTATTTGCAAGTATTTGAGCATATATATTAGTGCATATATAACTAAAACCTATAAGCTTTATTTATCATTTGCATTTAATTCACAGAAAAAAGCCTGCTCACTTATTGGAGCATGCATGTATCTCATGAAGGATGTTGTTTATCTTTACTTGTTAACGGAACAAAAACTACACCTGTAAGAGACTTTTTCTTAATCTTCCCATCCTTTGTTTTATCAACCTGTACTAAGACTTGATCTGAGTTCCTTGGACCCACTGGTAACACCAAACGTCCTCCAGGAGCTAGTTGATCAATTAACTGTGTAATAAATATTTTAATGATTATATAATATATTTCTGTATAATATTAAGTCATTAAGTTTTTTTCTTACAGCTTGAGGCATTTCTTTAGCAGCAGCTCCCACATGAATAGCATCATATGGTGCTTTTTCTGGATATCCTAATCTTCCATCTCCAACTAGAATATTATACATAAATATTAGAAAAAATGTTGAATATTACATATCTTTATATGAAATATACAAATCCACATATTTATATAAAATTTAGAAAATAATTACCAACTAATTGAACACGACCGCTTTCAAGAAGTTCTGGGTTATCTCTCTGAATATTTTGCATAGCAAATGCTTTAAGTTCAGAAATATGTTCAATACCTATAGCTAATCCATTTGTTCCTAACATCATTGCCATACATGCTGTTAAATATCCAGAACCAGAACCAACATCTAATGCTCTAGCACCATCACACAGCTTATCTTCAAGTATTTCCAAAGCATATGCATGCTAAATAATTTTAATTTATCAATTTCATTGACATATTTTCTATATTATGCTTCTGTGTCTTGGTGCAAAAAGTGCCAATGTCATATTTTTTCAAAAATGACTTGAACTCAATATTGAATTTATAAGCAATTGTATATTCTATATAAGAACGGCAATTTCAAGTTCTATCTGAAAATTCTACCTGGAAATAATTATAATAGCATTTGTATGTGCTGATGACAACATTTTTTATACAATAAACACTGTAAAAAAATACCAAAGTCACTATAAAAAACATAAATATCATAAGCTTTAATTCATTCTTTTTGTTGTTGCTGCGAAAGAAATTTGAAACAGCGGGAAGTATTATAAATAATGACATCGGCACTTGCACCAAATTACAGATTTAAATTCAATAGATATCTGTATACCATATGAGGAGCACTTATAGTTGCACCATAGCCAATATCCTGTGGAGAATCTATATATGCATAGCCAGAACAGGTATAATTTCCTCTATCTACAGAAGACATTGCGTCATAAACTCTGTCTGATTTAATTATTCTTGATGCTAAATCAAAGAGACATATGGTTTACATCTAACTTTTTTTTGGTAGTAAATGTAATTGCAAAGTTATATTTATATCACTTACATCTCAGATGTTGTATAAGATCATGATTGTTTTTTGCGTGAAATCTCCCAGACCAGGCCATTTCATATGCAAATTCAGAAAATAATAAACTTATCGCTATGAAAATAAAACACGATATATAAACGTTGAGATCGTAAATTATGATTTAATAAAATAACCGGCAAGTTATTGTTGCAGTTATTACAAAATTTATCAGAATTATCAATGCAATTAAATGTATATAGTAAATAAATAAATAAAAAAAATAAATTTTTACTGTTATACAATTATATATGTAATAACGTTAAATGACAAGTAAATTGAAACCGATTAATTCAATGTACATAGTTTGTTGTTGAAAATTGATACCAAATTTGAATTTAAGTTTCACGTAATGTAACCTTTATGTTGATTTTAGTAAACCTGTCTTGTAAAAATCTAGCCAAATAAAATTGCATCATTATTGCACATGGACACATACCAAATACGAGAAACATATAGGATGAACGTAACATAAAGAATGAAGTGACATTAAATTATGCAATACAACAGAGATTGGAGTTTTACCAGCCTTCTTACCACTATTATGTCACTTCCAGTTTTACCGATTCATACCTGTTTTTACCACTTTCATGTCACATGCAACGTTATCGATTCTGTAGTATTGGCACAAAAAGTGAAACGAGGTACATTCGTCTGTGGCATTTTGTGACACGCCTATAAGAATTTAGAAACATGCACATTATTATACATACTACGATTGTACATTAAAAATTCAATATACATACGTACATATATCACTCTGTATATAATCAAGATGGATTCGAATTACTAACATAATTTTTCACAATAGGAAAGGAGCTTTAAACTGAGATTTTAAAAACAGATTTTCAGCTGAATTATATTAAAAGTGATTCTAATAATAAAATAATTATAAATCAATATGCTTTGCATAAATTATTTGATGAGGATAAAGAATTGATACTAATAAAAGAAATTTATTTTAATAGAAATGGTTAAAACCATTTGATACAAAGAATACGAAGGATTGAATATTTCATCCAAAAAAGTCTTGTACCGCTTTGTACATAGACTTATGCAGATATACTGCGCCCTGCAAGAAAAATAATATAAACAATTATATTATACTGAAACAGCCTACATATAAGAACATTTCACAATTGAAAGATTATATCTCAAACTCAATATCTGCGACAATAATTCCATTTTTATATAAGTATAACCAAAAAGACAGTTATTTTTATTTATATTCATAATGTTTCCTTTTTTACATATTTGCTTAGTGTATATTGTTTGTTAACGGACTAGTATTTCGATCCCTATATTAATTACTTATCTCAGTTACTTGCGTTAGTTTGGGTAGTTTTGTGGTAGATAGTCTGTATAATAAGCTGCGAATATATCGTATCACGTTATAATATATTACGTTATACTATACCGCGTAATAATATACCACGCTATATTTCATTACGTTATATATTAATACGTTATAATGTATTACGTTACATATTATTACAATATACAGTATTACGTTACAACGTATATCGTATTATAGTACTACATTATATAGTATTACGAATTATAGTACTACATTATATAGTATAACTATATAATACTATATAACGTAATACTATATAACGTAATACGTTATATAACATTACGTTATATAGCATTACGTTATATAGCATTAGGTTATATAGCATTACGTTATATAGCATTACGTTATAACGTATTACCCAATATAGTATTACGTTCAAAGTATTACGTTATATAGTATTACGCTATATAGTTTTACGCTATATAGTATTACGTCATAAGATATTACGCTATATAGTATTACGTTATAAAGTGTTACGTTATAATGTGTTACGCTATATAGTATTACGTTATCTAGTTTTACGTTATATAGCATTACGTTATACAGTATTTCGTTATAACGAATTACGTTATATAGTATTATGTTATATAGTATTCCGTTATATAGTTTTACGTTATATAGAATTATGCTCTATAATATAACAATATATAGTATAGTTTGTCACGTCATCGAGGGGTGAAAATGGAAACACGAGCGATCTACAGCAGCCTCGTGCAGAAAGACACCGCCCTTAGCGACGATATGGAGTCGCTATCATCAAAATCAGACACGGAGTCTTCGATTCAGTCATTGTCTGCATGATCAACGGAATCTCCTTTACCGGAAGCATGTGTGCTCAATTAGTAACATTTCTACTTCGACTAGATTTTTCAAGTGTTAACCATTATCACTCGCACCTATATTTAAGCGTATACAACAATTAACAAATTTTTAATACAACGCTATGTTATCGATACATATCGTATCATCATCGTAATATATATTATTCTTATATTTAAAGTACAAATGCCATATAACTCATTTGAAATTGCATTTCTTGAAATCAATTGCGCTATGTAATTCACTAAATCAGATAACATATACAACATAAGATATTTTATTTTCTTAATCCTATATCTCAAGAAATTAAGGAATTTTGCAAACATATTAATTTCAATATAAAAATATCTCTTCGAACATGATGCATTTCATCATCATGCAAGGATTATATGATTTGTAAGTCTGTGGGCTCAGTGGATAAGTGTTGAGAACTGATGGGGTGTTCTGACAATTATCGATCTCATTTGAGGAATTCGTCACGGTGGTGATAACGTGAAGATTATTCCGCTTCGGGTAACTCGCAGGTGTGGCCCCTTTCGGCAATGGCGAAAGTGGCGTCTTCGCATTATGTCCAGAAAAATGACTCTCCGATATGATACTCCTGCTCTCAGGTGATCCAGGCGGCGTGGTATAAGACAGATTGAACGTTGAAATGCTGATTGAGGAGGAAATGCTCCTAGATAATCCGATCATCGTGGATTTCGAAATCTCTGCTGTAGGTTTTGATTCGAAATCGACTCTGTTCTTCTGGACGGGATTCGGTTTCTTCCGGCCCAGAAGATCGTGAGAGGTTGTCCTCAAGTCGCGTATAGGCGATAAGCAGAGGATGTGAGAGGTTGTCTGATTCACGACGTTTGGTGGCGCTGAATCAGATTGTTCAGATACTGACGATGCGAACGTGGTTTTCGTCAAGTCGCGTGTAGGTGACACGTTGCGAGCGTGAAAAGTTTTTTGATTCAAGGCGTTTGGTAGCGTTGAATCCGATTGTTCAGACACTGACGATGCTAATGTGGTGTCGTCAGGCCGCGTTTAGGTGACACGTTGCGAGTGTGATACGATGAGTTGCGAATGGGAAGAGTTTTCTGATTCAAGGCGTTTGGCAGCGTTGTATCAGATTGTTCAGGTAGCGACGATGCTATTGTCACGTAAAATACAAAGAAATTTAAGAAAAAGAAGAAACTTTATTTTTTTTCTGGTTTACAATACACTTCCGAGCTCTAGGCGTGACTGTTCAAGACTGACTTGGATGATTTTAGGGGGAGTATTTAAATTCTTTTATTCGTGGGAGTGGGAAAAGGTTTCGATCATATATTTCTGAGAACGGATAGAGTGACCAGATGTTATCCCGATGTTCACTCATGCTAAGGCGCTTGGAATTTCGCTATCTTATCGCTTTGTCCAGTCGGATTTCATCTGTGTCCTCCTTTATCGCGGTTCTCATACCTAATAAGACGATCGACAGAATTCCGACCCAGTTGCTCGTGTCGTGGCATTTAATCGCCGCTTTAAGTTGTCGATGTGGGCGCTCTATCATCCCATTGGACGCGGGATATAATAGGCCGTAGTGCGCAGATGTTTGACGCCGAACAACCGGCATAATTCCTTGAATAAGCGCGATTTGAATTAACGTCCTTGATCGGTCGTAATTTTCAAAGGTACGCCAAAACGAGATATCCAGGTCGAAAGGAGGGCCGAAGCAACGGTTGGCGCTTCCATGTCGGCGATAGGAATGGCTTCGGGCTAACGCGAAAAACGGTCGATACACGTTAGACAATACTGGTATCCTTGCGAATATTGCATGGCGATGATGCTCGAACCGGCCTGCTAACGTTCCGAACGTTCCGACGGGTGAGGATACGTGCCTGGTGACTTTATTGCGCTGACACGGTATGCATTGTCGCGTCCACGTTCGGCAATCTTTATTTACGGACGGCCAGACGAAGCGTGTCGTTACCAATTTTTGCGTAGCACGCATCCCTGGATGGGAAAGTCCATGTAGCGATTGGAATACGTTGCGCCGTAACGGTTCCGATACGTACGGTCGCACGGTCTCGGCTGTAATATCGCAATATAACTCGGCGCCTTGATCGGAAAATCGTACCCTTTTCAAATGCAGCGCGCTCGAGTCAGCGTTGATAATTTCGCGCAGCACGCTATCCTTCTCTTGCGCTGCAGCTAGCGTATAGTGGTCTACTGATTTCCCGATCGCTTCGATGCGAGATAGAGTATCGGCTACGCTGTTCTCTACCCCTTTTATATATCGGACATCCTGTCCGACGTAGTCCAGATGTTGAAACTGTCTTGGCGAACACTTATCGAGATTCTGGTTGAACGCGTAAATTAGGGGAAACTTTTAAATTATATGAACTTGCTCGAATATTGTGCCAGGTGTATCGGACCCTTCCCTTCGTTGCCCATCAATATCCCCACTAGCGTGCGTTCATTAGATGCGCAGCGGTTGGCGCGTGTATGCTCTTCCGAGAATTCGGCGGAAGAAGAGTGAAGATATCGATGGCACGTCGGTGTTGCGCTTTGACAGTGTCACGTAAAGTTGGTACTTGGGTGGTAGTATGCTATGATGATAAGGTGGTGATGTGACCAAAAGTGTCCGGAGGTCGGCGGTCGATGTCTTATCACTGATGTAGGTTGAGATGTGATTGATGTCACAACGGCGTAGCGCTTTGTATTACGAAGCCGTTGGAAAGTTCCGTGGCACGTGCCGCCACAAGTATTAAGGTATGATTAACTTTATTAATGGCCTATACAGCAATTGCATTTTTTATTCAAAGTGTGTGATAAGTGATTTGGAAAATAAATAAATACGTAAAAATAACGATTTTAGAATAAAGTACTATTTCCAGAATAGAACTGAGAAGAATAATAGACACTGTAGACTGAGATTTAAAGATTTTTTTTTTATTTAAAGTTGTTTATTGAGCCCAAGAATAAAGTTTTAGGTACATATTCACAATAAACGAATTTTTGTAATGATATGTTAGGCAAAGGTATTTTTGTAATGGTATGTTAGGCAAAGGTACCGATACGCGGCGGTACGACGTAGCCATGCTGTATTATGTGTCGGCGTTTTACATTTTTCGTTGTATAATACAATTTTTGGATTTAAGCCGCTGGAGAGTGGAGGTTTTTTATGTATTTTTTGTTTTATTTTTTTCTGTCCTGAAAACTTGGTCGCAAAACAGGACGCTTCGGTAGTCTGCTTTTTGGGCGCTGTG
>NT_176548.1:14610-24654 GCF_000188095.3 Bombus impatiens | reverse complement strand
GAGGGAGGGGGTGGGGGAGGGGGATGTCAAATAGATTTATTTACAAATATTTACAGTATTTACAGTTTACACCTGTGTTATACGGTGTCAGAATTGAGTTCTGTCGGTTTAATGTTCTCTCTTATTTTATTATGGATTCTGTATCCACCAGTATTTTTTTGTGTTTTTTCTGTGTTTGTCTTTGGTGTCTTTCCGGGGGAGGGCCATGTTGTATCTCCATCTGGTGCCTGCGGTCTGTCCATTTATGTTTTCTTCGTACAGTATGGTTTTGATCCCTATTTTTCTTTTTATGTGATAAATTATTGGGATATTGTTTTGGTCCTGGAGGTAGTTTTTTTCGTCTAGGTATAGGAAAGCTTCTGGGGGGATGTGGCCTGTTATCAGAGTGTTTTTGTAATATGCGTTGTTAGGAAATATGCAACTGAAGATTAAGCTGTTTTCTTTTATTTTTGCTGCTTGCGCGAAGTGGTTTCTTATTAGCTTTAGGATGTGACAGTCTATGCGGTGAATGTTGGCTAGGTCGTATATTGTTTTGTTTTTTACATATTTTTTGAATCCGCTGTGTTCGGATCTCTAAGTACTCAAGCAAGCCCTGATGCATTTTCTTTCGAATATGCGGAATTTTCTTTCGAATATGCCGCTGTGTGGAAATCGGATAGGTTTCGGAGGTAGAGAGCATGTTTACCTGAGTGTATCCTTTTGATATGGAATTGATTGATGTTGGATACTTTCTCTATGAGCGTTACTGTGTCCTTTTACTTTCTCTATAAGCGTTACCGTGTCCTTTGGGTCTTGTAACGTTATGTCGATAGGCGGCGGTTTGTATTCCCTTGTAGTGGATGGGGCCTTCGTACGCTCCTCTGCGGTGTATCTGGTGGGGTGTCCGTCAGGTGCCCGGGCCCCCCGTGGTGATGCTGGTGGCACTGGGCCTCCTGGGTTGTACAATGAGGCCTGTCGCCCCTGCGGTGTTGATTGCTTTGGCGGTGTGGTGGGTCTGTGTTTTCCCATTTTGCCACGTAATAGTTGGCTTTTTTGTCTTATTTGCTCTAGCGTTGAGTTTGATGTTGGGTAGTTTGCTGGTCCCGGCTGTGATTATGGATGTGGTTCTGATTCTAGCAAGCTAAATCTGTTTTGTGTTGTGATCGCTGGGGGCGAGGCAGCTTTTATGGGTCTCATGTTTCTGGCTTTCTTAGTACTTTCGTCCTGGGCGGAGTACGTACTTGGGCGGGGAGATACTCTTGTTTTGTGCTTTTTTAGGATTTCTTCTAATCCTTTGGTTCTGGCAACTAGGTTTGGTTGGGGGTTGAGTTTCCGCGTCTTTTGCGCGGAAAGTCTTAAGCTATTGATTTCCTTGGCCGCTTTTTGCGGATTTATTTTTCTTTTGATGGGTTTTCTTGTTAATTCTAAGGTGGGTTCCGTTGCCTTGCTTTTTGCATCATTCTCGGTAACTTCTATTTTTTTACATACTTTTATTTTCTTATATTTTTTTAAATTTTAATTTTATTTTATTTTTATTTATTTTATTATTTATTTATATTATTTATATATATTTAATATATTTATATTTAATATATTTATTATTTATATTATTTATTTATATTATTTATTCCTTGCTAGGAATTATTGTGTTGTTAATAGTGACCTGGGGGCAGGTTTGTTTTCGGAGCGTGAAGGTTACATGTGAGCATTTTTTTTCGTTAATTTTGAAGCCCCATTTATGAAACCACTTTTGCATGTAGTCGAGACATCGCTGGAGAGTGGATGAGGCAATTACCGGGTCTGCGTGGGTAGCTAATAGCGCTGTGTCGTCAGCAAATGTTGCTATTGTTATCTCGTTTGATATAGGTAAGTCGGCAGTGTAGATGGAGAACAGTAGGGGTGCGAGAACACTACCTTGGGGTATGCCGGATTCTATTGGGAATGTTGCGGAAGTGGCGTCTAGGCATTTAACCATGAATTGTCTATTGGTTAGGTAGGATTTTAGAATGGAGTAGTAAGAGTGAGGTAGGATCTTTTTAAGCTTGTATAGTAGCCTTTCATGCCATACTTTGTCGAATGCCTGTTGAACGACATCTAAATGAGAAGAAGAAAATACAGCAGTACCCCGGCGAGCGAGATCTACAGCCAGCAGCTATAATTATCACGGATATATGAAAGAAGAAAATGGAGAAGATGGAGAGAGAAGGAAAAAAAAAGTGTGTTTTGTCCAGAGCCTGCTAGTGGACTCATCAGTAAGGTTACCCAGCAGGCTCATGCCTTAGACACAACAAGAGAAAATAAAGCGTGAGTGTTTCGTCTTAGGCTGCTAGTGGAGGACTCCTCAGTAAGGCAGACCTATACGTTAGACACTCGGATAAGAAAAGTTGTGTTGGAAGTTATATTTATTGAAACAAACAGTGTCAATGTGACCACTAGTGAGAAAGCATTAACATCGCTAGCCCTGTGTTGATATCGATGACCCTCTGGTGACAAGCGTAAGACGTATTCTACAAACGTGTAATTTAAACTAAATCATTGTGATGAGTTATAAATAGATTGTACATTTATAGTAAATTTAAAAGTGTAGAAATGCACAGATTGCATAGAATAATGTGCAAAGATATCGAAAATATTGAAAGTAAAGTTTCTGCTATAATGTTAAAGATTAACATAATAAATGAGTTATGATACTTAATTGTATTGAATGAAAGAAATTTCTATTTAAGTTCAATTTCCATAATTGTATTTCTGTAATAGTGTTAAATAAAGCTACGAATTTATATAAACATCCACGCTCTAATCATAATAGAGTATCTAATATAAATAAAATTAGAAGGGTATGAAACAGAATATCGGACCTTAGGGAATTCCTGTTTACATATCGTGTTAACGATATTTCCTTTTTTTCAAAGGAAAAAAACTAAAGAAAGAAATGCACGCTGTAATGTTTCTAGCCTGATGTTCTCTTTCTTTTTCCATATTGTTTACGTACAAAGCATCGTTATGAATCGAACTGTTGAATCTCGGTGACAAATAACAGGAATTACGTGCTGGGTGCGAGAAGACCTCTATTTGCGCGTTCAATTGCCCGCGTTAGAATATCACGGTTCGTACATCCTATACATCTAAACAATTTTCAAACATGAAATTACACAGAAATATATGTCGATGATATTTGTCATTCCTACGATCTATTTCGCATGATCGTGCTTCTTTCCTAATGCAAATTCAATTTATAATACGAACTAAGTTTCCTTTATTGTTGTCAGTTCCGCGTCTTTCTAAATTGCCACAGTTTTTCGCTCTTTGTTGCAAAACATTGAATCATAGTGTGAACCAAGTTTCTTTTATTAGATTCATTGACCGTTATCAGTCCTGCGTCTTTTCAGTTCGTCACTGTTTTATTTTAGGACGATGACTGGCTTCAATATACTGTTCGCATGTTTGACGTTAACCTTTTGAGTGCTGGATACTCCCGACGAAAGCAATCCGCGTGGATGGCACGCGCTTAGCGCTTGCGATGATTGAAGACGGAATACTTTTTTTGCTAGTGTGAATTGTGTTAATTGAATACGCATGGCGGAACTAAGTTATAATTGTAATTTCTGTACACCAAATGAAATAATAGTTCATAGATAGATATTTATTTATTAGTTAGTTATTTTCGAACATTAATTATTCTATTAAAAACATTAAAGTTTAAAACATATTTAAACTTGAAATTGTGTTAATGAATCTAAATATTTGAGTCCAATGAATATAACAAAAAATATGGAAAGTTCTTTACTTATATTTTAAATAACGAAATATTTAGTTTTAAATCACATGCGCATTACATCTACACTAGATTCATTTCACAAAATAAAAACTTTTATGTATATTAATAAAATTAAAATTGTTTAATTATTTTTGTTGAGATATGTATAATTTTCTGTGCTGGGCTGGGTGAAATGCGTAGTAGAGATACTTGTATGCGGGTATCGGTGTGTGGTGGTATGTGTGCGCGCGGCGTCTCGAAACAGATGAATGTAAACTATTCAGTCGGTTATCGGTCGGGTATAGGAGAAAGTGTCGAGACGCGCGCAAGTGTGTATCCATGAATATATAAGAAATCGTCCATGAAATAAGTATCTAACTATTTTAATATTAATTCCAAGTGTAAATTTAGTGTTCCTGTAACATTATTTCGGCTTCAAAGATCCATAATGTTAACAATTTTCTAAAAACTTTGAGCAATTCAAATCCACTTAAATTAGAAGTTAATTTGGGTGTGGTAAGTCTCAAAACAATCATCGATACATAAACCGACATCGCATTTTCTGCATTCATATCGCGTATCACTTCGTTTTTTATGTTTCGCGCAAACAACGCATTTTCTTCGTGCTAATTGTGCCTTGTCTGTTTGAAATGAACATTTTGATAGAAAATGTCCCCCTGTTAAACGAAACGGTATATCTTTTAAATCTTTTTTACCACAACGTTTCTTCCTTGTGGATATTTCCGTAAAGTATCTTTTATCAGTGCCAAATGAAATTCATTAAATTTTTGTTTCGTACCAGTAGAATTTTTGTATAGGATATATGCATTGTATATTGCTAAATCTAGCAAACGGAAAAAAGTTTCTTATACCATTTTATGGTTTTCCTTGTAGAATTAAGTCAACTTTGTCTACAGCACCCATGTAAGAGTTATAATCTGTAATACACGATGGTTTGGTTTTCTTTAACCCTGTTCGATAGTTTCGTTTTTCCGTTTCAATCAACCTAGCTGCCTGTACAGTGGATAGCATCCAGACATCCTTCTTGTCACGCCATTTCATCGTCAATAAATTATTTGTAGATCGGTAACAAATTTCACCTTTCTTCAAGCTTCCTTCCATACGGGGCATTTTGCTCCTATTTTTACGAATAGTTCCGAATGCATTGGTTTTGTGGGCTTGTATACCAATTGTCCGTAATTAACGTATGACCCTTCTCAAAGTACGGTTGAAGGAGTGTCATAACAACGTTTCCAGAAATCCCAAAGGTCGAAGTATTTTGATTTATCTCTGTCTTTTTTCCAGTATAAATTATAAAATCCAAACTAATTAGTTCTACAGTCGCAAAGAACAAATATCTTGATACCAAACCTGCTTCTCTTAGAAGGTATAAACTGCTTAAAATAACATCTGCCTTTATATAGTACGAGGCTTTCGTTGATGCACAGATTTTCATATGACTGTGAAAAGGATTTCTTCAGTTCGTCGAGTACTGGTCGTATTTTTATTATCGGGTCATCGTTTATTACGTTATGATCATTGAAGTTTAACATTTGTAATAATAACATGTACCTGCCTGGTGCTATTATTTTCCGGAATATACTGGTTTTCAGCATTTCATCGGTGGATCAATACTCCCTCAAAGAGAGTTTCCTTACCCGCGACATTAGCATTATAGTACAGAAAAATCTGTACATTTCGCAGACTGAGTCATTCTGCCAATTGTTCAAACGCGAATTCGTTTTACATGCTTCATGATCTTTTACATTCTTGAAGTAGTTGTTCGTCTGTTCGGTAATTTGAGAGACCAATTCCTCCGAGAAGAAAATTTGGAAAGCATCAAAAGGTGTTGACTGTGCGGTCAAATGCACTTTTATTCCGGAATTTCCATCGTCAAAGATATGTAATATAGGCGTCAAATTCTTCTTCGTCCACAAGAACATTTCCGTCCGTTTTCTATTTTTATTTCTGCGTGTACCTAATCCATTATTTATATAGTTTTCCACATCTTCTTCGGAGTCCGATGAATTGTAATTTTCATTTATTTCACTATCTCTTGTAGTATATTCTTCAAGATTATTCGACATTTTTTAATATATTAAAAATAAAAAGTAATACAATGATTTATATAAACGTCAAGGAGGTTGAAAATATTGATAAACATATATATGGGTCCTTAGTCCACACAGATAGACTCTCGCTGTACTTGTATATGCGTCCATAGCACTCAAAGGGTTAATTGTCCTCCTGCATCCATCAGTTCAAGCGGGGCGCACTAAAGGTTTGCACTTTAAGTTGTCTGCAGTTCCGAAATTTTACGGGTTTGGTAGTTATGAGTGAAAAAAGCGGTCACGCGTGACCACATAAAATTGAAAGGAACACGTTTGATTTTTTATTTTCGAGATGGTCACGAAGTTAATGGGAAAATTCCACCTAAGTATTCACTTCTTCACCGGTTTTGTTTCTGAAAAATGCTTCCTTAACTTCGCGAATATTCCAACGACTCGCTTCACGTACAAAACAAATGTGATAACCAGGATAATCGTGAAACAACCAGCGAAGACGAATTAATTCATCACTCTACTGTCAATTCTCTAAATATAATAACTTCTTTCACTATAAATGTTTTATAGCAACCTCGGATGTGCCCTTGCGTCCACCACACTGTGGTTTCAGCAACGTTACGCATACCAGGGTGGTTGGTGGTAGACCAGCTAAACTTGGTACTTTTTATCTATTCCTTTCCGATTAATAATAAGCGATATACTATGAAGGATGAAATTGAAAGGCACTAATCAGCACATCAAAGTACGTTTCAATTAAATTATATAATAATACAACGGTTTCATTGGTAGTAACTTTGTTTATTAACTTGAATTATTTCCTCCTTTTAGTTCATGTTAGAAAGAATATGTTTTTACTTGAAATTAAAAATCGACATACGAGTAATGATACGGATGGCGATCAAAAAGTGTTCGGGAAGAAATTACATATTCGAACTTTAGAGTTCAATATACTTCAAGTGGAAACTGTATAGAATTAATTAATAAGTGTTGTTCCATTGAAGTCAAAATTCAATTTCTCTCTTAATCAAATTTCTATCTGAGAGTTTGCATCGTCGAATGTCCAATGGATAACAACAATTTCTAACTCATCACGCGAGAAAAAATTATGTATGTTCACAACTATGTCTATTGCATTTTAGGTGCTTGGCCATGGATCGCTGCAGTAGGATTCCGTAATTACTCAAACCCGCATTGGGTAACACAATGGCTGTGCGCAGATACCCTAATATCGGCTAGGCATGTTTTGACCGCAGCACATTGTGCAGATAACGATGATTTGTACGTGGTTCGTATCGGGGACAAATCTAAAACGAGATGACGACGGAACGCACCCTATTCAAATAGAAGTCGAATCTAAACTAATACATCCCGATCATTCTGCCGAGTCGAACAATAATGATCATTGTCATTAGTTTCTCGAGTACCTAACTACCACGGTTACTTGTCCGGTTCTATAACAATTGTAATATCGTAGAATAGCTTTGATTGGAGATCGGCTGAAATTAGAAAACACCGTGTACGTCGTCTTTTTGTGGTTTGTTTACGTCCAAGAGCGCCTAGTAACAGTGACACGAGAAAAGATAAGCGCGTCAAAACAAAGGTACGGTTTCATATTTCAAGGAGTGGCGATCGAGAGGCCAGAGTATGTGAGCCGAAAAGTGTGTGTGTGTGTGTGTGAGAGAGAGGACGAGAGCAAGAGCGAGCACGACCGAGCAGGAATGCATTGGCGAGGGTCAGAGTTGATCGAGACGTCGAAGCATAGAGTCGTTAGAATTGAGTTGCGAGTGTTGTCGAGTGTCAGAGTTGCTAGTGAGAGAGAGAGAGTTACCAAATAGTCGTCAAGTTATTTGATGTAAATACGAGCGTTGCATTTAGTTTTCCTGTTAATCAAACATCGTTTCTCTGTCTAACTAATATCTGTATTTTCAATCCATTATTAATAAATTATAATTAATCGGACAAAATTACACCTTTAATATATTCCGATATTACAATATTGCTATTCTTAAACTGAAGGACAATGTTCCATTTTCGGGCAAGTCTTTAAATATTGTTGAGTTTCTAATATTTATGCTGAGTATTGCTGAAACTTCTTACTGCACACATATATTGTATCATAAAGCATGTTCAATTCTTTCTCCTACTTTTCGTCATTCGTTTCCTTCACTTTTATTTATTTTCTTATTTTTCAGAGTACATACATCCCATTTGTCTCCCCATAGAGAAATCCCTTCGAAATAAAAACTTCGTGGGCTATAACCCCTTCATTGCTGGATGGGGAGCATTAAACTTTAGTAAGTGATATCAGTTTTATGATAAAATGAAATACTTTCATTCTTAAATGTCCTTCCCATTTTCTTTGTAGATGAATCATATACTAACGCATTAATGGAACTGCAACTGCCAGTGGTTACCAACGCCGTATGTGAGGATTTTGACATAACTATCACCAATAAAGAAATATGCGCCAGCGGAGACCCTCGAGGTGGAAAGGATGCTTGTGGAGTAATTACATTACAGATTTACTATAAATTATACGGTGTCTGAGGACATGTCAATTCGAATCAACATCAAATCAACGTCTTGAACATAAAAAATAATAGATAAACACAATTTAATAGTTTTGCCCATTTCTCACACATAATTATGGTCTTTAATCTAATCTCCTTCTAATCTTAATTTTTTTCAAAATACATACAATATATACATTCTAAATTGGAATATTTCAATACATAAGTCAATAATAGATTATTACTGTATATAAGTATAATTTCAATACAATTCGATTGAAATATTTCAGTAACTATGATTAAAAATTTAACGATCATTTCAGGCTGACAGCGGAGGACCACTGATGATACCACAGCAATTCACCTACTATCAAATAGGTGTTGTGTCATCTGGTCATAAATGCGGCGTACCTGGTTATCCGGGCATTTACATGAGAGTTACGTCGTACCTCGACGACTTCGTTATCCCAGTGTTACAAAATTATTAGTATCCCATAAATATCATTCTTCGTGCACGAAAAATAAAGTTGGAATGTATTATTGTGGAGATAAGAGGCAGCTCAGATTTATATTGTCTTTTACGTCAAGAATTATAGTCTTAAAAGTGTGTGACCTGGGCCAGGCAGAGGGTCGCCCGGCGTAACATACGGTGTCTGAGGGTACATAGTTTTCCTGTTAATCAAACATCGTTTCTCTGTCTAACTAACATCTGTATTTTCAATCCATTATTAATAAATTATAATTAATCGGACAAAATTACACCTTTAATATATTCCGATATTACAATATTGCTATTCTTAAACTGAAGGACAATGTTCCATTTTCGGGCAAGTCTTTAAATATTGTTGAGTTTCTAATATTTATGCTGAGTATTGCTGAAACTTCTTACTGCACACATATATTGTATCATAAAGCATGTTCAATTCTTTCTCCTACTTTTCGTCATTCGTTTCCTTCACTTTTATTTATTTTCTTATTTTTCAGAGTACATACATCCCATTTGTCTCCCCATAGAGAAATCCCTTCGAAATAAAAACTTCGTGGGCTATAACCCCTTCATTGCTGGATGGGGAGCATTAAACTTTAGTAAGTGATATCAGTTTTATGATAAAATGAAATACTTTCATTCTTAAATGTCCTTCCCATTTTCTTTGTAGATGAATCATATACTAACGCATTAATGGAACTGCAACTGCCAGTGGTTACCAACGCCGTATGTGAGGATTTTGACATAACTATCACCAATAAAGAAATATGCGCCAGCGGAGACCCTCGAGGTGGAAAGGATGCTTGTGGAGTAATTACATTACAGATTTACTATAAATTATACGGTGTTTGTTCGACCAATCGCGGGGAGACGTAATCGCGAGGAGAGACGTCAACGGGGGTCGTAAATCCCCGTTACGATTATAACAATCGACACCACGAATCGATCGATCCCCTGATTTCCGTTGAGATAATAAGGGGTGATTGAGTTTGTATAACACTGTGATTCACAGAATTATAAATTATACATTTCCAACACTTAGATTACACTGATGAGCATAGATAGATAGATAATCACTTATTGCACGAAGATAAGATAGATATGTACGTTAGAGCAGGGCTCTTATAATTAGATTTAGTGTATTAGTGGACGTAGCACTATAAGATATTTAGGAGAGGAAATGTATGCTCGACAATACCGAGACCGACTCTCGCGTTATGCTTAGACTGCCCCGATAGGCATTAG
>NT_176548.1:0-13705 GCF_000188095.3 Bombus impatiens | reverse complement strand
GTCTGGCCCGCGGTGTGTGACCTGGGCCAGGCAGAGGGTCGCCCGGCGTAACATACGGTGTCTGAGGGTACATCAATTCGAATCAACATCAAATCAACGTCTTGAACATAAAAAATAATAGATAAACACAATTTAATAGTTTTGCCCATTTCTCACACATCATTATGGTCCTTAATCTAATATCCTCCTAATCTTAATTTTTTTCAAAATACATATAATATATACATTCTAAATTGGAATTACTGTATATAAGTATAATTTCAATACAATTCGATTGAAATATTTCAGTAACTATGATTAAAAATTTAACCATCATTTCAGGCTGACAGCGGAGGACCATTGATGATACCACAGTAATTCACCTACTATCAAATAGGTGTTGTCTCATCTGGTCATGAATGCGGCGTTTACACGAGAGTCACGTCGTACCTCGACGACTTCATTATCCCAGTGTTGCAAAATTATTAGTGTCCCATAAATATCATTTTTCGTGCACGAAAAATAAAGTTGGAATGTATCATTGTGGAGATAAGAGGCAGCTCAAATTTATATTGTCTTTTACGTCAAGAATTATAGTCTCAAAATGCATGAAATGTAACTTTGAAACGACACTAACTTTTTATGTACGCTATATTTGCACGACTTAGATACATAGAGATGATAAACGAGCATTTATTAAATTTTTACAAATTATATCTAAACTAATAATAAACCAACTTTTTGAGAAGTTCTGTAAATTTTGTTTCTCATGTATCAAGAGAATAATTAAATATTTCACTTAGATCGTATACTTCTTGTATGTACATACAAAATTTTGGACTACTCTGGAACATTTCATAAGATAGAGAGCTTCTAGAGGTTGGGACACAGAAAGTTCATAAAATACAAGATAAATCTCGAGTCTTCCAAAACTATTTTTTATTCGCTAAAAATGTCCTGTGTGCTCATGCAATCACGTGCAACATCGGAACTTTACTTATTTTTTTTATCACGTTCCAATTCAATACAATGTTTCTGCATTTTTAACTATATGTGTAATATCAAAAAAAAGTGGGGGGGGGGGGGTATGCGCTTGGTCTACCATATATTTAAGTTTGAATTTTCTCGGGATAGCATAAGTTGTAAATTTAAGACATAAACTAAGAATGGTAAGAGTGCTGGGGAAGAGAGAAAGAGAGAGAGAGAGAGTGTGTGTGTGTAAGTAAGAGGGTATGCCTTGGTGACGTCAAAACCAAATGAGTAATGGATGGGAGAGAAGGGTGCGAGTGTGAAGGCTCAGCATTTCTTGACCTGCGAAGACAGACGTTGTGAGCCGAGTGTTAGACGTACGAAGATATTGTAGTCAGTTTTTGCATTGGGTATTGCTTGTTAAAATAAAACTAAACTTCACTTCAAATAGAACATCTTTTCTTGTTCTTACTCTAAACTATTTAGATACTACATATGTAAGAGAAATATCCATTCAGTCAAAGGCATACTTACACATTACGAGACATAAACTCCCAAACTATTGTGACGAATAAAAAATGTCAGCAACTCAACTGATAAACGCTGCTCCATACTCAGCACAACAGCGCAAGAAGTTACAAACTTAATTATGGCAACAGAGATAAGTAAAGCACCAGGATTTGACTTGATCAATGGAAAAATCTTAAAAAACCTTTCCCCAAAGGCAATAAGACTAACAACGATAATATTAACGCAATTCTAAGAATACAGTACTTTTCTGCACTATGGAAAATAGCACAGATTGTAATGTTACCCAAACCAAACAAAAACCCACATCTAACTGCATCCTACAGGCCAATATCATTACTGCCTGCATTTTCCAAATTACTAGAAGAAATAAAATATAACGGCCTAAAACCAAGAATAGTATAGAAAAACTAATACCGGACCATCAATTTGGATTCAGGAATAAACACTCCACAATAGAAAAAATGCACAGACTCGTCAATGAAATCTTACAGGCGCTGGAAACAAAACAATATTGCACGGCACTCTTTATGGACATCAAAAAAGCATTTGACAAAGTTAACCATGAAAAACTTCTTCAAACATTCAAAAAGCAATTTCCAGAACAAATCTACAAACTACTCAAATCTTACTTAAACAATAGAACCTTTGTAGTAAAAATAAATGGTGCATATTCTGAAATTAAGGATATCAAGGCAGGAGTACCGCAACGAATCGTCCTAGGATCAATACTATACACACTATATACGGCAGACGTACCAACAACTGTCAACAGCAAAATACTAACGTTCGCGGACGATACGGCCATACTGGTGAGGCACGCAAATCCAGAAACGGCAGCCGCACTACTACAAGAAAACATTACAAAAATAGAAAAGTGGCTGCAAAGCAAACAAATAAAAGCGAACATCAGTTCAAAATCAACATCAAGTGCAATCACATAACATTTACACTTAGAAAAGGAAAAACACCAGATATCCAACTGAACGGCGCCCGCATAGCACAAACAAAGCAAGTCAAATATCTAGGAATACATTTAGACACACACCTTACACGGAAGCATCACATAAAATCAATAATAAACAGAATACGTGAAAAAAGGAAGTAGATGTACTGGTTAACCAATAGAAAATCTAAATTAAGCACAATGGATAAACTAAATCTATACAAAACAATAATCAAACCAATCTGGACATACGGAGTCCTACAATGAGAGACGGCAGCAATGAATCACATAAATAAAACAGAAACAAAGCAAGCAAAAATTTTAAGGACAATAGTTAACGCTCCATGGTACGTCAGAAATGAAAACATACGAAAAGATTTAAAGATTCCAACAGTCAAAGAGGAAATCGCCAGATATGCACAAAAGTATAAAGAAAGACTTGTAACACACAAAAACCAGCTGGTTGTTGAAACGAATAAAACCAAAATAGAAAGAAGACTGAAGAAGAAGCATCCCGCAGACCTCACAATAGAAATAAAATAAACAGCTTGGAAAATGGAATCCCGCTGGGGGTAACCATCCACATGTTATATTATTATACCACTAAGCTATAATATTTTACCAAATGTCCTACTGAACAAATTGTAAAATTTAAATAAGTAAATAAATAAAAAAACATTCGTTCAGATATATATATCGGAGCTGAAAAGACACCGAAGCCTTCCCTTTGGAATTTTGGGAAAACCCCTTAACATTTTAACCTAGATTCTACCATAGCCGTAATTAAGCGATTGTCGTCATTCAATCCGATTGTATTTGTTCGAGATTTGTGATATTGAGCTTAACATTTATTTAGTATTTCAGTTAGAATTTTAATTCAGGAAAAGAATGAATTTCTGTATGAAAATTAGAAAGACAGAATTTCAATTTAGTTCGAAAGCTTCAGTGTTAAGTACTTCTATGTTCCGTCCTTGGATTAATTTGACGTTGACCTAATAATTACATTAATGTTCGTAAATGCTTGAAAATGCTATATAACAGTATCAGCGTCTTTTAAAAACTTTTTATACTAAAATCTTTATAAAATTGTACTATTTTTTAGACAATTGGAATTCATTATATTATATATCATACATTGTAGTCATTTCTAATTAAGTTACTTTTTCGATGTTTAATTTTATTCTATGTATATTCTTATAACTCTCTATGTATGGCGCGTAAGATGGTCCGTGCGCCGTCTGAAACTTTATACTATATACTGATCTACTACATACTATATACTATAAACTGAATCTGTTGACGTAATCTTAGCTTGAAGGAATCTCTAACTCTGTAAGTATTTTCGGATTATGGATGGTCCTTAGAACAATCCTTAGGTTTATTGTGCACTCTTACAAGTTACGGAGAAAGCGGGTAGTTATTTTTCCAATAAATAATGTCACCCACGAACCACGTTGGTAGGAGGCTTCCTCCTCCTATCTTCATTCATTAACGTTGGCTATAACCAATGGGCACCCTCACTTTCCTAATGAAAAGTGTGAACAACGAATCCGTGTTCTTCAAAAAGCACACCCACACCGAGCTTACCTCCTGTGACGGAACTCGAAACCGCAAATATCACTACTCGACACCAACTAGTGTCGGACGACGGCAGCGCAGTGGTTAGTGCCTTGGAGTACAAACGTTCGGATCCCGGGTTTCAAATCCCGGCGCCTCGTACTTTTCCGAAGTCCGATTTTTCTTCTACGATATCTAAATAAGAAGAAAATACTGCAGTACCACGGCAAGCGGCATCTACAGCCAGCAGAGCTACAATTATCACGGATATATGAAAGAAGACGGAGAAAAAGGAAAAAAAAAGGTGTGTTTCGTCCAGAGCCCCTGGCTAGTGGACTCATCAGTAAAAGGCTTACCTAGCAGGCTCATGCCTTAGACACGATGGAAGGAGGGGGAAGAAGGCTTATGTACATGGCAGGACATTGAAAACGGATTTCTCCCTCCCTCACGCCAGCGGCGGGACACTGTATCGAAGGCCGGCTCGATTCTTCTACCCTCTCTTGCGACGTATCCCAGTGGAGCGGGATCCTACTCTTAACCTAATAAGGCCGGAAAGGTTCGCGTACACACCGTGTGTCAAAGATCCAATAAAAAATTTTTTCAAAATACATATAATATATACATTCTAAATTGGAATATTTCAATACATAAATCAATAATAGATTATTACTGTATATAAGTATAATTTCAATATAATTCGATTGAAATATTTCAGTAACTATGATTAAAAATTTAACCATCATTTCAGGCTGACAGCGGAGGACCATTGATGATACCACAGTAATTCACCTACTATCAAATAGGTGTTGTCTCATCTGGTCATGAATGCGGCGTTTACACGAGAGTCACGTCGTACCTTAATGACTTCATTACCCCAGTGTTACAAAATTATTAGTGTCCCATAAATATCATTTTTTGTGCGCGAAAAATAAAGTTGGAATGTATTATTGTGGAGATAAGAGGCAGCTCAAATTTATATTGTCTTTTACGTCAAGAATTATAGTCTTAAAATGCATGAAATGTAACTTTGAAACGACACTAACTTTTTACGTACGCTATACTTGCACGACTTAGATACGTAGAGATGATAAACGAGCATTTATTAAATTTTTACAAATTATATCTAAACTAATAATAAACCAACTTTTTGAGAAGTTCTGTAAATTTTGTTTCTCATGTATCAAGAGAATAATTAAATATTTCACTTAGATCGTATACTTCTTGTATGTACATACAAAATTTTGGACTACTCTGGAACATTTCATAAGATAGAGAGCTTCTAGAGGTTGGGACACAGAAAGTTCATAAAATACAAGATAAGTCTTGCATGTTCCAAAACTATTTTTTATTCGTTAAAAACTTACTGTCTATTCATGCAATCACGTGCATCCCCGGAACATTACTTATTCTTTTATTACTTCCGAATTAAATGCATTATTTCTGCATGTTTAGCTATATGTAATAGAAATTTCCATTCAGCCAAAGGTATACTTACACATTACAGATACTTACGGGACATAAATTCCCAATCTATCATGATGAATAAAAAAATGTATACTGTTAAATCAGTTCATTTTTTATTGTATGTAAGTACACATGTACGTGATGAACATTATCTTTGTATGCCTTGAAGGCTTCAACATAGGCCATGTTTACGATGTTCCATACATATTTTGTAAAACTACTTTGTACGTTTCTTTAAAGTGTTAATCAAAAGGCTGATTTGACAAAGAAGAAGTGGCGCAATGACACATCAAGGCCACAGCCTGGTGACATTTTGATTATGGAGAAATCATCCCTATATTTGCTGAGGTATATATCTTTGACTATGCTCTATTGAAAATATGTAATTACTAGAATATAAACAATTAATTTTTAATGAGACTGTACCTTGGGAAAAAAGAATGGATACCTTGATATCATGGTTTCTACATCCTATACATCCAATAAATTTTGAAATATTATACATTGAAGAGCCAGATTATCATGCTCATGTGATTGGAATAAAAGGACCTCAATGTGATCATGGAATAGCAAGTTGGACAGAATAAAAGATTTTACAAACTATGTTAACAGCTCTGATTATATATTTTTGGGTACCCCCCCAAGATTACACATTTTCTCCAATTCTGGTATGTTGCTTCATCGTATGAACCATTAAGTCTATTTGAATTATTAGTAACGAATTAAGGAAAGAAACAAGTAATTGTGTTAGGCAAGGAAGAAATAATTTATCAAGCACTGAATTGCTGCCTTCTTTTACTGCAACACAAAACAAAAATTCTGAATGATATTGATCATTATGGATGAACGATGTTAATAATTTATGTCTCTTTTCAGATTAAACAATTTTCCAGATTTATTCATAATTTCGAAGAATATGCTGGTATTCAAAGAATAAGGAAAAGAATGGACCAGTATAGGAAATCTCTTTTTCATTGTAGGTGACATATACTTCATTCATTGCATGGTTCAACGTATTTTTGAACACATGTAACTGGGAAAATTCTTGTGTGATTTAGAAAAAGGAGGAGAATTGACACCTTCGAATGACATTAGAAATATTTCAATATAAGCACCATTGTCGAAGAATTAGAAGATTTTCGTAAAAGTGAGCATAAAAAAGTTTAAAAACATCTCTCATCGTGACAGGCATCTCTCAATTAGCCGTCAAGTGTGTAAGTAAAAGGGTCGTAAGATTGATCGAATTTGGTTTTTGATAATTCTGTGACTATAGATCAATCATTTTTAAGATCAATTAAAGTTGCACTTGTCACACAAGTAAACAGTTTTTATCGTAGAAGTAACTTTTATGTGATGTGTTACGTGCAAAAGTGTTTATTTCTGTTACCATGTTATTGGTATTTTACAAATTTTAGTACTAGAACTATCAACAAGTAATGTACGACTGAATGTGCTATATAATACATAATTGTAAGAGAAGCGACAAAATGATGGTATAAATAAGTACTTAGAGGGAAGTCGGTGCAATTGTATCTTATTTTTCGAAGAATGGTGAGGTAAGTAGAAATAGAAACAATAAGATTTGAAGTTATGTAGCAAAGAGCATTCTGTTATAAATCTTCCTATGTGCGTATAGAAACGTGTTCTAATAATTACAAATATCCAGATTTTTCTCTAACTAGTTATCTGAATTAATAACTTTCCTATTTGTATTTTCCTTCTAAGTTGTCTGTAGTCATCTTATTAACTCAACAAAGATCAATGTTAATTTTTGCAAAAGGTAATATGACGCTTTTTAGGGAATTGCACAAATGAAAGTTTCGAAGCTCGTTGTTGCGACGAGTTTAATCGTTGTAGTGTTAAACTAAACAATTTTCAAAAATGAAATTACACTGAAACGTATGTCGATGATATCTGTCATTCCTATCATCTATTTCACATGATCGTGCTTCTTTTCTAATGCAAATTCAATTTATAATACGAAGTAGGTTTCCTTTATTGTTGTCAGTTCCGCGTCCTTCTAAATCGCCACAGTTTTTCGCTCTTTGTTTCAAAACATTGAATCATAGTGTGAACCAAGCTTCTTTTATTAGATTCATTCATCGTTATCAGTCCTGCGTCTTTTAATTCGTCACTTTTTCATTTCAGAAAAATGACGGATCGCAAAGTGTTGTTTGCATGTTTGGTGTTAATTACTCTCCTGCATCCATTAGTTCACATGGTGTCTGGCGAAGGTTTGCACTTTAAGTTGTCTTTTTCCATGCACTTCAGATTCTAATACGACCTCGTCACGGAACCTTCGAGCTATTTCGAAATTTTACGCGTTTGTTAATTATCAATGAAAAGAAAGAAGCTACGCAATACCACATAAAATACAAACGATTTTTATAATTTTTTATTTTCGAGATGGCGACGAAGTTAGTGGCAAAACTGAACTTGATTATTCACGTCTACTTCCTTGGTTTAGTTTCCAGAAAAAGATTCGTTAACTTTGCGAATATTCCAACGACTCGTTTTACGTACAAAATGAACGTGATAAACATTGCATCACGTCCATGAAAACTATTGGCGTAATGCTTAAGATAAAGATGCAAAGATATTCTCGGAATTTCCAATGACAACTTTATAGATTTTTAGTTTAATGTCAGTACTGCATTTGAATTACTTTTACCTAACTGTGTTATATACTGTCGCTGAGAATTTTCCTAATTCCATAAAATGATTCACTAAAAATTATCCTGAATTCCTATATTATATTTACCGCAGAACAGAGAAAGTGTTTATTTAAAAAATGAGGTTGAAGGTAGTCCTTATCTTTCAAGTATGGCTAACACAATATCTAATCAATTAAAACTTTATATTTTCACGTCAAAAGTTGTCTGTTGGGCAATCCGGTGGACTTGATCGGCTTTTTATTTCGAAAGTTGAGTAATCGGTGTCGCGTTCTTACGCATTTTCGAACTGTATAAATGTTTTATTTTAAAATTGTTTGATCCAGAATGTACAACACCGAACAATCAAACAGGCAACTGTCTCAACATTAAAACATGTAATCCTCTGCAAGAAATACTGCAGACACAGGGTCATACAGCTACCGATTTTTTGAGGCAATCACTATGCAGATATGAGGGTCATGCTCCGATCGTTTGTTGTCCAAACGATCCAAACAAGGAGAAGAGAGGGATTTTAATAGAAACTGTGTATAAGTACGTGCCCTTGCGTCCACCATATTGTGGTTTCAGCAACGGCGAGCATACCAGGGTGGTTGATGGTAAACCAGCTAAGCTTGGTACGTTTTATCTGTTCCTTTCCGATTAATAATAAGCGATTTACTACGAAGAATGAAGTTTAAAGGTACTTACGCGAGAGAAAATGATGTATGTTCGCAACTATAACTATTGCGTTTTAGGTGCTTGGCCGTGGATCGCTGCATTAGGTTTTCGTAATCCCCAAAACCCAGATACTGAACCAGAATGGAAGTGCGGAGGTTCCCTGATATCGGCTAGGCATGTTTTGACCGCAGCACATTGTGCAATACGCAGTGACTTGTACGTGGTTCGTATCGGAGACTTAAATCTAAAACGAGATGACGACGGAGCGCATCCTATTCAAATGCGATTCGAATCTAAACTAATACATCCTGATTATACTCCCAATATACACAATCATGATATTGCCATTCTTAGATTGGTGGAGGAGGTGCCATTTTCGAGTAAGTCCTCAAATATTGTTGAGTATATGCTACGAGTATTAATGGAGAATCGTTTCCTAAAATTTCTTACCATACACACATATTGTATCATAAAACATGTACTATTCTTTCTTATACTTTTCGTTATTCGTTTTTTTTACTTTCATTTGTTTTCTTATTTTTCAGAGTACATACATCCCATTTGTCTCCCCATAGAGGAGTCCCTACGAAATAACGACTTCGTGGGCTATAACCCCCTTGTTGCTGGATGGGGAGCATTAAGATATAGTAAGTGATACCAATTTTATAATAAAATTAAACAGTTCCAGTCTTAAATGTCTTTCTCATTTTCTTCGTAGGAGGACCACGAAGTGATGTATTAATGGAAGTACAAGTGCCAGTGGTTAGCAACGCCGAATGCAAGACAACTTATTCCAAATTTCCTAATGCACCTATCACTGATGGTATAATATGCGCCGGGTATGCTCAGGGTGGAAAGGATGCTTGTACGGTAATTAAGTTACAGATTAACTACAAATTATACGGTGTCTGAAGACGCATTAATTCGAATCAACATCAAATCGACGTCTTAAACTTTAAAAATAATGGATAAACAATTTAATAGTTTAGTTTAATATTTAATAGTTATTTAATAGTTTCTCACACATAATTATGGTATTTAATCTAATTTCCTTCTAATATTAGTTATAGTATAATTATTTCAATATAATTCGATTGATATATTTCAGTATCTTTGATTAAAAATTTAACGATCGTTTAAGGGTGATAGCGGCGGACCACTGATGATACGACAGCAATTAACCTTCTACCTAATAGGTGCTGTGTCTTATGGTCATGCGTGTGCTGTAGCCGGATATCCTGGTGTTTACACTAGGATCACGTCGTACCTCGACAACTTCATTCTCCCAGCCTTGCAATAATACGATTATTATTGTTCCATAAATATCATTTTTCGTGTACGAAAGGTAAAGTTGGCTTTTCTTATTGTGGAGATAAGAGGCAGCTCAAATTTATATTGTTTTTTACGTCAAGAATTATAGTCTTAAAATGCATGAAATGTAACTTTGAAACTACACTAATTTTTTACCTACGTTATACCTGCACCACTTAGATACGTAAAGATGATAAACGATCATTAACTAAATTTCCATTAATCATATTTATACTAATTTTGATAATAATAAACCAACTCTCTGAAAGTTTCTATAAATTTTCTTTCTGATCTATCAAGAGCCTGATTAAATATTCCACTTAGAACGTATACTTCTTGTATGTACATACAAAATTTTCCGGCTGATCTAAAACGCTTCATAAGATAGAGAGCTTCTGGAAGTTCGGACACAGAGAGTGCATAAAATACAAGATAAGTCTCGTGTCTTTCAAAACTATTTTTTATTCGCTAAAAATGTTCTGTGTGCTCATACAATCACGTTCAATATCGAAACTTTACTTATTTTTTTATCACTTTCCAATTCAACACAATGTTTCCACATTTTGACTATATGTGTAATATCAAAAAAAGGGGAGGGTATGCGCTTGGTCTATCATATATTTAAGTTTGAGTTTTCTGGGGATAGTATAAGTCGTAAATTTAACATATAAACTAAGAATCGTAAGAGTGCTGGGGAAGAGAGAGAGAGAGAGAGAGAGAGAGAGAGAGAGTGTGTGTGTGTGTTAAGGAAGAGGGTATGCCTTGGTGACGTCAAAGCCAAATGAGTAATGGAGTGAGAGAAGGGTGCGAATGTGGAGGCTCAGCATTTTTTGACCTGTGAAGACAGACGTTGTAAGCCGAGTGTTAGAATAAGACGTACGAAGATATTGTAGTCAGTTTTTGCACTGGGTATTGCTTGTTAAAATAAAACTAAACTTCACTTCAAATAGAATATCCTTTCTTGTCCTTGCTCTAGACTATTTACATACTACATATGTAAGAGAAATTTCCATTCAGCCAAAGGTATACTTACACATTATAGATACTTACGAGACATAAACTCGCAAACTATTGTGACGAATAAAAAATTTAATACTATTAAATCTGTTTGTATTTTGTTGCATGAGAATGCATATGTACATTACCTTTGTATCCCCTTGAAAGATTCAATATTGCGCATGTAAACTATATTTTATACAGATTTTATAAAACTACTTTGTATGTTTGTTTAGATTGTTAATCTAAAGGCTGGTATACAAGGAAGAAGCTTTTTTTTTTATTTAGTTGTTTACATTCACAATTTGTCCAATTTGGAAATTTGGTAGAAACAAGGAAGAAATGGCACAATGATGTAGTCTGGTGACGTTCATGAATATCAAGGAATCACTCTACATTCGCTCAGATATATACGTCGGAGCTAAAAGGTATAACAAAGGTGCCTAACAAAGGTATGGGGTAATAGCATAGCTCTCCTTCAAAAGAAATAGTTGTAGCGGCACTCTACAGTAAACATTCCAACGGTTTCTGTTGCATGACTCGTGTAACCTCAATTCACATCAGAAACCAGGCCACTGCAACATTAGAGGCCAGATGTGTGCGGGCCCTCACGCTCGACATTACAAATTAATTTAAATTTTATACATTTTATATTGTGATTGAAATTTTATTTGATTAAATTGTGATATTTTCATTGAAATCAAAATTTTTAACATTTATTTAGTATTTCAGTTAGAATTTTAATTCGGGAAAGGAATGAATTTCTGTATGAAAATTAGAAAGACAGAATTTCAATTTAGTTCGAAAGCTTCAGTGTTAAATACTTCTATGTTCCGTCCTTGGCTTAATTTGACTTTAACTAAGACCTAATAATTACATTAATGTTCGTAAATGCTTGAAAATGCTATATAACAGTATCAGCGTCTTTTAAAAACTTTTTATACTAAAATCTTTATAAAATTGTACTATTTTTTAGACAATTGGAATTCATTATATTATACATCATACATTGTAGTCATTTCTAATTAAGTTACTTTTGCGATGTTTAATTTTATTTTATGTATATTCTTATAACTCTCTATGTTACGGCGCGTACGATGGTCCGTGCGCTGTCTGAAACTTTATACTATATACTGATCTACTACATACTATATGCTATAAACTGAATCTGTTGACGTAATCTTAATAGCTTGAAGGAATCTCTAAGCCTGTAAGTGTTTTCGGTTTATGGATGGGCCTTAGAACAATGCTTAGGTTTATTGCGCACTCTTACAAATTACGGACAAAGCGGGTAGTTATTTTTCCAATAAACAATGTCACCCACGAGCCACGTTGGTAGGAGGCTTCCTCCTCCTATCTCCATTCATTAACGTTGGCTATAACCAATGGGCACCCTCACTCTCCTAACGAAAAGTGTGAACAACGAATCCGCGTTCTTCGTTCAGAAAGCACGCCCACACCGAGATTTCCTCTCGTGGCGGCACACGAGAACGCAAATGTCACCACTCGACACCAACTAGTGTCGGACGACGGCAGCGCAATGGTTAGCGCCTTAGAGTACAATCGTTCGGATCCCGGGTTCAAATTCCGGCGCCTTGTACTTTTCCGAAGTCCGATTTTTCTTCTACGACATCTAAATAAGAAGAAAATACAGCAGTATACACCCCGGCAAGCGACATCTACAGCCAACAGTTGCCAATGGTCTCGGATATATGAAAGAAGATGGAGAAAAAGAAAAAAAAAAGTGTGTTTCGTCCAGAGCTTGCTAGTGGACTCATCAGTAAGGTTACCCAGCAGGCTCATGCCTTAGACACAATGGTAGAAGGGAAGAAGGTTTATATACATGGCAGGAACATTGAAAATGGATTCCTCCCTCCCACACCATCGCCAGCGGCGGGACACTGTATCCAAGGCCGGTCGAATCTCCTACCACCCTCTCTTGCGACGTTTCCCAGTGGAGCAGCCTCCCACTCCGGATCAGGAGGGGATATTTAATATTGACGTAGGTGTAAAGATATACAACATTTCTTAACCTAAATCGGCTAGTAAGGTTCCCGGACACCCAGTGTGTGGCCATACACAGACGACGGTGAAGCGGCGAGTACCTTTCTAGTATCTTACCCTATACCCTGTAAACCATTAAAGCTTCTACCATTATTGCGGACTTTCTGCTTTCCCTTACAAGGATGTTCAGAAAGGATTTTTATCAGTTGCATTTTGCTTGATTGTTGCATTGTTTTTGATCGTAGCTCTTGCGCCAAAGGCCGTCCATGGGTAAGTCCTCCGTCGCGAAGCTCCTCCTTCTTTGTCAGTTCATCTTGCCCATATGACTCAAGCATAGGGGGGATGGATGAAGTAGGGTGGACAAATAAAGGAAATGGAGAAGAGAGAAGTAGTGTTTCGTCCGAGATCTGCTAGTTGGGACTCTTCAGTAAGGCTTACCTAGCAGACCTTTACCTTAGACACTGGGATAGAAAAACTTGTGTTAGAAGTTATATTTATTGAAACAAACAGTGTCAATGTGACCACTAGTGAGAAAGCATTAACATCGCTAGTCCTGTGTTGATATCGATGGCCCTCTTGTGACAAGCGTAAGACGTATTCTACAAACGTGTAATTTAAA
>NT_176547.1:637828-677307 GCF_000188095.3 Bombus impatiens | reverse complement strand
CTTTATTAGTTTAATAAATCACAACAAAACTTCAATATTGTAAAAAAGGTAGCGTTAATTGAAAAAGACTGAGACTCGATCAAATGAAATAATTGACTCTAAATATATTACTAAGAAACAAATAATCTCAGGCGATCTCTTTATCAAAGCATATACTCGAAAGTGCAGAAGCAGTGTTCAAAATTATTGCTTTGATTCAAAAATCTGCCTGTCGCGAAGTGTCTTCTTGCACGTAAAATTTCACACATTCTTGTACGGGAAAAAAATGAATTTTGACTCATATTTTAAATTCGAATCGAAATGAAATAAACGAACGTGACTTGATATTGTCACGATAAATTCATTGCTTACGATCAAGCATATTCATGTCATACAGATATATTCGTGTAGATATTTGCCATTTGCAAATATTCATATGGAATATTAACATGCATATTTATAAATAACACGAATATATTCTCAAGTGTATATGTTTAACCTAATTATTAAAAAACTAGTTATTATAATCGCGATGTGCAAGAAGACCTATCCTAAACTAATAAATTTGAAAAAATGAGTGTTACTACTCGCGGGTATAAGAAATACCCGCGGTCACTATGCTCGCAAAAAATTCTACGTAATACAACCAGTCACCCGTGCCGATTCGGACCTTTCATCCTACGACATGATTGAGTGACCGGAGGAACAAAAATGCATGCGACTCACCGTTCGATGCTGCACCACCCCAGCGAATATCATCAGGGAGACTAACATCAGGCAGGAACCGTCCAATGGTGGAAGTGGAGGTTGCGAAAAATCTATTACAGAAGAGAACACGATGAGTGATCGTTTGAAAAATCGGAGATAATGAAAAATGGAAGTTGATTAAATTTGTATCTTTAGTAATGATAGAGATTGAAATTCTAAAAGACCGTAATAAGTACGTAGCAAAATGAAACTCTGATATAAAAGTTTGAAATAAAAAAATTGAAAATTCAGTGATTTTCGTTGCATATCAGAGACAATGTTATTGTAATCGAATGTTAACATTTTAACAGTTTATTCCAATTAAAAAAAAACATGCAAAGCTTTCTAAATTATCGATCATTTTTATTTTCTAATTAAAAATAATTCAAACGAAATACAAAGAATCGAACAAATTAAAATACATGATATAAAACTGCTTACATTCTTCAGCCACTGGAGAGGCTTTATCCTCTTGAGAGATGCACTGACTCTAATACCGGAAACGAATGTTCAAAAGTAGACTGTTAAGATTAAGACTACGTTTCCGCGACTTTAATCAAAATTATCGCGATTTTAAAATATTGAAAGGAAACTATCGCGTAGCAAACACTGACTCTATAAACCGCATTGCGCGCGGTTACAAATATTCCCTGAAAATAAAGCTGTTTATGGCAGGGTGGGTGGGGGAGCGTGGTGGAAAAGAAGCTAAATATCGTTTCGACGATTTTCTTCTTTTCTTTATCGAATGTTTATTTAGAAAATACCGCTATTCCTTTACACTTAGAAATTCGTCTGCAACAATTATACTGTTCGTTATTAGAATACGAAAATGTTATAAATTAATGGCTTAAACGTTATAAAGTAATAGTTTAAATGCTGTTGATTAATAGTTTAAGTGCTATAAGGTAATAGTTTAAATGTTATAGATTGTTACTGTAATTTGTAAAAACTATTCTTCGATCTTTATGAAGGTGACCGAAGGTGCATCGAATGATAACGGTTTGCTGTTGTTGCGAAAGCCGGCTTTTCCTTTATAACACGATCAAATAACAATTTTTTAATTTTTATTGCAAATTGACGCCTTTAACAATTTAATAAATTAATGGCTTAAATGTTATAAATTGAAAGCTTAAATGATATAAAATAATAGTATAAATATTGTTAATTAATAACTGAAATGTTATAAATTAGTGGCTTAAATATTATAAAGTAATAGTTGTTAATTAATAATTTAAAAGTTCTAAACTGATGGCTTATATTTTATAATTTAATAGCTTAAATGTTATAAATTAGTAGTTTAAATGTTATAAATTAATGGCTTAAATGTTACAAATTAATGGCTCAGATGATATAAATTATTAGTTTAAATGTTATAAATTAATAGTTTAAATGTTATAAATTAAAGGCTTAAATATTATAAAGTAATAGCTTAAATGTTGTTGATTACTAGTTTAAGCGTTATAACGTAATAGTTTAAATGTTATAGATTGTTATTGTAATTTATAAAAACTATTCTTCGATCTTTACGGTACGGGAGACCACTCGCAAATGAGCTCGCGCGCGAGTTTCGCGTCGCATATATACCTGATGGCATGTATTTGCAAAGGTATCTGAAGGTGAATCGGACGGTAACGGTTTGCTGTTGTTATGAAAGGCGGTTTTTCCATTATAACACGATCAAATTTAATATTTTTTTAATTTTTACTGTAAATTGACGCCTTTAATTATTTAATAAATTAATGGTTTCAATGTTATAAGTTAATGGTTTAATTGTTATAAATTAATGGTTTAAATGTTATTAAGTAATCGTTTAAATGTTGTTAATTAATAATTTAAAAGTTCTAAACTGATGGCTTATATTTTATAATTTAATAGCTTAAATGTTATAAATTAGTAGTTTAAATGTTATAAATTAATGGCTTAAATGTTACAAATTAATGGCTCAGATGATATAAATTATTAGTTTAAATGTTATAAATTAATAGTTTAAATGTTATAAATTAAAGGCTTAAATATTATAAAGTAATAGCTTAAATGTTGTTGATTACTAGTTTAAGCGTTATAACGTAATAGTTTAAATGTTATAGATTGTTATTGTAATTTATAAAAACTATTCTTCGATCTTTACGGTACGGGAGACCACTCGCAAATGAGCTCGCGCGCGAGTTTCGCGTCGCATATATACCTGATGGCATGTATTTGCAAAGGTATCTGAAGGTGAATCGGACGGTAACGGTTTGCTGTTGTTATGAAAGGCGGTTTTTCCATTATAACACGATCAAATTTAATATTTTTTTAATTTTTACTGTAAATTGACGCCTTTAATTATTTAATAAATTAATGGTTTCAATGTTATAAGTTAATGGTTTAATTGTTATAAATTAATGGTTTAAATGTTATTAAGTAATCGTTTAAATGTTGTTAATTAATAATTTAAAAGTTCTAAACTGATGGCTTATATTTTATAATTTAATAGCTTAAATGTTATAAATTAGTAGTTTAAATGTTATAAATTAATGGCTTAAATGTTACAAATTAATGGCTCAGATGATATAAATTATTAGTTTAAATGTTATAAATTAATGGTTTAAATGTTATAAATTAAAGGCTTAAATATTATAAAGTAATAGCTTAAATGTTGTTGATTACTAGTTTAAGCGTTATAACGTAATAGTTTAAATGTTATAGATTGTTATTGTAATTTATAAAAACTATTCTTCGATCTTTACGGTACGGGAGACCACTCGCAAATGAGCTCGCGCGCGAGTTTCGCGTCGCATATATACCTGATGGCATGTATTTGCAAAGGTATCTGAAGGTGAATCGGACGGTAACGGTTTGCTGTTGTTATGAAAGGCGGTTTTTCCATTATAACACGATCAAATTTAATATTTTTTTAATTTTTACTGTAAATTGACGCCTTTAATTATTTAATAAATTAATGGTTTCAATGTTATAAGTTAATGGTTTAATTGTTATAAATTAATGGTTTAAATGTTATTAAGTAATCGTTTAAATGTTGTTAATTAATAATTTAAAAGTTCTAAACTGATGGCTTATATTTTATAATTTAATAGCTTAAATGTTATAAATTAGTAGTTTAAATGTTATTAATTAATGGTTTAAATATTATAAAGCAATAATTTAATTGTTGTTGTTTAATATTTTGTGTTATAAGGCAATAGTTTAAATGTAATAAATTGTTAATGTAATTTGTAAAAGCTGTTCTTCGATTAATTCTTTAATTTCTATTGTAGGTTGACGTCTTTAACGATTTATTGCAATAACCATTTTTATAATTATAATAATTTTTACAAGCTAAAATTAAATTCTCATTTCTGTAATACTAGTTTTTGATTTAGAACTGTGTTAATTTACATTGAATTAATTGCATTGAATGCCAGTTTATGATGAAAATAACTGCATTATTATAGTCGAACGATATAACTATTATAAATTAAGAGCATAATTTTTTTTAATTCAGGCAAGCATATTGTTATAAATTAAGAGTATAATTGTTAAAAATTAATGGAGTAATTGTTTTAGATTAATAATAAAGTGTTTTATGCGACTTCCACTATAGTGAATTATACATATGGAAAATGCAGTGGTGCAATTATATTGCTATAGACACCATCGATGGGTATATAAGTCTGTTCTTCCAAAACTGTTTTAATTTCTTGCCTCAAAATGGCTAACATATGACAAGGTAGTGATGGAGAGTTCATTCAGAAAGAAAAATTTACGATGCTTTATTTACGATACGTATTGGGATATTATCATTGGAAAAGTGGACCTTCGTTTTTCGTACGAGATCGCACTGTCTTTCGGATTACTGATTTGGACGTATTACGTCAGTTCAGTTGTGTTTGCAATGCGATAAACAATGATTCTTCCACCTGTCGTGAAGTGCAGTGACGTAGGTTCCTATATGTTATTTTGATCTCGCATAAAAAGTAACCATAACGTTAAGTATTAATTATAATTAATATTTAATAAACCAGAATATTATAAATAGAATCAATAATTACATTGTAATATATGCAAAAAGATGAGTTAATAGTCATTTAGGAAATATGAATATGTAATTATGGGTAGTAAAAATACATAAAAATTATACAATACATTATATAATAAATCTGCTTACTATATATGAATACAATATATTATATAAATGTGGAAACAATATTCAGACGGACATTGTTTCTATAAGTACAATTATATAAAAAATATAATTCCGTCATTTCAGTGAAGACATCGAGATAATCTAACACCCAGATAGATTAAGATTACATTTTTTATCACGTTTTAATACGTTCCTCTGAGATGAAAATATTTTTTGATAATTTGTCGTCGTAAGAAAAATTGCAAATTGATCTTCGTTAAAGCAAAAAACAATTGATGAGACCTATTTAGAGGATAAAAGGTGTGGTGGTAGAGACAGCAACTGTAATTCATCGTCAATTTTTAAATGACAAAGCTCCTTCGTCGTTGCAGGCTTCCAATCAACGTTGACAAACTCATCTTTGACCGAGGTAGGATTCCTATATTAAACATATACGATATATAAATTCTATAATTCAAATTCATGCTTTTTAAAATCACGTTGAAAATTTACCCAGTTCTGGCAAAATTAGTCCACATTCTAGTCATTCGTTCTAACGTAATCCTATCCTTCGTACCAACCGTTGGTGGATCAGGATTGTCAGTTTTACATCTGGGTAAATATAATAAATACGCGATGTCATCTACATGAGACGCTCCTAGAGTGTAAGAGAGTAAATAGTGCGTTTGATAGTTGTGTACATAATCTGATAATTATGCGATAATAAATTTAAAAAATGCAGTTACCAGAAAACAGTCGTGTTACTAGGAGATCCGTCGGGGCTTTTTCATTGCCAATGTACGAAAATACACAGAAATAACTAGGCGCGGTTGTTCTTTTTACTCGATCCTCTAACAGCATCATCGCGGGAATGCCGAAATTAATAAGAGTAAGCAATTCTGAATATTCGCTTATGTTTTCTTCGCTAATCGGTTTTCCACCGAAATACTGATTTTTCACCAGCTCGAACAATTTTTCCATTTCTGCATCCTCTATCGTCTTCAATGATCTCAAAGTTTTCAAATGGTTATACAGATTCTGGTTAAAAGAATTGATTGATTTTTCGCTTTTATCTGAGAAATACAAAAATCATATAGTATCGATGCATGAACAGGAAATAATACTTTTCTTTCTTCGAGTTTTAACTGAACCTACCTTTCAAGAACATAATATATTCCTGAGCGGTGTAACTAATTATCACAGGCACATCTGCTTCTTTTGCAATTAATTGTTCGATCGGTTTTGGTAAAACAGGATTCTCCGCCACTTCGTCGTAATCGAGTCCAAAAGCAAGGGTACTAGTCTCCTCTTTCTATAAGACGAAATAAGAAATCCTGTTTATTTCAATCTCCGATATTTCATTATAATTATGAAGTATGTTAAAAGAAAACTTGTTACCTCTGGAGATAACAGAGAGGCTTGAGCCTTCACGATGTCCTCAGCGGGCACCGTCCGTAAAAATTCGACAACTTCGACAGGATCATTAGAATCTTTTCCAAGAAGTGAAGCGAGTTTAAAACCACGTTTAGGACGATATTCAGCACCTCGGCTTGCCCAAGGGCATGTCAACGTTCCACTGTGCAAAATCGCCTTGTGAAACAGTCCTAAAATCAGTATCGAACTAACGGGATTAACACAGATCTTTTGGAAAGTCCAATATATCTCGGCAAATCACAAAGATATGATTTAATTTTATCAAGGACGTAACGAAAATACGTTTTACCTTTCGCGCGAGGCGATACGAGTAAGGAATGTACTAGAGCACCTCCAGCACTAACTCCAAAAATCGTAACATTATTGGAATCTCCGCCAAAGTTGGCAATATTTTCCTTCACCCATTCTAGAGCTGCGATTAAATCTTTTAAGCCTAGATTTCCTGGCGCGACTCGGTGACCCAAATTTAAAAATCCTTGAAATTTAAAAAAACTGGATAATTCTAGAGCCTTTCTGTTTATTCGTAAAGTAAAAATTTTGTTTCTAAATTGCATGCACAATCTCTTTTTTGATATTTTGCGAATGTATGTAAAACTGAACCAAAACTAACCGAATGCGCCAAGCCTGTAGTTAGCTGAGACAACTACAACATCTTTAGCGAGTAAATAATCGGGCCTCGATTCGTAGAAGCTCGAATTTCCTAGTATGAATGCTCCTCCATGTATCCAGAACATAACCGGTTTCGATTGATTGAGAGAATTCGTATAAACATTTAAGTAAAGACAATCCTCGTCACCAATAACATCGAAAGGCGGAACTTCTTGCAATTGTGGACAGATGTATTTTTTGGCTTTGGATGTATCCTTGATACCAGCCCATGGTGCAGGTGGTTGAGGATCCTATTTTCGCAAAAAAATTAAGATTCCTTTATAATAAGTGAATATAACCTACGTAACGCATCACATTGTGTGCACTACTTCTATTAATCGTCTTTTATTAATGGGTAATAGGAAGTTATTTCGAATTGTATAAATTAAGATAATTGGAACTCTACAATTTTACAATGTCATGGTTGGTGTGATATTTAATATGTCGTAATGAAGTAAATGCATGATAAGGACAATTATCAGAAATGTACCTTAAATCTGAGATTTCCGATAGGAGGAGCAGCAAAAGGTATTCCTTTGAAGCCGATATATGATAATCCTAGGGCACTTTTCAGTACCGCGCCTTCCAATTTACCTTGTTTTACGAGTACTATCGGTTTGCTCATTGTTAAGCAAAGTCTTGCCAACTTGATACTGCCACTCCTTTCTACATTCAGAATCCGAGTATTTAGAGCGACTCGTGTTTGTACTCTTATCATATCAAACAGTATTATCAAGCAGTTCATTAGACTTAAATATCTGTTATCAAAAGTTGCACCTTAAAGTATATCTGAACGGTGCTTATCATGATATTGATTACAAATTGGTTAAAATATTATCCACAAACAGCGATACTTATAAAAATCGTTGTATATTCAAATTTTTTGCCGATATGTTTCAGCACTTAGCGTACCAACTAAATGGTTTTTGTCCGTGAGCATAAAACATGATATGTATGAGAATATAACTTTTTCTCTCCACCATACCGACGATAAATTGGGAAAGAAACTTATTACTGACCTTAGTTATTTATTTCAACGAATAAATCATATTTGAAATATAAGAAAATATATTGTAAATAACTTTAGTCACTATTTATGTATTGCAGAGTTTTATTTATCTTTATTTTAAGATACAATATGTCAGAGGTTATAAGATCTAACTTGTGATATTGATGCCACATATGCTGGCCATATTCAGAGTGAGATGACAGATAAAGTAATAGCCACATCAAGTATTAATTATAATTAACATTCCGTGCAGCAGAATGTATCAACAGAATTAACGATATTATAAAATCGATCATATTATACATGTATAAAAAGACGAGTCGATATCTATTTAGAAAATGTGAATATGATTATAGACAATAGGAATATATGAAAATTGTATAAATAACAGACAACAATAAACTTGCTCACTATATATGAACAAATATTGTGGAAGATTTTCGTAGGCACATTATTTCTTTAAATACGATTGTATAAAAAATATAGTTTAGTTATTTTAATAAAGGCAGATCAGTTGAGGCTGCATTTCCTAATGCAATTAGTAAGTGCAATTTGATTACGTTTAATTAGGTTTCTTTGGGAATGAAAATGGTTTTTAATTAAGGATATAAGAAAAATTATATCAAAAATTATCTAGTAAATAGTAAAAAGTTATTTTAGAAATCGATGCATATATTCCTTATTCTGACATTTTCAGATCTTTTCTAAATTTTGCTACGAATTTTTCGAAGGGCTATGTTGCCACTTCACAGATTCTGATGCCCTTAAATCCTATTGTCAACGTCACCATTTTAAATAAATTTTTCGTATGCATACAACGGGTGGTTGGTTTTAATTTTCTAATTATACGCTAAAGTATATTTCGTATTATATATACCGCTTGAAGGTTACTCTGTCGATAACCTTCTGTGTAACCTCCTCATGAATTTTAATTGTACTGTTTTAGTATCTTCACGGTGACACAAACAATGATAAAACTAATAAAAATTCCATTCACTGAACTCCATATGTGAAGGAGTATTTAACTGCTGGCGGTCCGGATGGACAATATCAATAATGGCGCGACTAGATCAGTACAATTATAATTTGAACAAACATGCGCATGTACAAACAATAATTATAATATCTAATCTTCAATTTTGTATAAAAAATAGAAGCAAAGTACATATATGATATACTTTTTATATACCAAATATACTTTTGTGCGTAACTCGTAACGTGAAACCGACCACCCTATATATGTACATATGAGAAAAGATTGTTTAGAATGGTGATCTGACAATATACTTCAAGAGCATAGATACCGGCGAGGATACAACAATTCGGAAACTTTACGTTTCGAAGAATTCAGTATGTTTCATCAAATATAAATTAATGTGTATTTTTTATCATTTAATTATCGTACAAATTCTGCCCAAAAGATTTCTAGCTTAAAATAGTTAATAAAGATTATTTTTCATTAACCAACTTCGATTATCTCTATTAAAATCTATCGACAAGAAAACAATAACGAATAACTCATACAAATGACACTTCGTTTAGCGAGTGTCCATTTCTGAAACTATTTACCAGTTTATAAAAAATATTCGAAGATTTTTCTGCTAGATTGTATTCATTGCGAGTTGTGTTCAAGCGTCGAAAAATAATAGTAAAAATAATAATAGATTTACTAGTAAAGAATGTATTCGATAAAAAACAATTTGTATCGAAAAAATTTAGTAGTAGTGACATTCTTACAAGAATACCGGTTTTGCAGCTGGATAATAATAAAATGCATTGCTTGAAATTGCCAAAAATCAATTAGCACATTACTTACTTCGATCAATTCTATAAATGGTCCTTATCATTTTTGTTCTATATGCTGATACCGATTAGCAGATACAGTTTTTCGAAACATTTCGTCAAGTATAACTATGTGCTTCTTCGCAATTCAAATGAGAATCGCTCTTTTTGCTTCGATTTACTTTATCACAAATCCGAACCAATCGTTAAGTAAACTAATTTGCAACAATCTTTGATTAATCGCATTCGCAATGAAACACATGTTTGGACGCAAGCCACGATTCTTGCAATAAACAGAAAAATTATATCAAAAATTAGCGTTTCATTTTATCGAGTATAGGAACGACCATATCAAAAGACGGACGTTTCCCTGGATCTTCGTTCATACAAATTCTAATAAGCTTAGCAAGATGCGGTGAAATTCCTGGAGGTATACTAACACGTAAATCCTCTAGTGCAATCTACAACAAATACACGAAAAATGAATATAATCACTAAATTACCGACTTATGTTAAATGAACGATGTACAAATCTTAACGAACTTTCATGCCGCATTCCATCGGCGAAAGATCTGCAAACGGAACTTCTCTTGTCGCAAGTTCCCATAACAGGACGGCAAAACTCCACATATCACTGGCCTCGAGATTTATATCCGCCGGACGTTTACTTAATGCTTCCGGAGACATCCACGCTGGTTCGTAGATTCGACCCACCTCTTGAAATGAAAATTTCGAATCCGCCATGTTCACGCGAGCTGTTAAATCTTCATCAATCTATACGAATATCGAATATATTCATTACCGAAATTCTTACATAATAATATTATATCATTATAAAGACGAATGAAAATACCATAATATGTTTACTATTAAGATGAAATCTACATCTATTTTGCCTTTCGAGCCCATGAAGAAATGCCATAGCTCTCGCGACATCGAGGGCAAGTCTAAGTGCACGAGCAGTGTCAACAACGACGCCTGTACCTCCATGTAAAAGCCTATGCAAACTCCCACGTGCCATATATTGCGAGACGGTTGCCAATTGCGGTGGTTGATTGACACAACCAAGTACAGGTAGTACATTGGGATGTGAAAAAATTCTTAATTTTGGGAATTCTTCGTTAAAGTCTCTTGAAATTCGAGCCGTACACTCACGTATATTCAATATTTTTGCCACAATGTCATTGTTTTGCCAACGTCCACGCCATGTTTCACCACTTGGCGTACTAGCTAAATGAGTATGCAGAGAAAGATCTGCCATGTTTATTCCTTTATGCCTTGATAGCGTTGCATCACCTAAATGATATAACTAGACATTAGTAATTAACAGTTACTAATTAGTTAATTAATTCTTAAATGTAATAGAATACGTATAATACAATGTTACTCACGACTTCTAGTTTTCAAACCTAGCCAGCTTTGATCTTTAAACTGAATCTTTTTTAAGTCCTGTCCATATTCTACAGCTAAATCTAAAAAATCAATTTGGCAATATAATAGTTCATATATTACAAATCCGCAAACAACGTATCATATATCAATAACTCCTTAACAATTATTAAATACCGTGTAATCTTTTGGCCAAATGGCCTCGTGCTTTATCTAACGGAGTATCACCATCTTTGTTTGCAATTGATACCAAAGCACCAGCAGTTACCAATTCTTCGGCAACTGCTTGATCGCCCCAAAAGCACGCATAATGAAGGGCAGTGTTACCATGCTCATTTGTGACATTGACATCTGCTCGGTTCCTAAGTAACTATAAAAATAAATTCCATTAAATTCTTAAAAATAAAGAATTATTTTTATTTCTGTACTTGACTCTCCAACATGGATTGTTCCTTTATGTTACAAAATTTTTCAATACGTGAGTATATTCCTATCTTATCATTTTAACATACAATCAATTATATTTGGCTTACCAATTGAACTATTTCTTTGTGCCCATGGGCAGAAGCAAGATGAAGAGGAGTATCATCGCCTCTGTTAGTTGCATTAATACGTGCTCCTCTGCTAACTAACAACTCAGCCAATTTCAAGTGTCCCTCTTTACAACACCAATGGAGTGGACTGAACCCATGATCATCTCTATACATAGAACATGAAATCATAAATGAAATCAGACTAATGTTACAGTTTAATATAATTAAATAAATAAGAAGTATAAAAACGGATACAATGGGATGATAACAAGGATTAGGAAAAACAATATATATTTTTTAAATTATTATTATTATAATTTAAATCCAGATAAAAAACTTTAAACAACAACAAAAATACATTCGAAAGACCGGTGTTAAAAAGAACAGAGACCAGTAACGGTTATAAAAAAAAATAATAAAAAAACGAGAACAGGAGACGGTGCTTCTCGGAAAATGGAATTTTCCTATATTTACCCTTGATTCATGTCATGTTCGGTGTCATCCAGCCAAACACGTACTTGCATGGCATTTCCTTCACGACACCATTGAAATATATCTTCCATTTTTTTCACTTACAAATAAAATAAAAAAATTGTAAAAATATTATAACGGAAGGAGTGGCAGTGCTTCGTGCTTCAAAACACCGTAGTCGTCATATACTAAATATAACCATAATTCCACACACAAGCAACGCTGACATAAAAACTACACATTACTTCGTTGCACTTATTAGACGGATTAGTAACGAGATTCGAAATCCGCAGCGTACATCAGTTCACAAAATAACACACAATGTTGAATATAATAATTTTATTGCATTGCAATAAGTATAACCGAACATCTGACCATATATGACGCGTGGTGTTGTGTACAGTGTACTCCCCCATCCGCGAGATGATTACTTCATACTAGTTCATATTATTAGAGAAGATACTCTCTCTAAGAGAGTTAAAGGCTAGAAATTATATAGGATAGTAACTCTATCTACATGTACCAATAAAATCGAAAATCAAAAAGATTTGCTATGTTGTAACCTCAGTTGGTATCTACGATCAAAAGAGTTGCGTAGTAATACGTCAGATGGCGCGTTGCAATTATTTGAATATTTCATTCTTATGAATTGGTAAGAAGATTATAATTTTCCGTTATTTTCTGTATTTTATATATCCAGATACAAAAGACTAAAACGCTATAAAGAAGAAATAAATTTTGCTTAGGTCACATATTAAATTATATTTCATTGAAAATATTAATAAATCATAAATTACGTTATTTTGTTATATGATATACTATTCTGATATTTTAACCATATAACGCTAAATAATTTATATCGCTCTTCCAACGTTTCTCCGTATTTAATTAAGCTACTTTATACGTTTCAATATCTCTTCTGCATATTTTTGCTTCGAGCGTCGTTTATTTTATTTATTTTCCTTCGTCGCAAAGGAACGTTCAGATACGAGAAAGATTTATAATGAATATTTTATAAAGTTTTTCAAACGTAATTAACATATTTTTCTCTTAAGAAATAATAAGCAATACATATTTTGTATCATTCAGACGAAGTTTATTAAATAATTAATTTAATAATAACGCACGATAATATCGCACGATGCTTTCTTTTTTTTTTCTTTTTCGACCATCCTCGATATAACACGATGGGTCTCAACCCCACCGGAAGAACTTAATTACACAAAGTCAGGAATAAAAGAAATCCATAAAGAAATCCTCTTATCTCTCTTTCATTTCTCTTCTGTTTCTATATCATCCCCGATACTTTTCCAAGGATGGCTCTTGTACTTACCTTTGGATTACCTTTCCCTTCGTGTACAACGGTAATTACACGATCTCCATGCGAATCGATTCTCTGCTGTTCAGGTGGAATTTAAAGCGATATGTATTTTCTAACGAACGTCATCCGAAACCATAACTCCTCCAAGGTGGACAGCCAACACGCATTCAGCCGATGATTTTTCTCTCTAACAGTCGATGATCTTATTGGTCACCAGCCAGGCAGGCCTCCGGTACGTGATATTGTGGCAATCTTATTTGAATTGTTAATACGTTGTTAATACGCGAAGAAAAAATCGCGACACGCCAATGGGTGTGCACAATTCACGTAACCACGAGTCGATAATTACCGAAGGTGTGATCTCCACCTGTTTTCTTGCATTAAATTATTCTTCTTTATAGCACTGGTATCACGATTTTTATAATAATCAAAAGTAATTGAAACCACAACGTTTATCAGTGAATCTTTCAATGGTAACGAGACGCTTTAATTTTCGTATCGTATTAAATAAATACTCGCGTAATATTATAATATACCGATACGTTTAAGTTAAATGCAGATGTGTTCAAATATGCATAATGTTGTTGTTCGCCCTTGATACGTACATACTTGAAGCACTTCTTTTTTTTTTTTTTTTTCATTAGGAAAAAAAGTACGATAACTGCGGCACATTGCTATTCGATCTTGACGTGTTTGCGATCTCAGACAAGCGTGCATTTGGAAAATTCACACGTGTATAAGATATGTTAAATACCTCGATTAATTTCATGAGTCAAACTGAACCGGCACATAATCTTCGTGAATGCATCGTATACTTTAGAATAACTTAACTCGCGTAGCTCGTAAGAGCTTGGAAAGTAGGTTGGCCACGTGACCAGAAAATAATTCCACATCTTAGGAAAAAGTTGACAAAGAACGAGGGAAATTTTTTCCGAAAAATTCCCAAGATATCGAGTTGCGTTACGCCGTTTAAGAATGAGAGAAGGAAACACGTGAAAGCAATTAAGATCGACATGGTACGTTGTTATTCGTATCTTTCCCTTTTCCAGTTTTCCTTTTATCGTGCGATATTAAATGGCACCTGTTGTCGATTCCGTTTGACTAATCAAATTCAACCTTGTCTCTCTATTAAAGTGATATTGTCATTGAACGGTGCACTTTCGTTGTTCTCTGGTGTATCGTAGGAATATGCAATGCGAGTGTGTTGGTTCGTCACGCCTCTAAACATAGGATGAAATCGAGGATAATAAATTACTAGCACGTGAGAGAACTTCATTGGCAAGAACGACGGGTTTATGATGGATATCGTTAAAACCATATCCCTGTTTTATGTGGACCGGTGATTTAGGAGGAGAAACAGTAGCACGTAACGTAAAAGTGCTTAGCGATTAACGATCGATATAAATTGTAACTATTTCACTGATGATTCAGCGAATTAATGTCCGAAATTACCAGTGTTATTATTATCGCCGGTATACGAAATAAGAGTTGAATTATTTCCATTGTTATTTCAATCTTGATCATCTATAGATAAAACGATTTCGCAGGAACGAGCGAAGCAATTGCAGAGGATCGGCGAAATGGCCGATAAGAAAACGCGTAAGAATTAGTAGAATGCGACGAAATAAATCTTACGTATCGGCATTGTGGAAGCTAGATAGAAGTCTTAGCCTTGCATCGTAGGTGTGGTCTTGTGCAGCGTAATATTTACGTTGGTTACACGTCGTTGCGATATGAATATTATCGGCTGATCCACGTACATTACGAATAATAATCCGAAAATAACACGCGGTGCCGTTCAACTCGAGCGTATTATACTCAAAATGTTTTTTTATTTTTTCTTCCTTTCTCTTCCTCCCCTCTTTGTGTAAGCTGTATGTACGATGACTAAAATGATAAAAGAACGAGAAGGGAGAATCAATCTTATCTAAATAACTTTCAAACAATATCGTAAAGATTTGGTGAAAAGAAGGACGCTGTATGGCGCAATGATACTGCCCTTGTTCTAGATCGTTTCTTTGAACAGTCTGCACTCAACCTCGGGCAAAAGTGGAGGCCATACATAGATAGAGGGGGAAAAGTATTGTCTACAATGTTGAAACTCGGAGCAATTATTCGTATAGCTGTGATTGAGATGTAGAGATGAAACGTCGAAATGTTTCAACGTTAAATACATGGAATGTTACATGGATTCTTTAAACGCTAATTGAATACAAGGACAGGCGTTATGGTCGTTGGTGAAGTGGCCAATTCGAACATGAACGTTATCCCGTGCGCATTGCGAGCCTTGATATGATAATTAATAATTGATTAAGTTGTCTTATTTACCATAGGAATTTAGGTATACAGATCCTCCCACAGGGGAGCGTACAGGGATAGTTTTAATATACGTTGAAAACGCCGAGGCCGATAATTATGTAAAATAGGAACGATCGTGCAGCATAGAGAAACGTGTATTTAGAAGTGGATTAATCGGCGAGACACATGATAATAAATTGTCAATAAAATCGTATAATTTATTACTTAACAAGATTTACCAACTCATTCCGATCACGTTACTTACGAAGATTGGATTAATTACGACGTACAGATCAACGTTTGATTCCTTTCCTTACGAAAGTTATTCTGTAAAATATACGTAACAGAACTATTTGTTGTTTTAAATATTTCAATCGTATTATGTATAACCCTTTGCTAACGTTTGAGAGAGAGAGAGAGAGAAATTGTCTCGTTTTGTTTATGACAATAATATTATTATTAATAATAATATCGTGCGCAAGAAAAGAAAAATAGAGTTTACACCGGTTTAATACTATTGCGTGGAGATTGTAATTAACTGGAAGATCGAATGATTTAATTCGTTCGACGAGTACGACGGAAAGTGCTCCTGTGCCTTGAAACGCGTGACAAGAGGTACGCAAATTAACTGCTGAGATACGATCTTAATTCGCCTGTCTATACACCATTCCTTCGTGGTATATGAATAGCTAAACAACTGTTCAAAGTTGGAATAATTAATCGTATCGTTTCCACATTCTTATAATAACCTTCATTCTTATAAACAAATTTCGTAATTTTTCTAATACCGTTTATGATGTCATTTTGTTCCATTCATCGAAGTCACCGCATACAAGATAAATCTACAAATTGTTAAACGAGTCTATTATCGGATAAAATCAAAGATGAATCGTTCACCAACGATATCCCACACTAATCATTGTCATTTCTCTTATTGTTTTACCTTTCCCATTTACGCGCGCATGTCGAACGATTATGCAAGGATCCGAGCGTGGCTTTGTTCCATGCAACTCGAAAGCCCGAGGAATAATTAAGACGTTCAATGATTCATCCACGTTGATGGATCAACTCGAACATTTTGCTTTCTCTTCATAACGAGTTGTATCAGTGCGTTTCAGAGAGAAACCCGGCCGATCACCGCGATAATAATTAGAGGAAGGAAGCCGATTTACCCCGAACGAGATCGGAAATAGAACGCAGTAATACTCGCGCAAGGAACAAAAAATAGGAATGTAAGTTGAAACGCTACGATATGGATAAAAAAATGTTGGAAATTTGAGATATCGAGCATTTTGAAAATGAAATTTTTTATTGAAAAGTAAAGAATTTGCACGTTCGAAAATTCGGATATTCGAGAAGGCGAGAAGTTTGAAAACGCGAAAAGTAAAAAGTCTGGTAATCGAGGATCTGAATGTTGTAAAATTCAAAAATATTAATTAAAATAAATATATATATATCGAGGATACGTTTACGTTATTCAGAGATAGTCCTGACGTGAACGTAGATATACGGAGCGCAAGTCAAGGACTCTTTGTTCCTAGAAAGCCTGCATTTTTGTTCTTTGTAATGCACAATAACGGCCATCTTAACATTTTTTTGTTATGTATAATAACTCTTTAAACAACTTTATCGAGACAAGGACAGGCTGAAAAAAGTTATTACATATTAGTATCTCGTTATTACATTTCTCATACTTCATCAGTTAACGCAGGTCTCCTATATCCACTTTTTTTATTTTTGTAATATATGAACAACGAATTTGCATACTAACTTCTATTTTAACAATTTTCGTATTCCTGTCGTGTTATATTAATTTTCATTATATACTATGCATATAAAATGCATATACTATGTACATATGTATATGAATTGTGACGGTAACGATGGAAAAATAGTTGAAGGAATTAATTAAACGTAACTTGTAGCAGGCTGTTCAGATTCTTGTAGCAATTATGCGAATTAAATGAACCAAGATTTCATACTTCGCTTAATGCATATACGCAGCTGTTTAATGGCTACAAAATGCCAATATTATACATAATACGCACGTGGATATACGTATAGTCCTTTCGATTTCAATATAGCAAGATACACCTTTAAAATATTTCGCGCAACGAAAATTTCATCACGACACTTTTGAAAGATATTTTCTGGAAATTATTTCAGATTTAGGACATCTTTCTATCAAGGACTAGGACAATCACGAAAATCCTGAACACGATTACGATCACTGATCGTCACACCGTGATGAACACCCTGTATAATAAATTCATACAATTGCGTAACATGAATAAACGGGGAAAATCGGGTAGATTTAAAGGTAATAAAAATGTCTCATTCATTGTGCGCTAAACGAAACCGATCGAATGTGAAATCATTTCGCGACATTCACTGCTTGCTTTTGAATAACGCGGTGATACCAGTCGTACCATTCTTCTCTCTAATTTCCTTCATCGCGTATATGTGTTATCGTATTAATTCTGTTTCGATGAAAGTTTGTTCATTTTTCAACGTATAAAAGGGAAATCCGGCATTTTTCGATACGCACCATGATGAAAATTTATGGCGCGTTATCCGATACTGAATCGTAAGCACGATCCAAGCGAAATTGGCCAACAACAATAATTTTTAGACGGAGAAACTCGTTGTTTGACTTCAACCTCGACCTCAGGTTCAACTAGAAGAACAATGGGTATTTTCACGTAATTTGCCTCGACCAGGCAAAGGCGAATTTCACGATTTCCTTTATCGTTTCACTTTTTTTTTTCTTTTTAGAAGCAAATACTGTGGTCTTGTACAATAAACTGGATTTATCGATATATTAGCGAAACGTACGCGAGAAAAAGATAGGATTTAATGCTCTACTAAATCGTCCATTATTTTGTTTGAGATTTTGTTTGTTCGTTACTCGATACGAACAAATTCTTTAAAAATATGACTTACGTGTTCTCGCTGTTAAATAAAATTACTTTTCGTCAAAATCAAAATTATGAAATAAGGGTAATTATAATAGTTAAATTGGCTCGTTATTTCAAGTTCTTCGTTCTTATTCTACCGCAAAGAAAATTTTCCTGAGCCAAATTCTAACGACACAGTTCTCCCCAGTTTCTTAGCATCCCTCTTTTTCTAAATTTAGCTTTCCTCGTTTCTTATCATTTGATGTCATAATCCTGTTTCTTTCCTCCTTGAACATAAGTTGTAAATTCAACTCTATATATCAGTATGCTATATATGGCAATCTTTTGTGACGAAGTCCATGGTACAAGTAGCGTTTAAGTTATTTCGATCTTAAGACACGTATATAAATAAACATAAAACAAACGAGCTATGCGGTTCATCTATCATTTTTATCACACCGGTTATGGGAAACTTTAACGAATCGAAGAAACCGGCAATTACGTTCCGTTTTATGTTAGTTGGAATCGTGTATCAGACACCATTTGCACGATTCAGCATCCTTGTGTAACGTTGATCGGGACGAAGTTGTGAGAAAAAATCGCGTGACTTCTTGCAACTTTAAATTCCAGAAATGTTTCCCAGTTGAAGTATCAGTGATTGTCGATTGCGTAATAACGTCGATTATCGTAATTAGTAACTGATTTCTTGTCGTTAACGATCGTTCGAACGTTCATTACGATACACCGAGAATTTCTCATACTGTTACATTGCACGAGATTAAGAATAACGCATACCGATTTTTACGCAATCAGAATGTCTGTACTTCGTTAAACAGTATGCAAACTTGTCTGTATTTATGTTCTCTTCGATTAATGAATCTACATTATGGAATCATTTATGACTGACAATATAGTTGCAAGCGTACGTAATTAAGTACGCGTAGTTGAGCATCAATCGATTAATTCTCGAAAGTTTTCCAATTAAAAGATTTTCCATTACAAATACCGATTATTGATCGTTAGTTCTTAATAATAAAAAAATATTGAGAAATAATAATAAATGATAAATAGTTGATATTATCATTAGATAAAAATATCAATCATCGATCGTGATTTTCCAGTTTTTAATTGAAATTGAACGAAGTTTTAGTCGATGTATAACGAACGCTGTTAACGATGAAGGTAATCATACGATCAATCGACGAATACAGGTATTCCATAATATTTATCGATTTGACATTGACTTTTCTTATTTCTTCGTTATATCGTTATTTGTTGGACGGTATCGAATAATCTATAACTTAACGTACGCTAGTTTGTCGGTGATAGACACGTTAAACGTAAGAATAAAATGTTGCTGTATCTGGGTGTGTTGCTATCTTCTATAGTTGAGATTATAAATTATTATATCGGAGAGTATTGTTACGTTAAAAAGTTGTGTCAACATGACGGTGAGTGCGTGTGTTACTAATTCCTTCAATGTTCATTATCGATAATTGAATTCGAATTTTTCATACGCGTCGTATCAATTACTGGCAAACGACATCGTTAATTAATCGTAAGTTTTAATCGCAACACAAAAAGTTACATCTATGAACATTTAATTACGAGATTAACAGCAGCAAGAAGACAAGTAGATTAAGTGGAACACGATATCCAGCTTCGTTAAAGTTACCGATACGATCTATTTGCATGATCTATTTATTTTCCGAAAAATGAAATTGATCGACTGATCGAAAAAGATATTTTTGGCAGTGAACTTGGTCGTGATCTTTTGTTTATGTTATCGAAAAATAAATAAAACGTAGGAAAATCTTTGAAACGATTAATCACGCATAATTGATCGTCAGACCGTGGATATTTATGCAAATTGAAGAGATGTGACGAAGGTGACGAATGAAAAAGAAGAAATGATTGAAAGAAATGAGAGTTTGAATATTTCACGCATATTACGTGTATTCTGTGTATTTTTACAATTAAAAATTTCATTAATTCGAAGGATATAAAACCGTGGCCGAATTTTGTTTAGATGGGAGAGAACTTACCGAAGACTATGAATCAACTATAGTTCGCATTAAGGTGCCATATTCAGAACGAAACTGTTGCCCGGATAAAATCTCTTCCAATGTGTCAGATAGAAAAGAGAGTTCTACAAATTTGGACAAAACTAAGGAAATAAAACTCGCGCAAGAGGCAAGACCGGTTTTCTCGAAAGAAACGCAGACTGTTTCTGCAAAGTTACCTCACAATGGACACAGGTAATAACCGTGTTTATTTATTAATATAGAAACACTTACATCCGGATAATGATAGTATCGGTGATTTTTAATTGACGAGCTAAACATCTTTAGCAGCGAATTAACCTGTTAACCGAGAAAGACGAATTAACTTGTCAGATGAATTGGCAATCTGTTAGACGTAATAATCGCTTTATTAAAAAAAAAACTATTTATCTTTTTACACGTCGTTTTCTCTCCGTTCAAAATTACGTCGTATTCATATTTCCAAGGAATAACTGAAATTGATCTTTATTCGTTTCAAATTTTACGATTAACTGTATATTGAAAATGACAACGTAGTTCAAGCTCGCCATCAATATGCAGATGCGCTAGTTACAATAAATAGTAACTAGAAAATAGTTCTAGATATAATCGATAGGTTTAAGATGTTCTTTTCTTTTTTATCCCTAGTCCATGTAAGAAAGTGCAATGAAGGTTCGGCTCAGAACGGTTTGATAGATTTATCCAAAGAATAAAATAATAGCTATTGTGATCCTACCTCTAAATACAGAAATAACAACACTGTGTCGTAATTAAGTTCCTTCCTTAATTCTCTATAATACTATTACCAACTATGAACTATCGAATATATATATATCTAAATACATTATACTATAGGGAAATTCTTGTAATTGAAATGGTACAGTGAATATACTTTAGTGAAATACTTTATACGTAATTATTTTTTTTATCTGACTAAAGGACGATATTAGTTTTATAAAAAATAAAAAAAAGACATTTGTTTATTTTCTGCGCTAATTGCAGAACGGAAGAATCTAGAACTGTTTGTTCTTTGCAGAAAAAGATCACAAAGATAAGAAATGTCACTAGTTCCGATACTAAATGAAGTTCCATTAAGTGGAACGCAAATTGAGAATTATCGAGTGTGACAAAATGTTCCAGAACAGCGATTTGGGCACCTGCGCTGAAAAATCAACTAGATAATATTACAAATTCTTCCTCGGAGGCCTGTAAAAATACGACAATAGTGCAAGCTCAGATAGAAGCACGTCCTATGAATATTACGACGGACGACACTGCCGAATCTCTCCGAGACGATAGCGCTAATTCTTCGCAACATTCATCCAGACGCAGTTATTTAACCGATAAAAGAATCAAGAGGTTAAAATGGAAGGCGGAAATTTGCTCGAGGTTGGCACGCAAACATTTCAGTATTTGTCATAGTTCTTATTTTCTTTCCAACCGAATGTCATCAGATATTCTACTTATAAATCAAAGGCTCTATCTGGTTGTCGGAAAGTTCGCAGTGTTTCGAATAGTTTTATAAATAATCCTGATAGACTTATTCTATTATATTTATATCATGTATTTAATTATCGTGTACATGTTACATGTTATAGAACATTGTGTACATGTACATAGCTTTCAGCGTTACGAATTTAATAAGATTTGAAGAGAATTATTTATTATATTCTTTTGTAAAATACAGCTCGATAATACTGCTTTCAGACCAAACGCGTTGATTAAAGAGAACGATATAGCATTTGTCGATAAAAGCAGTATTATTTTCAAAGATTTTGCATTTATATGAAAAATAAATAATCTTTACAAAATATCTTTACGAATTGAATATTCCAGAAACCTGCGAAATTACTTCAAGAAATCCATTGCTAAAAGATGCGTTTTTTTTTTTTTTTTTTTGAAGCAGCGATTATAAAGTTATACGATAAATAGTAAACAGTATTATAAAAAAAGCATTGTAAAAAGTATTGATTACTATGATAGAATATTTTCAGATTTTTCAGAAATTTCGCTACGAATTTTTCGACGAATCCAATACGTCGGTATTTTTATCGTTCAATTATCGTAGAAATTTTGTGCAAACAATTTCCAGATTGGGAAAATTAAGAGGCAAAGACATAAAAAGCAATGAGAGTGACCAGAAGTTTAGAAACCAAAAGCTAGATATCCCTGCTCGAACTTTCAATAATTTATCGCCAATCGAACATCCGATGACACTGCACAAGAATCGACCTGCCAGCGTATTCACCTCAACGAGGATCAGTGTCAGCGGTTCGAACTTGAGACCGACGAATGACGAAGCCATGGCGAAAAATGGTAATATAATGGAAGGGTACGATGGGATTTCGAAGAAATTCCAAAACGACCATCCATCGATCGTCGATCTGGACGAAAAATCAATTTGCAATCTGGCCATCAATGATATAACGATGAATCAAACTCAATTGTCAAATATATTCGAAAGTAGAAGTATGTCAACGTCTGTTCGAACAACCACAGAGGCTTTGATTATTACTCTTAAATTCTATCGGGAAGAAAGGAATAACGGAATGCCTCGTAAAAAGGATACTTCGTTTTGCGAATGCCCACTCCTGAGAGTATTTGCTAATTTGCCAGGAATGTTTGGAAATTTTTCTGCTAAGTTATTCTCATCGCAGTAAGCATAGAAAAATTCTATACCTTCTATTCGGGTCTCTGATTACTCGAAAACAGGTACTGATTCTAGGAACGAAACCACGTACATGGAGCTTCCTAATGTTGGAAAGAAACTTAAGGTAACGAATCGGTATACGATAGAAGACAACGCGTATCGAGAAGAACGCCGAGTATAATATTCTGTCATAACGGAATAATATAAATAATATAAATTATTTAACAAAATAATTTCTTTTCTCGTTTTGGGAACAAGAATCTCAGCTAAGGTTCTTGATACAAATAATAATTCGTTATATAAATAATAATGGTAATGCATCTTTATCTTCTATCTTTTATATTGATATTTATGTTATTTATATATATTATATTATATTTATGTTATTTAATTCTTGACGATTGTTTGTCGTCGTTAATTATTGATATAAATTAATTATATACATATGTCTAAGTCGTATGCGTTATATATATTGTACATATCGATGCGATCGTTATTACAATTGTTTTTCATGGTAAATTAGCGATTGTAAATTAATTAAGTTTCTTGGTAAAAAAAAACCTTTTATAGCCCTTCGAAATATAACGTTCTAATTATACATGATCTTGTAACATTTACAACTGGATAATAATAAAATGCATTACTTGAAATTACCAACGTACTTCGTAGTAGTAAGAATCGATTAGCATATCATTCATTTCGATCAATTCTATAATAAACGTTCTTCATTCTTCTCTCTTATGTGCCGACACCGATTACCAGCTACATGTTGCTTCTTCGCAATTCAAACGAGAATCGCCCTTTATGCTTCGATTTGTTTTATCGTGGACCCAAGCGAAGCGTTATGTAAAGCAATTTGCGATAATCTTCGATTAATTAAAATAAAGTCACGATTCCTGCACAGTGCACTGCACATCCTTGCACAGTGATCTGCAAACTGAATAATTGGACGAATCTATTCTTCCTACGTAAATCACTTAATCGGGAGAAAATTATTATTTGAAAATTTGCCGATCGAAAAATATTTATTAGAAACGGATGATAGTAGCATAACAAGTAAATTGTTTAATTTAATCTTGCAGAATAGACGGAGCAATTTTATTATACCAAAATATGTCTATTTTAAGAATAGTCTTCAACGAATACCGTTAATTTTCATGGGAAGATTATTTTCGCAATTCTTCAAAGGCAATTTTTGGCATTTATTTTGGAAATCATCTCCGTCAAGGCTGAATTCTTAAGATCGACTTTTGACCAAAATTTCGATATAAGTATTTGTCCATGACAGTGGTCAGTTTACGTCAAAAGTATATGATCAGAACAGTCGGCGATTACGCAATGAAACACACCGCGTATCCTTTGTCGTCGTTTCCTCATTGAATCATCCAGAGACACGCGGCTTAATTAATCGAGACGAGAACATATTGCAGGTATTCCCATCGTTGGGTAACTGCAGGCGTTTTTCTTCGCGATAATAGCATTCTCCTTTTCGATCTGTGGCATCCTCGTTTTCTTACATTGCCACTGGCATAGGGACTAGAAATTTAATGCTTTTATAAATCCATTCGCTATCTTGATCAACCGGCAGCCAACTCGTATTTCTATTCACGGCGTGCATTGACACGATCAGATAATGAGAGACAACGGACGATCGAAAAACGAATTCCATTTCGCACGGTAAAATTATTCACCCGCCAAACGTTAACAATGCTCGACTCAACTAATTAAATCTGACCGATAGGGATCGAGGAAAAATGAAACAAATCGTGTTTTGATATTTCTGATGCGCGACTTCTTCTTCCTCTTTTCTTCTCTTGTTTGTTTCGTTCTTAATCGCCCGATCGGATATTTCCAGTGGTTTTCCTCTGTTTCTGTTCTCTAGCGGTTGCTACCAGCCTTCGTTATAATCGTTTACTCGAATCAATCTTATCAGTATTCAAGAATAAATCGTCTGACACACCTCCTGGTTATACAACCAATAACTCCCCCTGCAATAAAGTTGCAAATAAAACAACTATTGTAATATCGCATGCAAATAAACCAGAGCCAATGAAACTTCCACGTTAAACGTATCTTCGTATTAAATCGCTTTGCATAATTGAACATCTAACTGATAATTCATTTAAATTACTCGATCATGCGGAAGCTATTGTGTCTGCTTCTTACACGGCGTGACTTTTGTATCGCGTTCACGCGTGTACCTGATGATGGATGATCTATATCTCAAATAATAAATCGTCCTTAACAAACTCTGTATCCTTTGTTAATTAATCGCCATTGACGAGTGAACGCGTGTGTCACAGGACGTCGGGAAGGGACGTTGGATATCGGTTTGTTATAAGGAGACGCGTCGTTAAGAGATCGATACGACCTTGACCGATTAATGCGGAATTTAGTTTTGGAAATCTGTCATGGAATTAGGCGATGGAGTGCGTAAATAAATACAAGCGACCACGAGTATACGCGTCAGAAGCACCGAAATGAAGTTTTTGTTTGACGCGTATACTCGTCAAAGGCAGGTAACTGGTCAGATCGACGAACAATTGCGCGTTTCGATCTTCATTGGTTGTATCAAACCTCGGCCGATCAACCAAGTACTATAGTACTATAGTGTTATAACTAACTTGCAATCAACTCGTTTAACTCGTTATTTCCAGAAATAGAATCGCGAATTCGGTAGATCGTCGATGTCTATTGTTCGTTCGATATAAATCTTCGATGCTTTTCGAATACCACGCGGTAATTATCACGATGGAATGTGCTAGAACAAAGAAATGCTGTGAATAGATTGCGAATGTTTACGCAAATCGAAGGAATGGAATCTAAGTAAATACGTGCTTGTTAAATATTCGAAGTATCTTAACAACCAATAGCGTATATTTCGGATATGTTACATATTTTTGCATATAGTGTACATTTTAATATCTCTAAGGCGTAATTGAGTAAGTGTAATTGTAACAAAGTTCGAATACGCGTGACACTGGTTTACACAAGTTATTGGATTAAACTGAAGTAATCGTAATAAAAATAGCTCTTGTTTGTGCTTGTCTTTCTACAAGAAAACCAAGCGACCATACAACTGAGATTTCTTCAACGAAATATTTTGTGAATATATCTGTAATTAGGTATATCGTAAAACTGTATTTAATCAAATCACCAAGTTGTGGAATTATTCTTATTCCTTTTTATTTATCATAGATATATGCGTGTATATCGTTTTTAGTAATTAGATTTATTCCACCATGAATTCTAATTGCTAAAACACGTTATTATCTAACAAGGTGGAAAATTTGACAAAGGTCGTTCTTGTTAGGAGCCTGTCGATCGTTTCCTCCAACAAATTTCGACTATTTTATCGACAGATTTATCGATAGGTTTCCATTCGCTACTGCAAAAGAGCAATATATTACGATGAGTAACACAACCATTATATTTCTGCTACTTCCGAAGAGTGTTCCCAAGGACACATTTAATGAACCTCGTTATTTGAAGTTTTTTTTTTCTTCCTGATTTTGTAACTGTACGCTTCGATAGTGTTTCCTGTTGCCGTTCACGATAGAATAGCATATCTATCTATCTGCTATGCTAGATCATATTATAACTATACGAAAAATCCTATAGCAAACTCACTGTGACATAAATAACCATGGTAGACGATTGGGATATTTTTACGAATCGATTAAGGCCAGTTTCGTGGGAACCAGTTACAGGTAGTCCGCCAAAAACCGCGTCCACTTCCGAAACTGGCTTGTAGAACGTTTCCTTATGCGCGAGTTTGATTCATCATTGTCGATTAATTGAAAACGAATCGTTTCGCAAACCTGATTTAACGCTTTTGCCTTCTTTCGATCATTCTCGACCCAACCGTATTTTTCTAACGCAAAAAAGAAATACTTCGAGCTTGAAGAAAATATAAATAAATTTTTATTCCAACGAATGCTTTCACCTTGCAATCTTGCGTTGTACATCTTAAAACGTTACAAATCCTTTTTGTTCGCTAAAATTGTTTCTAACGCAAAATACTTCGAGCTTGAAGAAAATATAAATAAATTTTTATTCCAACGAATGCTTTCATCTTGCAGTCTTGCGTTGTACATCTTAAAACGTTACAAATCCTTTTTTTTTCGGTAAAATAAAGTATCATGAATTTTTCATTCTTTCGCAGGAAACATGTATATATGTATTTGGATCATAAAAGTATAAAAAGATAGATCAGTTTGAAATAGAACCCTAATGATAATTCGTCTGATAATTCTCATTGAACCTGCCGATTAGTATGAAGTGAAGCGTTGCGTAACTGATTTATTTTCCTTTAACGATCGATAAGACACAATGACTGCTCATTATCGCGATATTTTCTCTTTCTTTCCTTTCCTCGGTTGACGCACGTGATCTCAAGACAATCTGGTCATGAATCTAAAGAGACTTGTCCTGCAGCTGCGCGATCCCCTTGCAGACCTTGGATTTCCTTATCCTGATTACACGTTTGATCTTCCATATACGCAGGATTATACGTACTTTGTCTATGTATCAGGAAGAATCGTTCTTTGATCATTTAATTGATCCACGTGTAAATTACTGTCACGAATCATCCATTTGATGAAAAATCTTTCTGTTCGAGGAAAGTTTCAATCGTGTACCGAGTTACAATCGTGAAGATAAGAAGGTATAATTATCGATATAATATTCGATGATTAATATAATTTATATTAAAAATTCTTTTTCTATAATATATTTTTATAGTATATTTAACGCTAAATTTCGTGCTCGCATGCAGATTATTTACGTATCGCGAGAATCTTTATTTCACAAGTGACATTTAGAAACCATAGATTATCGATGAGTTATCGAAGACACGATTATTCATCGTTTGAATAAATCGAAGGTTTCTTTGACAATTTAGTTAGCTTCTTCGAAGGATAATCATCTTCGATCCTTCAGTTGTATCTATGCAATACATATTTTTCATCTGTAAATAATACCAATAATACCAATAATACCAATGTGTATAATATGATACCAATATACTACCAAAATGTGTGATACCCAGCCTTGCTTCAAAACTGACATAAATATATTTAGTTTTCCAAAAGGATACGAGAAAGCATCTTTCAACGTAATGACAAATTATTTTTCTAATTGAATTTATTAACGAGATTATCTTTTATAAAACAGGATCGGTCGTCCTGCTATATTTATGATCTTACTGAAACCTATGAGATTTCTTATAGCGGCAGCTTGAAAAACGTGTTCCTCGAGTTATGAAATTATGACACCAACGGTGAAATATGCACATATATCACTTAACGTGTAATAAAATATATATTTACGTTATTAAAGCAAATCGAGTCTCAGGGGACAGGTAAATAGGGATATCAATGTAAAATTATAATATACAATTGACAATTTAATTATTTGAAAACGTATGGTCTAACAAATGGGCATAAATACTTTTTATCCCTGTTATTTTATAATGTTATTTTCTTACAAATACCTTTTATGTAATTCCATTAGCGATAAATAAAACTGGTATGATATGGGTCTATGGATTTATAAGAGATCATTATGCTAGCTACTCGTTATCAAATATCGGATATATTTATACATTTTTTCTGTGTTTCAAATTCGGATTTTGCAATATCAATTATCAGCATGAATTCAATTTAATACAAATACAGCGAGAATCAGTAATGTAGGCTCGATTAATTATTATTAATACATAGCATGTAATCTATTGGTTCCACTTTTGTCAGCGTGTCGTTGGTAGATTCTCAGTAATCGTAAGCAATAAAATATTGTAATTATAATTGTAACAAAATACCTCGATCCAACAATGACAACAGAGTTTATACGATCAGCTGCATATATAATTTCGTAACAATTTATAGGGATCGATTGTTATTCAGGTTTACGCTTAAAGAAACTAAACCATTCGTCTCGTTGTTATCAGCTTGTCATGTTACCTAGAAGGATTTCATACGTAAGAAAAATGTTCTTATACTTTACGACTTAACCACTTCCTCTACGTATTAATCGTCGACTAATTTAAACGTTCCTTCGAGGCATTTCTTCGTATTAAAAAATATTGCACCTGGTTCTGCAATATTGCGTTACGGTGCCACGGATTTTTATCTCGGGCTGTCTATTCGTTAGGTCACTCGTAAGTTTATTTCGTAAGTAACCTTTAGTCGAAAATTATAAATAATTCATTTTCAGATAATTACGCTATTTCTACATACGATATCTTACGCTTCAATGGAATTTTCATTTATTTTTTTCATTGTCACAGACTTCTAGTCTCTCGAATTAGTCTCGATATTTTATTATATTTATTAAATCATTATGCCACAAACATTAATCTATTCTAACTATTTTATTTAATCACACTGAATACATTTCGTCTACTTAGGTGCTTCGCGATCGAAGCATTTACTCTCAAATCTTCGAGATTATAAAATTCTCCGCTGCTTTGAGGTAATCGAATAAAAGTTCAATAAATCGCGCGTAACAAGTAACAAGTCGATACTCTTTAATCGTATCGTCTAATGCTACCGAAGATATTCAAGATTTTTGGAGTTTCTAAAATTCCTTGCTATATAGATTATGATAATAAAATAAAAATTCAGAGCCTGCTCAAAGGCCAGCAATCGGTAATCAAGGATTAACGTGTTCTCATTTTATCAGAAAATCTCCCAAGCTCGTCACGTCGTAGATCGTTTTTAATTTTTCATCCTTGAAGAGTCCATTGTCTCAACGAGACACGTACGTAGAATAAGCGACGAAGATCTTCGGGGGTTGCTACGTTGGAACGGTTAACCTTGACAGGTTCGTAAAGGCAGTTCTTTCTGTTGCACCACTTCTCGGTAGAAAAGCGAGTATCATTCCCTTCGTTAAACATTCCATACGTAGGATTCGTCGAATACATGTTCTGTATGAGTGCGCGACAATTACATCAAAATCCGAGGGATACGCGGAAACAGCAATTACAGAAATTGGACTCACCTGTTTCGTGTGGTGAATCTTGTAAACTGTCTGCGGTACGTACAACGACTAATCGAGCTTCTTGGAATGGGTTACAATTTCTTGCGATTCAGCTGTTTTACTCGTTTCATAATCATCTATTTGCGTTGAGCGTGTTATATGAATATTTTATTTGCGACAACATCTTTAATAGGGCGTTACACAATATCGATAATAACATGATTGCTTTTCATGATAATCGACGCTATAATTATAAAAATACTGGTCGAACCAAACAGCATATCGAAATAATTAATCTGGAACTTTTTTATCAAAATTTCATAGATTCACAGATGTGCAATCTTACGGGGTTTACATGAATTTTTAACAAATATTAGTCTTTTCTTCCCGTGTTCATTTCAAAGTATACACTCTACTAAAGTATTAGGTCATTAGGTGTTAATGATAAAATCCGCAATCACTTAGTTGCCAACCAAATATACGTACGAAATGTATTTTGATGTTTGGAAACTTCTATATTGGAATGTAATATTACCCAAAATCTTCTCGAGTTGAAGGTTTTCTCGCTTCTATCGGCTTTTCTTCTAACGTACTCAAATAAGAAGACGCTCCAATGTATTAGCTTCTTAAATGTGCGAGGAAAATGTTTTAATCACCGAAGAATATCGCCTCCACGAACTCGAATTGCACGGTGTGATGTCGGGAACGGGGAAAAACCGCGACTCGACAACCGGTCCGACCTACTGCCGTAGGATTCCCCGTGAAAGGTTATTGACAGATACGGAGAAAGAGTAGTCGAAAAGGAGTCGTCCTTAAGAAAGTGTAGTAACTCGAAACGACAGGTTTTATCGAAGAATCATGTTACATATCTTTTTCCTTGTAATTCTCGTTGGAAACGCTGTTATTGATTAACGATTTGATTTTTTCCTTTCAGCAATTTTTCATTCCGTAGTTATCTCTAATTAAATTTTACATTTAAATCGATTGTTGATATTACGTCGTAGTGGTATTTAATTACGGCATATTTTTTATTCTCGATTGCGGTTAAAAATATATCCAAGCGATCGATCAGAGTTGATCAGGCTTCTCCTTGAATCATAATAATGTCGTTACATTTTTTGTATCTAAAATCAATTTTTCTATGAAACAACGAATTCGTTTCGTGAATACGTCTCCTCCCTTTCGTCTAAATAACGCGATCATTAATCAAATAACTTGCTGACCATTATGCAATCTCATGCTATTCCAAACAGAAGCGAAGAAACGAAGTTTATTTAGAAATTTGTTTTTCTGAAACTACACATCACCCAGTAATCTGTTTTTCGACGTGGAAACATCCCATTGATGAATCATTTTAATTGGTCGTGCAGTTGCTGGAATACCAACGACGAGTTAAAATACCGAATTGCTTTTGTCCCACTCGTTGTTTATTCAAAGTAGGTCATCGTCTATTAATAAAATTATTGACGAAATTACATAGTGTACGTAGATGTGTGCAATTTCGATCTCTAATTTGCGTTTCGACTTTCAACATGCTGTCAAGATGTATTACTTTACCAAACATTTCCGTGTTTGACATGTAATTTCCGGTGTCGCTAGATAGTTACGCTGGCAACTAATAAAATTCTAAACGTTCGAATAGCGATAGGCCCTCTTATCAGATCCTAATCATTGACAGCTTAGACACTGACAAAACATTTCAACTGTTACTCGAACGAGTTAAGCCAACCGTGCTGCAACGCTTAACGATCACATACATTCTAAATAATTACAATAATTAAGGATTAATTTGCATCCCTCGCTGTCTTAGGTTTCACTCGAGATCCACGCAAGGTCGCCAAGCACACGTAGAACGCGTGTCTCGTTATATCACAATCCTGATACGCGAGTAAACACACTTTACACATAGAATGGAACTTTCTTGTATTTTATTCTACGTTCGTCCTGCACCGACTCGTCCACCAAAATAATTTTCTTTTCTTTCAACCCTTACAGCTCCACATTATGGTTTGACTGTCGATCCATGTGAATTTTGCTTCAGTATCGTTATGCTGTGGTCGTAGCCATGCTATTTGTAGTTATTACGAGTAGTATCTTTTCTATCTTTTGCATGATATAGCATTTTGAATGATAATTAGAAAAGCCTACTTGCATTTGTTTGGCTCTAAAATAAAAACGTGCACCGAAACTATATCCACTCTATCCACGAAACAAAGCCAACGTATTTCTCTGATATCTTTTAAGAGTAAACTCCACTACGTCGTTTGCTTCATTTTCTATGGAATCATATTTTTTCGTTATTAAAGAATTTTTTAAGACTAACGCAGAATTACGAAAGAATCGAACGCGAAATAAGAAAACGACTGATTTCTCGTTTCAGTTACGCGCTAGAGTTTCTTAAAGCATTAAAATTCTTTTCCTCTGTCATCGATTGCTTCTACTCAAGTTCTTTCGAAACTCTTATTTTTATCGGATAAATTTCATCGAGAAACGATCGTACAGTTATCGCTGAAATCGTAACGGACAACTAGACGTTTAAAAGCTTGCTTCGATTCGCTAACGACAGTAATAGAAAACGTGGCTCGGTTGTTCGATCTCTTTGTCTTCGAATCAAGGATTAAAATGTCTACATGCGATATTTGTACGCCTTTTACCACCGGGTTTTCACTGCTAACAAAAAGTTATCGCAATACCGATCAACATATTAGTCACCGATTTTAACATCGCTCCTACTAATGTATTCCCCGTTTCGCAACAATTTCACGGTACAATGTGCCCACTGTTTTTCTTACGTTCTATATAAAATCTAGATTTCTGTATCGCGTCCGATTGCAACAATATCTCGCCGATCGTGAAATAAATCGAAAAAGACGATTCGAGATACCAGCATGACGATTCTAACCATGCGGCGTCCGTCTTTTCTTCCTTCCTATCTTTCTTCGTCCCGTAGTTATAGTTTTCTTCTCACCCTTTACCTTCCATTTAACATTGCGTTGACTCGTATTACTTGGCGAATAATTAAGCAGAATTATAATACAACTTTCTTAACGAGAATCACGAACTTTGAATGTTCCATCAATAAGCTTGCTGTCTGGAAAATAAGAATTCAGAGGGTGGTTATTTTTTTAACGTTATTTTTACGTTATTTTTTAAATTTTTTAAATTTTTAAATTTTTAAATTTTTATTCTACATTTTCGACTTCTTTTTTCGCGTAGAATCACCCCCTTTCCGCTTGTGCCACCAGTTACCAACCACCCTGTAGAAAAATTGGAAAGATTCTTGTTCAATTTAAATGGATATCGTTCACATGACGTCTTATACGCTGAATCGAAGATATACGTAAATCTGTAAAATTCGACAGAATCACGAGATTCTTCTTCGGAAGTTTTATCGATAAAATATTATCTGGAAACTGAAAATACGGGAAAAATCGAAGAATTGTCGTTCGATTGAATAATGTATTTTTCAAACGTCGTAGTGTATGTTACGTTATAATGTGATAGAATCAATCAAGCGACTGTTGATTTCGTAACATCGTGACACGAACGAAGACACTCGGTTTCCGTCGGGATGTCACCGCGAGTCAGAAATCTCGATTATGGTTGCTTATCCAGAATAAGTGGTTCGTGAATCGCTAGAAGATCCCTATGAAATATGTCGAGTCTTAACCGAGCTACGTCGGCCATAAAATTCCAAGGCATTCCAGGAGCTTAACTCACCGAGGGTAGAATTATCTTCGAATCATGGAAACGTTTCGAGAAGATTTTCCTCCAAGTAGATACGAAGAAAAATTCCTTTATCTTCATTTTTAATTTTCATTTTCCTGTTCACATCTATTTATTTAATCGACGTCTCGCTCTAACTATTCCATTTACACACATAGAACGAAACTCGGACGAAAGATACGTCGTTTCGTTGAACGAAGAAACAAAATCTTTTCTTCTTTCCAAATTCTTAACCCGTCTTTTACAACGGTGCATCTTTACACAAACGTGAAACCTAATCTGTCGAACGTTGTGATTTTTATTTCGGTAGAACGAAGTAGAACATGCGTAATTCGATAAAATAATATAAAACGAGAAATGTCGTGCATCTATTGTTTCCTTATAGAAGGAAAGAAACTTTTCGGGCGAGCTAATATATTCCTTTGTGTGCAACAAATTTAACAAATTCGAATATAATAATGTTCACAGTATATGTATATATTATAATAAATATTATAATACCACAATACAATGATGGATATCGAAGGAGCCAAGAATTAAATTTAAATAATTATAGCGCCTATGGTATATGGTATAATATATAGAATATGGTAACACAGATACGACTGTCACTTCCAGAAATATAAAAATTCATCCAAATTATACAGTTTCGAAGGGATCTCTTATCGAATATAAATCGCTGTTCGATGTGCAAAGGGTTAAAATCACTGTAGAAATTCCAAAGTCACGACGATCTCGCGACCATTTCACGATTCACTATCGATCACGACTCGAGAAAACGATCACGCTTCGTTGCTCGTTGATTAATCGGACGCGAGACAATGACAGGTTAAAACTAGGATGAGCGTTCCTTGAACTCGTTGAATCGCCTGTCACAACCTCCGGCAGACTGAACACGTGGTAAAAACAGCCGATCAACAGTTCGACCGGCATTACGAAAAACCGATCGAAGTTACGTAAGAAAATGACGTGTCGGCGGAACGTGTAGAAGATTCTTTTTTTCTTCTTTTTTTTTTTTTTTTGCCAGACCAACGCGATACCGTTTTCTGTTTGTCTCTGTTGCTAAAATTGCTACAGATACATGCGTTCGATCGAGATCTGGTTCCGATGCGATGACAATCTGTGACGAGAATCGAAGGTGAAACGATGGATTTCCGGGGCCTGGTGTAACTTAAAAAGCGACTGTCGAAATTCTCCGTTTCAATGACATTGGAAGAAGAGAAAGAGCTTGCTTGAGAGAAAGAGAGAGAGCGCTGTTTTCAGGAAGTGGCGAATCGACAGGGTAAACGCAGGACTCAAGGTCAAGTGGCGGAAGCAAATTGACGGATGAGTGATCGTGGCCATTGGTCGTCGATGAAATATCTACGAATGATTATCGATCGTTTTGCACGAGTCAGATTTTTTTAACGCGTTCTTTGACCCCTTCAGGGACAAAATCGATAAGATCGATAAGATCAGGTGTTTTCACCTGATATTATGCGAATTTTATATTATACGATATTTTTGATAATATTTCACATTACGAAATAACGAAATAACATTAAAATATGAAATTTATATGGAAACGAGATAATAATACTTCGAAGATTCTCAGAGGAATAACATGTACGTAACGTAATTTACGAACAATGAACAAAGCGCAAAGAACTATCATCTAACATCGTAACGCGTCACTTCGTTGATTAATTCAAAAATTCTAGAGAATGGACTGTTTTCCATAATACGGGTGTTATATTTTATTTTCGTGTATCTTGTGGAACCGCGTAATTGATTCTATCTATTATCTTCGATCTATCTAAAATACATTTACATATATCTATATATTTTTGACACTAACCTTTATAGCTGTAGAATGTGTGTCACGTTTCAGGTAAATGTCCTTCCACGTGCTAATTTAATTCAGGTATCGAGAAGTCTGCAAAAAATGTTGCTGGATATTTCGAGCTTGGTCGAAACTAGTTGGTTAAGTTTCTAAAAATAACCGGAACGCGTATCGAATCAACATATTGTAAATGCTTCTACATAGTGTAATTTCACTAACGGTCCATCGACAGCTGTTACACAGACTTGATAACAGGTTTGACAAAAAAAAAAAAAAAAAACTACGTGCGATATAAAACATAACAGATAATTGGCGTTTTAATTACGCCCAGTTTCACGGTGCAAAAGCGTAAAAGCATTGACATTACGCGCACCATAGAAACGCGTAGGTCTCGTAACCAGAGCTGTTTTCGAACGTTCCACGCGTCGATGTGCAGGATCGTCGCGATGGCGAGCTCTCGTAATTATTAAAAACCTCTCGGTGGTCTGATAGAGTGGCCTTCGTGCCAATGGCACGCTCATTGTTGGCCCGTCAATCTCACAGCAATTTCCCGCGTTCTGGAACCGAGCTCGACTTCGATTGTACACGCAGTATCGACCGTGAAGATGTTTCTAAACCAACCCTTCTAAAAAGTACGAAGAGAAGAAAAATAAAAAAACAATGGGAAAAAGTGGAAGAAAGAAACAGAAGTGGAGGATTTGATGTTTATAAACATGTCGATGATTAATTCAACCGGGATCAGAGGTCAACGAACGCTTTAATCTTTTCTACCTTCCTCTAGAACAATACTTGTATTTGTAATATTTACACTGTACCAGCATATTCGTAACTAAAGAGTTTTCTGAAAGAAAATCTATTTATACCTGTGATAAATAGACATTATTTTTACTTTTCTAGTCAAATAGTCGAATTATTTTTTTAATGAGATTTTTTACTTAATTCGTAAACAGGAAAAGAACAAACTCTTTTGGGAGCTACGAATAATCAATATGATTAATATCAGGAAAAGAAAAATTTCTATCTCAATTTGCTAGTTTCATCGTTCTTCTCGTTTTAGAAAACTTCCCGATTCCGAAATCTAAATGTGTACAATTCGAATAAAAGATTAAATACGAAATTGTATCGTTGTGTCGTTTGCGTCGTTTTCGAAAGAAGCAAATCAATAGATTCTCCAGCGGATTGAAACGGTGAAACAACAGCTGTACAAGGTGCGAAGTGCTAGAAAGACATCGGCGTGAAAAACACCCGGAATGAATCAACCGAGATTCGTGAGATCACAGATATCTAAATATAGCGCGATGAAAAAGGCGATGCAAATGTCGTCCGCGTACAGCAGCGAGATTTACTTACTACATTTACTCGGTTGTTGACTCGCGACAACATTTTCCTTTACGCAAGAATTACAAAGAAACCAATACGACGACCTTCCGCAAAGCGAAATCACCGTGTTACACAAACACATTCTCCCGTCTTCGATGTGGTTTTCCCGGTGAAACGAATTAATTGGAATCTTACCATTCCGCTATCAAAATTCTGAGGATCGCGTTTATGTAAAACGCGTGATACCCGTAATTTTGAAACCCGATTCGTTGATCGTTTCTGAGAAACAAAGCGGCGGTAAAACATAGAAGAAAATGTAGTTTCCTTGAAAATATTATAAAACTAAACAAAATTGTTGCTATAAAGCAAAAATTAGAAATGTAGCGCAACTTCGTGTTGTCGTTCGTAATCGAACGTCGCGACGATACAAATAATTTACCAAAATATAGGATAAATTGTTTGTTTCTAACCTTTTTCGATAACTAAGCACAGTTTTCGAGTAAATTCTCTCTTCCGCTTGATCCTATCGTCCAGGTGTCCCCGGATTTGTACGCTTTTTCCTAAATTCACGAAATTAAACAAAAATCCAACCGCATAGTTAATCTTACGATAGTCGGTATTTTAAATTGCAGAATGTATGAATATAAAATTAATTAACAGCGTGTTAAATTAAAAAATTGAAGAATAAAAAGAGACTCGTGTTTCTCGCGTTTTATCTGCAAACGTAAAAGAAAAACAGTCGTTAACCTACGTAATTTTCCGCTACGATTTCGCATTGAAAGTTTATTTTTCTCGGAAAAGCACGGAATTTAGTAATAAAAAATCGGACGAAAGAACATTCGAGGCCGTGGTAGGCTTAACAAAACACAACGAAACGTAAAAATTCTTCATCTTCTTCGAACGATTTTCTTATTTGCTCGTATTCTACCGTCTCGCCAGATTCAAGGTACACCAAACAGGATACAGATAGATCTGTCATTACGTTACATCGATCTGTACCCGATCGCGTACAAAATACAACAAAAAGGAACTAATCGAACGGATTAGAAGAGAATCGATGGAAACGAAACCTAAGCGGAACCCTGTCGTAGCAGCGAAACGAATTCTTCGTTATAGACACCCCTCCTGCGGTGACGCAGGATCGCAAAACGATCTACCAGTCGCTGGATAATTGGTCCTTGAGTTTGGTTCCGGCCGAGGTCGAATTGCTTTCTGTTTCGCGGCGTTAATCGCCCCGCCCGGACGTGAGTAATCGTTCAGCAATCGGTGCATGTGTTACACGGTAGTCGACTGGCCACCATACAACCATCGATGTCTATTCCACGGATGAAAAGAGAGAGGTAGAGGCATTGAACTCACCCAGACCTCATTCGATGAAAAAGTTTCGTTTCTTTTGTGGAAAAGCCCATGGGTAACCCGTTGCGGTGCTTCGTTTCACGCGATCATTTCGTCCCGTAGCTTTCAGTCTTATCCTCCCTTCCTTTCCTTTTTCCTTCTCTTCCGCGTGTTACCTTCTTGCTCGATCGATTCTTTGGGTTAATTTCTGGCGATTAGTTAAAAAAAAAGGAAATGGAATCTAAGCGTAAAGAATTGTGTTTCAAACTAAAGGTTATAATGATAACTATCCTTTGAATATAATTATATACATTCGCGTATTACATGTATTCTATGCGTTTTTGCACCACCAAATTTTCCGCGAAAGCATAAAACGTCACAATCTACCGACGGTAGTCACGCTTCTTGTCAATTAAAAAAATTGTTCCACGAAGTACATATCGTAGTGGATGTAGTTTAGATATTTTTCATACATTGCACATTTTTGCATATTACGTGTATTTTATAGATTCTTGCAGTTTCAGTTTTTCTCGTAAAGTTTTTTTTTTATTTGGTCGTTTACATTCACAATTTGTCCGATTTGGACATTTAGTAGAATTTTTTGGCTGTTCGATTATCACGTGGGTGGTTACCCCCAGCGGAGTACCATCTTCGTGTTTATTAGGTTATATCCTTTATGAGATCTGTTGGGTGCTTCCTTTTTAGTCTTTCTTTCTCGTAAATGGACAAAAATCCAAAGTCTATCGATGACATCGCGCTACTAGTTGATCAATCTGTTTCCTAAATATCGCCGACGATTCGTTCCACGATCGAGTTTGATCTTTCATTTTCATCCTTCCTTCTAAGATCCAAACGAAATGGAACAGCGTGCGTGACCGATGGGGCACGCGCGCGATGTCACGTATTCCCGACCTTGCGACTGAAACCTAGTAGAATTCCACGCGGAATGCAGTAGCAGTGATAACATTTCTGGTTCGCGTATGCGGGGGG
>NT_176547.1:599609-637124 GCF_000188095.3 Bombus impatiens | reverse complement strand
TGGGGGGGGGGGGGGGGCGGAGGACTCGTTGCGATTTTTCTGCGGTTCCGCTTCGATTCGATTCCCGTCGACGCCGGGTTTCTTTGTGCGATCGTAAAAACAACTCCTCTCTCTTTTCATTGGCATAGTTATCGATCGATCATCTGGTCGTTATTACGCATAAATACGTTATATATTATATTATGAACATAAATTGCAATTGAAACAGTTTATCCGCCACTGCGTGGACGCGTCGATATTAGCATCGAAGTGTCGTACTTTGCTTGATAATCGCGAACCGCTGATAACGATTTATAAAACGTCCAATATCGATCGTTTAAATATCAAACGACGTTATCGTTATGCAGCGGTTAGCTTTACTCGTACGCGGCCGAGATTCGCGAATGCATGTTTAATACCAGCCACTTATGAATCCCGCCGGCTTACACACCCTCGATAATGAATATTAATATGCCAGGCATTAACAGGCAACGTTAAGTATGCCTAACGGATATTACTTGCGGACGAATACCAACGGATGCGTAATAAAAGATTTTATCCGATTAAAAGCGGTCGATTAAGAAACAAGTCGTTACCTATCACGAGTCTTGAAATCGTTTGGTGGCTGCAAACGCAGGCGTTCGCCGATATGTTTCACATCGTTTCGTATTTTCTGACGTATAGGTTCGTGCAAATGTCTCGATGAATTTGTTTACGAACGAACATAAAGATACACCGAAGTTGTTTCGAATACGATGTTACTTCTTAAGAAACACGATTGCAATATACTTGTTATTATCTTTCTTATCGTTCTTATTCGTCTTATTCTTCCTAACTCTGTTATATGCAACTCTATTAAAAACTTGGCGATACGATTTTGTCTTTCGGTATGCACATTTACCTCTTCCTCGGCTGTTCTATTTTCCTCGAAGCTTCAATTCCTTTCTCGTCTTCTTCTACAGTTTTCGCAATTGCTTCTGTACCCTTATTTTTGTTCGCATTCCGCTATGACATATTTTAGATTCCTTCTTTCCATCTTCACATATCCTACGTACATGTCTTTTCCTCCACTCCTTTGCATTGCCTTTCATACTTTTTCCATATCTGTACATCGTTAATAAATTTCTGTGCTTGTTCTTCGCGTCGCCTTTCAACTACCTCGGTAACTGCTCCGTTCGAGACACAGGGCTCGAAAGACGTAGCGGCAAAGATTATTCGCCAGCGGAATGATAGGTTGACAAAGAACATTTGCCACCAAATAAAAGTGTCGATAAAGATAATTTGTCCGTAAGATAAAACGTGGCAAGAATCACTCGCTGATATATGTTACATTTATTATGAAGTGAACCATATACCATGAACCATACAGTGGATGGTGTGAACGTTTCTGAACGTGGCTAAGTATCAAGCAACTGGCGAAGAACTATTGATGCACGCTGACTCTAAACTATGCGAGATAAGAATTGTTGATAGGGGAGTAACACGTGAATTGGTTATTTTTTATATATTTTGACCTTGCAAGGATGGTGATCAGTTTAATACGATTGGTAAAATTTCCTCCACAAGTGACCATCTCCGCGTCATCGGTACCCGAGGGTACGAAGCGACCCGTGAAGACCTGCACGGGAATTCCGTCTAGAAGTTAAAGAGAAGGAAAATCCCAGATAGCTGCCACTGATGGAATAAGTTTTTTTTGGTTTCATAAGCGTATTGGTATTAGGAAAGTTAGAATTTCTTAGCCTTGTAGATATACTAATTATAATGTACTATATATATATAATAAATATAACTCTATATAATATAAATATAACTAATAAATATACTATAATTACCCTTACCAGTATATAAATTTATACAGATATAAACGTTTCAAACTGTAAATGAATAAATGGATAAAAACATAAATCGCGAACAGGGGATCAGCATGAGAAGAAATTCTGACATGGTGTATAAAATTTTGTATATAATAAAACGTGCAGGATACCTGTCGCGTAATACGAGAATTAATAAAAAATCTCGATGAAAACTAAAATTAGAAGAATTACAAAGAAGTAAACAGGCATATAGATCTCTATGTAGCACCATATTGACGAAATATATCTACGAAATATATGATTCCTAATATATGATGAATTACTATTTCTTTAGCTTTATAAATTTCTTAGCCTTATAAATGTAAATCCTTACTAGTATATAAATTTATACAGATATAAACGTCTAAAATTGTAAATGAATAAAAGGATAAAGCCATAAATCGCGAACATGGGATCAACACAAGAAGAAATTCTGACTGGGTGTATAAAATTTTATATTTAGTAAAACGTGCAGGATATCCGCGCGTAACACGAGAATTAATCAAAAATCTCGATGCGAACTAAAATTAGAAGAATTACAAAGAAGTAGGCATATAGATCTCTATGTAGCACCATATTGACGATATTTACGAAATATATGATTCTTAATATACAGGGTGGTTGGTAACTGCTGGTACAAGCGAAAAGAGGGTCATTCTACGCGAAAAAAGAAGTCGAAAATATAGAATAAAAATTTTTCGTTCGAGGCTTTGTTTTCGAGAAAATGGACTTTGAATTTTCGCTCGGTAAGCGTGCACTTTATCGCGTCTCGTTATAACGGATCTCACGAGACGCGATAAAGTGCACGCTTACCGAGCGAAAATTCAAAGTCCATTTTCTCGAAAACAAAGCCTCGAACGAAAAATTTTTATTCTATATTTTCGACTTCTTTTTTCGCGTAGAATCACCCCCTTTCCGCTTGTATCACCAGTTACCAACCACCCTGTATAATGAATTACTATTATGAGATCGTTATTAAATACCTAAAGCTTTCTGCTCAGAACTGTATGTACGCGAGCCTCTTATCGAAAGTAATTTACAGGATATAGTATAGTGCACTTATACCCTTCGAATTAAAGTGGCGAACGTGTCGACTTATCGCATTAGCACGCTTTTCGCACGTGCCATTTAAATCAGACATCGTGCGTATATCACGGCTCGATGCGAGTGCATAATTACGCGTCTACGTCAAAGTCGTAGGTTGTTGTTCGTCGTAAGAATAATCGGCTATTTGCCAAACGGGAATCACCGGTCTGTGTTGTTCCGAGCATTTTAATCTTTGATTCGATTGCGTCACGCGTTTACGTATTATACCTACTAGAAAAGTTTTCCCTGAAACTCGATTTTTCTATGTCTCCTAGAATCGAGCGAAAGAAGTCTGCCACTTACACGTGAAAAGAAAGCGTCGTTAAAATGTCGCTGAACGTACAAATAATTGCGTTCGACTATTTGCCTATCTGGTGTGGTCGAACACTTAAACTTAAAGAATGCAACGACGGATTTCGTTGTTCCTGAGTAAATCATCGATGAATCTTATAAACGGGACCGGCTTAACGAACGGTACTCCGATTAATTACATAACGAGGCGTGGAAATTAAGAGTTGGATACCAAATGGACGAGTTTATTGCCGGCTTGATTACCATAACCGTGCCCCCGAGTTGCGTTTACAGTTCCGACGCGTTCAAGGCTCGCTTCTAGACGATCGATTTGCATTAGTAAACTAATTATCCGGATATTGTATAAGTTATTGCTTGCGTTGCATGATTATGCTACTAATAATATGATTGTAATCTCGTATCGCGTAAAGTGTACACAGTTTAAGTGTATTGGTCGAGTACAATTAGCGGCTGAAAAATATCAGAACGAACGCAGAGCGGAACTAGTTGCCGACAAGCAAATAAATTGTATCTTGTGTTAAATCTTACGTATCCTTGAGCTTTTCTTGTATCGACGAAAAAAAGGTTGTTTACGGAGTATCTTTGAAACTCTGCAGGATACTCGCACATTCGTATAAATTTTCACTTCGCTTCGATCGCCCGGTACAATTGCGCTACTTGATGTTTTCTATTTAAATATCTTTTTCATCTTATCAGTTTCTTATCAGCAGAAATACTGTCAAACCAGCGAGCAAACGATCTATTTTACGATACCATCGAAGTGATAAAAACTAGTAAGGTAACACATTCGCTGCCACATGTGCGACGCTCTGAGATTAGTTTAGATTTAATTTTAGGTTACATAATAAGCCAATGTGTCCAACAGAGGTGCTTCGTTAAAATAGAGATAACGCATTTTAGATAGATAAAAATATATCACGTGACAAAAATAGAAGAAATAAAACGCGATGGGTGGCGTGTTTTTGAGAAACCAGTTTACTTAAAAGGAAAGAGAAATTGAGATATTCGTTAAAGATCTCCGAATTATAAAACTAGATAATATTGCTGAAATGTACAGGAAACTCGTTTGGAATTTGAAAGAAATCGATCGAATCTGATGGAATGAAGTATTTCGAGAATCTGGAGATCCTCTATCGTTAATTATCCTGTAATTGATTACATCTAGATAACATTTCTAACACACGTGCATACCAAAGATTTCGTGAGAGAAAGTTATTAGGAAAGAAGGATCGCATTGGATCGCTAGATAGATACGCAAACCCCTAAACTACCGACTTTGCCTCGTCTATTTCTTGCTAATTTCTTTCTAAAATCGGAAATACGCGACACGCGTTGCAATTTATCCGACGATTTCCCTTTCGTTTTTCCTACCTATGCGACAAGTAGGGCGACCTTAAACGCATTTCCGCGATCCCGCGTGGCAATTAACGTTTGCCGCGAGTTTCGTAGCGCAATGACGAATTTCAAACATCGTTCAACCACCGCACGTTCGAGCCATACTTTTCGAGAAACGCGCAACGAAACGTATCAAACTCTTTACCTGTCTGTGACGCTATATATCGATCAAGGTCTCTCAATCGTTTATACGCGAAAAAAAGACAGAGGAAACTTTTGTACTTTCCTTGGAAGCAATCAGCGTCTCGTTGCATTTATATTCTATAAACACATCGATCGGTGGTAATCCCGAACGTCGTAATGAATCACATTGTAACAAAAAAAAAAAAGAAAAAAAAACAAAATGTTAGACAGGTATCGCGAGGAAGAATTTTATCCTCGCGAAACTATGCCATTTAATTGCAGCGTGTTTCCTCTTAGGATGCCCTGTTAGAGTTCCCTTATTTTTTGTTTTCGCTCCTACAAGGAAAGTCTGTGGTAAAATGATTCGAGCAATAATGGACGTCACTGACACGACGATAGGTATCGATGATAAGGAAAATAACGGAGAATCGGGCCTTGTTACTTCGCTTTAATAGGAAACAGGATCATTGCGACAGTGATACGATGACTGTTGCTGCGCAACCGGGGCAGATTATATATTTGAATACACGTGTATACGTGTACATGAGAATACGTTTGCGTCGGGAAATTGCAGTCGCGAGATACGCCTGAACTTTTCGACGTGTTATTTATTTAACCGTGTTCACAAATGCCCGAGACTAATTGAAAATTGTTGGAATTACCTGGAAATGTTTAGAACACGGGAGGAATAGTCGTTAAGAACTATAACCAGAATTATTAGCTTCGGGACGTTTCCATACAAGTTGGCGAGTGGCCACATGGAAATTTTTACAATCGTCCGTATGGAAACGGAGTAGTAGAAGGTCTTACATACACTGTATTCGCTAATGGTACTTTTCAAGCTTCATTTACTTTGTAAATCATTAATATGTACGTTAAGTAAGACGTTACGAGTTGAATTTTATTTGAAAAGATATTTTAAAAATGAGCATCGCGCGTGTTTTACTCGTTACGTGCGGACAGCTCGAGGATACTGACATATAATAAAATACGTATATGTATTATCTTATGTTAATAATCATCGTACGACTGTGAATGGCACAATTCTTGCGTTGAAACGTCACATAAACGTACATGTGACATATTGGTGTTAGGCGAGCCGTAAATATTTTTATCTAAGAATTTTCTACCATCTATCCCAGACTTCTAATATTGAAACGTCTCGAATAATAAATATCTCGATAGTATGCGCGTTGTATTTCGTAAAGTCACAAGGTGTGCGTAATAAGTGAAAACACCTAAGTAATTAACATTTCTCGTTGAGAATCGTTTGCCACGATTTTCTCGTCGTTTCGTTATTATTCGTTCGAACATGTCGATACTCTGTACATTTTGACATACGTGACACGTTCTTGTTAACGAATCTCTTCATTCGCGAGGAACGTCGATGGTCTCAGTCGTATTTTTACGCAGATTTTTATGTTCCATCGATGCAGACAAGATTCGTGCAACGAAGAGAAGATGAATATTAAGTTTTCAAAGAGTAACGTTACCGAGTTCAATGTTAATTCTCACCATAATTTCTTAACAGCGTTTTATCAGAATTGAAATACGCGTGAAACAATAGGAGGGTCGCCGCTGTAAACGTTCTATTGCACGGGCAAACAAATAGGAAGCGAAAAGATTGTAATAACGCATACTTTATAACTCGACACGTTGTATAAACTTAACAAATTGACGTTCGTATGATAGTGCGATAAAACATAAGAACACGAGAAGTGGCTATCAAAATCAGAATATAACGTATACCTGTTGAAAGAACACGAATTACACCCGTAAGCCAGAAGTTCCCTAACAAGATCTTTCAGATTTTAGATCCCATACTTTAATAAACTCGAGAAATTGTAGGAAAGTGATAAGACGTCGGAAGCAGCAGGTTACTTTGTCACGTTAGGTACTTTGCAAAATTTTCAAAGGGAAAATAATTTACGATCCATCGTGTCATCTCGCAGCTATAAATAAATTTATAAATAGAAGTAAGTCGTTTCCTTCTTAAACTGAGAAAACGTAAAATGAAGTGGATCGATTCGTTGTTCGAGAGGTTGAATTGTGCGAGACTTTCAAATCTCGAACGCAGAGGAGCATTGTTCCTTGAATATTGTTCCGTGTACCGGGATCGTGGAATACCTCGTTCACGCGTTCTCCTCCCATTGACGCAAGATTTATCTAATGGAAAAGAGGAAAAGAAAAAAGAGGGAGAAAAAAAGACAGCGATAGAAAAATGAAAAAATAGGTACGTAGGCGCGTATGTACGAATCGAACGTGCAGACCGGTTTATGGGACTCGGTAATTCGAGAACCGCTGGATTACGCGTCTTGTTGCCCTGACGCAGAGCAAGTGCCACTCCGTTTCCGTGCTCTTAGAGCGGCCTTGATGCATGAAAGTAAGATCTCGTCTCATTTAGAACACCACGACGATAGAATCAAGGCGCGTATGATCGCCGTATATGTATGCGCGGTATCGTTGAGATCTATGCAATTTTATATTCTTAATGATCCTATTGCTATATAATGTATGGATCTTTAACGTTAGATAAGAAGAAGGCCACTCCGAAACTTCCGGCTTGTCGTTCTTCTAAAAATTTAAAATCGATTCAAAACGAAAAAAGAGAGAAGAAAATCCTAGTGGCTTCGTTGCACGATTTACGTTAATACGCGCAAGTTTATGATTCAGATAAGCAACTTGCTTACGACGCTTGCTTAAAATGTTTTGTTTTGCGGTTAGCGATATGGAAGAGAGCGTGTGACAACTATCAAGTTTTGATTACGGCGTTTCCTTGCAGGTTTCACCGAGAATCGGAATTCCCAGAATCACGTCACCGTGGAACAGGTGTTTAACGTAATGCAACGATACGATACTGTTCGATCGACGATCCGGATCGAGCGTGATTAACGTGTCGGCATAGTAAATCGATCGTGTGTTGTGATCGAACGACGCGACGGTGTGACTCGCGCACGACCGTCCGCTACACAGGAAATCCAACCAACTGGTCCTCTTTATCTTTCTCTCTCTATTCTACTCTTTCTACCGGCTGACGAGATCTCTTCGCTTACGGGGAATTCATGACGCGAATGGGACGAACTACCGTAGAGAATTCGCGACTGGGAGTTCCCAAATGCCTGAACCTCTTATGGCTCGTGGCGTGTCAATGACGTGGATCGCGCCGGTCACACGGAAACGACCGTGGAAAATTTCCTACTTGTTTCGAAGAAATGACATTTCTCAGAGAATATCCCAGCGCGAGCTATTTATAAAGTCGTTTTGCAGAGATTACTTTCCTGTTAATAGCCACGTTAATAGCTCCGTTAATAACACCCATGCAGGCTAATTATCCATCCGATTATTCAGCAATTACACATCGTTTACAACAAAATCTTTATCCTATATCAGGTGTTTGAAAAATCCGCGAGAAACATCGCGATCTTATTTCTCGTGACTCACAAGACTCGAGACTCGACGAGAAACTTGTCTCGAGTTCTTTCTAAAAAATCATAGGTCGTTCTATCGAACACGAGCAGAGATAATTGTGTAAAAAGCCTCCGATGATTTGGCCATCGATGACTAACGATGGCAGAGAGAACGTTGCGTAGAAAAAATCACGCAATTGTCGCGGGATTAAATCCGATGGATCGACAACAGAACGTGTCTTAGGGGTTAGCTTTGATAGGAAAGAACGAAGAGGAAGGGGAATGACGGTCGAACCACTTCGTGGTGTTCGAAAAGCTGGTCTGCGCGATCGGTGGAAGCGGCGATGCTGGCAATGCGAGGACGCGGTGGTGGTGGTGGCGGCGGTGCTAGACCACCCGAAACGAGGGGTGGGGTGGGGGCACCCCTGACCCCGGCATTAGCCGGCGGTGAAGGGAGGCAACGTTTATATGCGGCAGCAATCCGCCCCGTAGGCGCATTCGCTCGTACGCTTCATCGAAAGCGGACTAAGACGAGAGAAACCCGTTGTTTTAACGTCACAGCGTCGTCGCCGTTGTTGTTGTCGTTGCCGTCGAGTCAAATCAGACGAATCGAATCGAACCGAAGCCAAAAGGGAGAAGAAATTGCAAGAAGCAAAAAAGAAAAAAAAAAAAGAAAAAGACAGGAAAGTTAGAGAGAAATCTCTTGCATCCAGAGAAGTTGCAGTGCGAAGCCGGTAGCCAGTTAGCCGACCGAGTTATTCAGCTCTTTTTGGAAAAGAATAAGCCATCGAGAAGAAGATTTCTTCGGTGGTCCGTGACTGCCTGTACGAAAAATAAATCATTGTTATCCCGGTGATCCATCGACTTCGTTCGATCAGACGGCAGTGAAAAGCTGCAGGTGTCGAGTAGCCGATCTTTGGGCTTGAAGAGTTTTCATTACGAAGAACGACACGGCGAATATGATGGCTGTCGCAGCAGCGCAGAAGAACCGCGAAATGTTTGCTATCAAGAAGTCTTACAGTATCGAGGTGAGTAGTTTGATATTTAGAGTTTGAGATTGTGTTAGGCGATATTGGCACACGAATTTTAAACGAGTCCTGATCACGCGTAAATGTTTTTCACGATACGGTTAAAAAGTCGTTAAGACGAACGATTATGTCAGGGTAAACGCGCAGTCGAGTGTTAAACGGAGTCGAATAGGATCGCGGGAAAGCGCGGGAACTTTGCCGCACGTTTAAACTGCCACGATTCTCGCGCGTTGTACCGCAATTGCGAGTACTCCGCTCCTCGTTCGCTCGTTTCGCCTCTCCTGTTTCTTACAGTTAATGCAACGCACGACGAGTTTCCATCGACGATCCCTCGCTATTTTCGCGAACTTGACTCTTTGTAAATTTCGTCGTTCGTTCGTTTTATCTCGACGAAACTCGTAAAAATTGAAACGAAACGTCTTCCAACGCGCACGAAACGCGTATTTCATTTAGTGACTCGAGATGTTCGGAACTTTCTTACGGAAGAATCCTCTTTCATCTTTGCCTACGTGACTTTCATGATAAACGTCTGGTATATTTCGTAACAGATAAAAAAATAAACGAAAACCTATGTTCGTGTAAGCGCGTGCATACACACACGTATACCAAACAGCGCGAGTGAAATTCTCAAACTGGAAACGAAAAGGAGGCCCAAAAGTCTAGAGAAAGTACACGTGATCGATTACTGCGATGATCGAGCGGTAATCGATGATCTGGTTATTCAAAATTCGTTGCATTCTATTCTATTCGGAGAACCGGAAGATCGTTATCGTTGCTATCGTCTTTTCCTACGAGCCGGACGTTCCGACGCGAGACGAAACTATTACGATACACTGATTCATCGTCGTCGCAGATCAATCGCGGAAGTTTCGAATTAAGAATCACGCTGCGAGAGGAAAGAGGGGAAGACGTTGAAACACAAGTGAAAACGACGTAAGACCAGAAATCGACGAGAGTCACGAACAGCCAGTGTGCTTCGATCTTTCACTTTTCCATAGACCCGCCGATGAAACAAATACGTACACGCGTGCACACGCTTTTCCCCTCGATCATTCAGTTTCCATGGAAGAATTTTATATTTTATGTGGCATCATTTACATCGATCGGCAGGAATTACAGTGGCGACAGAAATGATCTATACGTCGTTTTATTTATTACGCCATTTACACATTGATCGACTAAGTTCGAGCGTATGAAGCTTCGTGTATGGTTCGACGGTACTTTGGTATGACCATAAAAATTTATTTGCAAGATGACGCTTCGTTGGAAAAAAAGGATACGTACAAAGACTTTTCGTAACCGCTGTATATCGTACAAGCAATCGTTGCTCGATCGTGTTGCACGTTAAATCGTTTGAACGAGACGATAAATCGTGTTGCACCGGTTCTATAATTACGACCATGTCTCACGCGGTTCTTTAACGAACGCGTAATTCCGTCGATTCCGCTTCGGAACGTCGTCAGGAAATCGCGTGCTCGCAAAGTTCGATCCTACGTATCCTGGCGTTCGGTAATGGCGCGTTACATTAGAACAGTCGCGCAATAACGACTTTCGATCGGAGCCTCTTCTCGAGGCCGTGATTCTTTTTTCCATTCATAACAGTTACGGGAGCTCCGCCTCGGAACAGGTCATCCGAGAATTAGAATCACAAGGACGCGTCCCTGTGCGTTTTCTTCGCGCGCTTTTTTCTTTTTTCGAATCGCACGGTAACAAGGCTTAATTGGCATCGCGGCAAGGTCTGCAGCAAACTTTTTCATTCATACGTGTGCTTCATCATCGAGACGTCTGCCGTCAATTGTGATTTATTAGTTGCACGCACTGTCTTCTTCTAACGTTGCGTTCTGTTTTCGCAATCCTTCGGCTTTCGCATATTTTTCTTCCTTTTTGAAGGCTCGAATCCTCCGAGTCCATCGTTTCATCGTTTGATTCGACGCTTCATCGATCAGCGATTCTTTGTTCGTCGTAAATAGAAAAATTCGAGTCGCGTTGCAGCTATATCAACCATGAATCGAACCTTCTTCTTTCCTTTACTTTGCTATTCGCGATATTTCATTTCTATGCTTGCTGTAAAATAGCAATTTAAAATTAAACTAGCAAATTAAAAATAAGAATCTCATACTAAAGTAACAAAATCGTTCCGAGTTTTCCTGTTTCCAAGGAGCTTAACAATCGCTAATGAGTAACGCGTTGAGTAAACTAATAAAATGATGGATTTCAAAGCGTCGGACGTGGAGGAAGACAAGGAAAGAACAAAGAAAAATAAACACAAGACGCGAATAAATTACGGAAAAAATGCAGTCGATCGGTTTAACTTCCGAGAAGCTGGTTTAGCGATCGTCGAACTATCGAGAATGAAAAACCGAACTTTTTAATCGTACGATGTGAAATTCCTCGGTTCCGAATTTCACCAGCAAAGACACACAGTTGGCCCCGTGTTTGACTCGTCAACATTAATCCCTTACTTTCTCCGTGTAACTTTACGAGCTTGAACGCTTCTGCGCTAACCCGTGTCGATATGCGAACAAGCAGTTAGGCAAACTGTTGGGTCCACTATCTGACGAAATTTTGGAAATCACGGTATCATGCATTTTCGTTATACAAGAATTTCATGAAGGTTTCGAAATCCTAACGGCATAAGAAACTTACGTTTTACTGGCGAATTGCATCTGTTGGTATACAATGAAACGTTGCATACGTAAGCATATTTACGTATGCACCGTTGACGACAATGGGAAACAGCCACGACGACTCTGACTCACTGAAACGGAACTCTCGCACACGCCGGATCTAGTTACCAGATTGGATCCAGAATCCGCTATTCGCGCGCTCGTTCGATCTTTATCGATCGTGTTCGCGTCATTCTAACGGAGGGGTGAAAAATGACACGGCCTTCGTTGCGTTTTCTATTAAAACATTTCCAATGGCTATTTCATCGCCTATTACGTAGTCTCTGCGAGCTATAGCTTATTCATTTTTCGCTATTATTCATCTTCTTATAGACCGTAACGAATATTCGGAAATTAATCGATCGGCTAATAAAAAAAGAGAAAAAAAATGGAAGAAAATGGAAATGTTTAAAAAATAGAGTGGATCAGTTTGGCATTATCTTCCGAGTTGTTTAAATTTAACTGCTGATTTGATACGTTGCGAAGTATGTAACATGAAAAATCATTTCTTCGTCTTTCGACAGTGAGAATAATATTCTGCTGGAACGTACAGATTCGTACATAAAAATTTCATAATTTTTGTAAATGAATTTAACGCATCCCTCGTTCGCATCGATTTCTCGACGATGGTCGAATTTCTCGCATCGTCGATCGTTCGATCCGATCAATCTCAGTGGACTAATTAAATCGGTCAATTACGTGCATTAGCTAACAAGCTAGCTGTTGATCGACGCGCATACCGATCGATTTATTACAAAATCTCGTAATTAGTCATGTACACCCTCGATGAGTGACAGAAAAGTTAGCCGACCGCGCGGCAACATCGTATAATTGTATCGCGTTGCAAAATCGATCGACCTCGGCTCCCGCATGATAATTACGAATATGTCATATAAATATGAGAACGAAGTGATTGTAAGTCCAATGGTTACCGAGAGCCGCGGAGAGGCCCTGAACGCTGTTTTAAACTCCGTTATTCGCCTTTGGAGGCTCGTCACGCGTGCGACAACGCCTCTGATCGCTCTCATCGACGACATCCACGATCAATCGAGATACGTTTACGTGCATATGCATACATACACACGTACACACACGTGTAACAGACAGCGTGTATTAATGCCCGCTCGTTCATCTATTATGCTAATCGTTCTATTTAAATGTCTTGTTTTGCCCATTTCAATCATCGAGTCCGATTCCTGTTTGAAAAAAATCATGCTAATGCATCAAATGAATTATGCATATTGATCGCGTAACAATCCGTGGTGGTTGTCGTCCTGCAACGTTTTTCCATGTCTTTTTTTTTTCTTTCTTCTCCTATTCGATTTATTTTTTACGCAATCGAAAACCTGTTTGTCCGAATCCCAATGATATTTACACGAATCTCTGCCTCTTGTTTATGCGATCGATTCAACGTGAAAACGAGTGCCTCCCTTTCTAAAAGGTTGCAATTGCCCGTTCAGGGAATTTCTTTGCTAAACCCACGATCATTCGTCCTCTTGATTATCACTCGAAATAACCGTGACTTTATCGAAATGAATATAATTTCGAATTTGCACGGTCGGCCAACGTCGAAGAACTCGTTTCGTTGTTTAGCCGGTAACTGCATTTCTATAATGCATAATAGGTGTTACGTGGACGAGTCCGTGTAAAGTAACTAATAGCTCTAAGCTGGTATGAAATGGCGAAATAATGATCGACCTTGGATGCATTTGTTATGCATCATTACGCGACTGTATCGGCAAAAAACGCCAGTACTATGCGAATATCTCAATCAATCGCGAAACTCGTCGTTGGTTTCGCTTGAAACGCCGATTGAGTTTCTTGATTCGATCGACGTGCCATAAACTTCCTACGAGATTCACAATTAATTTAAATCAGAGAAGATCGAGCAAACAAATAATAATACAAATAACGATACAAATAAATTAAGATCGTGGAATATTCGATCTATTACGCGTTTTTCCACTGTTTCGCTCGATCCTACGATCTTACCTCGTTCGTTTACTTCGTTCTTTTCTTCTCTTGTCAAATTCACTTACAAGATATACTGTACGCGTGAAACGAAAAATAATCTATATCGGAAAATGGCTGAAATAGAACTGTACGAACGAATATGAGTCACGATCGGGATAATTAACCATGTGGCACTGACTGAACGCGTGTGCTGACTTTACCTGACCGGTAAACGATCATATTGGTCAAAGTCGGTCGCATTTTTTTCATTAAACCAAACGAGACAATATTTTTAAATCGGTTAATCATCGCGTGACGCATCCGTCCGATAGAGTCATCGGTCATTTATCCGATCCATCGTCGAAGTACTTGGCCCAGTTCGCGCGATGTGTTGGTAAGGGATTACTACATGTTTTCTGTAAACCGTGCCAACCGCTTTGTACGCTTGAAAAATAAAACTGGGTGCCACCTTGCGTGTGCCATTCGTGAAAAACGATCGTTCTGAATTTGAACGACGCTGTTGCATCTGGCTTTGCAACGTCTAAGAATTTCTAACGAGCTTCTCGATCGGTCGATTCTCGATATTCCATTAAATCTCGTTAAATCGTCTTTTTATCCTTCTTCTCTTTTTCTAGCAAAGTTCTACCAACTCTTCGTAGTACCGACAAAGAATTCTCTTTTCCAACTTCCTTTCGCCTGTAACAATAAGAAAATCGAATCGCAAGGATTAGTCGACGCGCGATCCTCTTTGAGGGCGCGAAACGCTTTGTGTCCTCTGTCCCAGGATTCGATCCTAATTTCCGATCCTTCAACGGCAGCCGGATGACCGCTGTGCGCGCTAATTTCCGCGTCTTCGAATCTTTATCAGAATTACCAACCGTGGTATCCGCTCTTTGAACGTCAGGTAAACTTTGATTCGTCGCGAACAGGCAGTTGGAGGCATCGAGATTTCACTTACCGATAGGATATCCGCCGTTTAAAAATGTAATTTAATCGCGATGCATAGGCTGCGGATATCCACGTAAATTCATACTCTTTCGAATAGAATTGAAGAACTGGAATCTAAAGAGAGATTTCACTAATGAAATATTACGACGAATATCGTATTTCGGATACTTGCTACGTTTTTCCATTTTCTGCATTTTTCTAGCTTTAACATATCGCGCATTAAATTAATTTAGCACTCGTTGGTTTAGAATTGCTTATTTAAGAAGCAAGAGATTGTCATGGTAGACATCGTAAAATAATTATTGTTTATTATTTTTATTTCAAATTTTTAGAACTCATCGTCGATGGTCTTTACTTATATCACTTGATGATAATTATTCATCCTTTGTGAGTCCTTAGATTATTAAAATATACAGTTGTTAACTGTCAAATTATCGATTCTCTACGATGTGACACACGGCTCGCTCTCGTATATATGTACAGTATGCGATCAGTTAAATTTTCTATAAATACACATAAGTAATGTACCTTCTATGCTATGACACTGTTGTAAAATACTCTCGATTAAATATCGAAATATCATTTTGTTTATTTAGAACGGTTATCCAGCGAGACGGCGATCTCTCGTGGACGATGCTCGCTTTGAAACTTTGGTTGTCAAGCAAACGAAGCAGAGCGTTCTTGAAGAAGCGCGTCAACGAGCAAATGGTAAGTAACATAACATAATTTTTGTACAGCTTAAGCAAACGAGCATGATCTTTCTTAAATTTTTCTACTCACCGTTTCGTATTGTTCGATGTTGCATTGCGTAATCGATGTTAAGATTATTTTGCGAATAGCATTTTTTACTTCGTATTGCGGTGAATATTTTTGATGTTACTTGATCCCAACTTGTTTCGTAACAGTATCGGTGTTGCACGATAATTTTATTTGCTGTTGAACTCGATAGGCGAAGAGACTATCTGCCCAGATACGGAACGTTACGCTTCGTCGAGCGACGATGAACAGGTGGAAACGTTGGCTTGTGCTGCTAAGGACGGAGGTTTGTATTTATGAACTTTTCTACGAATGTCCCCTGGACGAGCAAAAATTTCGATGCTTCGAGTTCCCTTTTTATCATCGAATTTGTTCATATCCAAGAGAAACACAATTACGAAGTGTCGATAGATGTAGCATGTTGCATGAGCACGCAATTATTTCTGACTTGCAGAAGCCAAAGCTGAGGTTTCGTCGGACAGCGATATTGGCAAACCAGAGGATTACGACAATGGTAAGTGTATGCAACATGTTTTTCGTCAGATCGCAGATAAAGGACTTTTAACGCGTCAAGGATGCTTCTTACGAAATTAACTCTGAAACACACTCTGAAACGTAATTAGAGCTTGGGAAAATTTCATTCCAGATAAAGATAAAAGATAAGAATCTAAAATAACGATTCATTTAATTACTTCGTAAATTTCTTTGGTAGAGTACGAGTAATCGGATGAATCGTTTGATCCATGCTACGAGTAATCGAAATATAATAATTTCAAATAATCTGGTATTTAATATAAATAAATGTAACAAGAAAAAGTATGTCGTTCAAAGATCGAAGCATATCGTCCGCTTCATAAGGAATCGGAAAGACGTAAAATTCTGGAAGATGCGATCGTTATTAGACTGCACGAAGCGAATAGGGTAAATGGGGAGTGAAGCAGCTTCTATTGTAAATGGCATGTACCTGACCAAAGAGAGTTGAACCAAGCGCTTTCCGACACTTGGCTGAATTACGGGGGCGACCTTTTACCGCCTTTTCTCGACCATTTCTCTTTTCGAATCCGCTTTGTGCATTTAGAATCGTATTAGCCGGGGACCCCTTTCTCCCGTTTCTGAAACGCCTCCGTGCGTCCACGATAAATGTATAACAGAGTTATTTCTTTTTTACCGTCTCCATCTTTGCTCGGCCGAGTCCCGGCACGTTCGTGGGCGACAATAAGAGCTACTTTATTCTGTCCCTATTCCCCACCTCGCCAGCTGCACCGTAACCCATATAAAAGTGGGAGACATTTCGCGGAAATGGACTTTGAATTGCCAGATTATTACACAGTCCAGAGGAAATCACTTAGCGCCTCGAAATATCGCGTAAGAGTCTCGAAGGAAGAACGTTCGGTCTGAAATTTGATAACGCGAAAGCTCTCTTATTTACTTCGACGTATGCCTGTAGTTTCAAGAATTTTATTTCCAAGAAAGAAACGTCTGCCTTTCTTATGGTCTTTGTCCCGGAATTTGATAAAAAGGTTCAGCTCTCCTACTCGGTTAAGTGTTTCTACCATCTTAGGAATTTTGTTTGATGAGAGCGATTTATGGTTTTCCTTAGACGTTGGATTAACAGAAGAGGAAGTGGTACTCGCGAAGACGATAGCGGAATGTCCCGAAAGCGAGCACACCGTGCAAAAGGCAGCGCTTGTTTTGCGTTTGAGAGAAGGCATAGGCTCCTTGGCTAGAATCCTCAAGACGATCGAGAATTTCAAGGGTACGGTGACCCACGTTGAGACACGACCATCGAAGAAGGAAGGACTCCAATTCGATGTTCTCGTAAAGATCGACATGACCAGGCAGTGTTTGCTGCAATTAATCAGGAACCTTCGTCAGAGTTCCGCGTTAGACGGCGTTACTCTGCTCGGGGACAATTCTGTCAGCATCAAAGATCCCTGGTTCCCGAGACACGCGTCCGAGCTCGACAACTGCAATCACTTGATGACCAAATACGAACCTGATCTTGACATGAACCATCCTGGATTCGCTGACAAGGAGTATCGTGCTCGCAGGAAGGTCATTGCGGAGATCGCTTTCGCGTACAAGTATGGTGACCCTATACCTAACATTCCTTATACCGAAACGGAGAACGAGACCTGGTCGCGTGTGTTCAACACGATCGTCGACCTGGTACCGAAACACGCTTGCGTGGAATATCGAAGAACCTTCAGGAAGCTGCAAGAAGAAAAGATCTTCGAATCGCATCGCATACCTCAGCTGCAGGAAGTCAGCGAATTCTTGAAGAAGAACACTGGATTTACTTTGAGACCTGCGGCTGGATTGCTCACGGCCAGGGACTTTTTATCCAGCCTTGCATTCAGGGTCTTCCAGAGCACTCAATACATTCGTCATATCAAGACTCCTTACCACACCCCGGAACCGTAAGTGTCTCTTTTCAGGATTTTTACACGTATTATATCTTGCCGAATTTGTATCGTCAATTTTTTGAAGCATTTTAAGGCACGAGTTTGTTTGTACGTTCGTCTCGTTGTACTTTTTCTCCTTGCCTTATTCTCAATTTTGGTTTTCGCATTTTTAAGTTTACACGAGGAAGATTTTTTTCGTACGAAAGTACGCGAGAGCAATCGATACTGCGTTATGACGAGAGCGACATCCTGTTACACAGGGAACGATGATAATAGAATTACCGTACCTCTCTAAGCTCGTAATGGAGCTCTAATTGGCTTTTAACGACACGATGGCGTTGATAATTTAGTTTCACTGTTGCGAACTTGTTTCTCCACTGAAACGGTTCCCCCGTTCGTTATAATTTTCGATTTCCGTCCAAGTATATCGTGTGCATTGTCGCAAGAGAAATTTCAATCGACCACATCTCATTCCGTCCGTTCGACCATTCTTCCCTAAATCTTTGCACAAATTTCAAAAATATTCTTTCCTCTCGTCCGTGTCATTATTTTCATCCTCGTGGCGCATTTTCCATAATTGTAATATCGTGGAGTTCGTGTAACGTTCATGGACACCTCTCGTAGATACATCGACTCTACTTGAACGTGAAATTTTAAATAATGAGATTATGCATCGTAATTAGTCGAGAGATGAAAGCCTATCCTCCATTTAGTTGCGCGAGAACTTTCACCGCCGTACTTTGTCCTCGTTCTCTTACTCGCTCATCGGTACTCGGTTAATTACCTTCGACACGAATAAGCGAAATGAAAGCAATAACGTCACCGATATCGTCAAGACGTCTAATTGGAACGATTTTGTTAATTCTCTTTTACTTTGCAGAGATTGCATCCACGAGCTTTTGGGTCATATGCCGTTGCTAGCCGATCCAAGCTTCGCTCAATTCTCTCAAGAAATCGGACTTGCCTCGCTCGGAGCCTCCGACGAAGAAATCGAAAAATTATCCACGATTTACTGGTTCACCGTTGAATTTGGTCTTTGCAAGGAAGGTTCCGAGGTGAAAGCTTATGGCGCTGGTCTTCTGTCTGCTTATGGAGAACTTCTTCACGCATTGAGCGACAAATGCGAGCACAGATCCTTCGATCCTAAGACCACCGCCGTTCAGAAGTATCAAGATCAAGAATATCAACCGATCTATTACGTGGCGGAAAGCTTCGAGGACGCCAAAGAGAAATTCCGTCGTTGGGTAAGTGTCGATCGATGCTAGAGACTTGAACGCGTGGTAGTAATAGCAGCTATATATTGTATATATATATGTGTGTATTGAGGGTGTTGGTTTCATGCTCAGTGTCGTAAATGGTATTACTATTTTTACTGATTAAATATAAATTCTTTCGCAGGCGACTTTCGTCGAGCCTCGATTGAAACTTGGATTTGACGTTATAAATTAAAGAAACAATTTTCTATCACGGTGATTCACGAACTATGATCTTTGATATTTTCGTTTTAGGTGTCCACCATGAGCCGACCCTTCGAGGTGAGGTACGATCCGCACACGCAACGCGTCGAAGTGTTGGACAGCGTGGATAGGTTGGAAAATATGGTGTCTCAGCTGAACACGGAAATGACTCATCTCACAAACGCTATCAACAAGCTGAAGAAATCCTTCGCGTAAAGACGAAGGGGTCTATGCCCGTGTAACAGGATACGATTATTTCGCGGATCATCGAGCTTCTCTCAATCTTTCACTGTCTGTTTTTTTCTTTTTTTTTTTTCTTTTTGGAAAAAGTCGCAGCTTTTCAGCCAGTTCGAAATTTGCTCGTTTAAGTTGCGAATCCTATTCTCGTTGTTGAGAATCGTTTCCAGCGGAATGTACATAGAAGTGTCGTAATTTCTCTTTGTCTTTTTTCTTTTCGTTTCTATTGGAAGGACGTCGAGATCTCATTGACCTGGTGGTCTACGTCACGTCATTCGCATCATTGTTCGTCGTTCGCATTAAATCGTTCTCACTCTATGTATAAAGTCGTCCATCCGCGTAGTTGAATACACGTGCGCGTATCCAGGTCGTTCGAAGCGTGGAGTCGGTATTTATGCACTCGTCGAACAAACGGATCACTCGTGTCCTACGTAACGCGAGTGTTCGATAATCTTGTCGCGCTTCTCGTCTTATTTATCGAATTCGCGTTCTACGTCGTTCACGGGCCTAACGTTCTTACAAAAAAGTATTATTAGCGGATCTCTGTGTTTGTCAAAAACGGACCGAATTTGATACGCTTTGAACGTTCCACGCGTACATATTTCGTTATACGATATTCCTTATTTCGTTCCGATACACGTATTGTATTGTATTGTATTGTATTTTACTCTACTGTATTACAAATTATTATTATTATTATTATTAATTATTATATTAGTCGTAGAGTATTGCGTTGTCGCGTTTGAATTTGCTTCCTTCACCGCGACAGTACATGATCAACGTGTCGTCGTCACTTGGATCAACTTTATTTCGAGACGACCAGTATTATAAAACAACGTAGATTCTTTATTTTAGATAGAGTTATTAACGAACATGTACCACATCTTGGGAAACATGCTTGCTCTCTACCGGTAAACAGTTAACGATCCTTCGTATCAGATCGTATAGATTTAACGCGAAACCTTAGTTAATACAATAGGTTCAAGGATTTCTTTTATTTTTCCAGTCGGATTATAGGTTTCGAGAAGAGAAAAATGAGAGAATAGCACCGTTTCTCGAGAAACTAGTTACTATTCACGAACACAACTTCAATAACGAAGTCACGGATCAGTGTTGCATTAGAGACGCACTATGTAGCGTGTAGTGCGAGCACTTGCTTGCGCACCTTGCACAGTTTCCCGTCGCTAACTCGTACCAAATACTTTTCCGCGTTCGTATCGATGCGCACGTCACTCTCGCGCTTGCTAAACTGTAGAAAACTATTGGCGTGTCCGCTAGATTTCCTTTGTATTATATTGTAAAGTATTCAGAGCATAATAAAAGTATAAAATACGAATCTAAGAAATTATTTTCGTTCACGAATTCCGGATAATCGTTACATATTATCGATTTACTATTATTTTCTTCTTCGATAATATCGTTCCTTCTATTCTGATCCTTCTTTCTTACTTACCATTTTTAAAAGATAACGGAAGAGATAAAACGTAAGAAACTCCAGGAATTACGTGTGCGTTTCTACTTATTTCAGGCAAAATTAGTACTCGTTCGACGATCGTTGTCTCGTGAAGAGTTAAATCATCGCTTGTCTTATTACGTGCTGGCATGTCGCTTTTGGTTTGCTTCGTTGCGTCGCATGACGCATCGATCTGTCGTACCACACCGTAGCATATCTCAGTCCTTAATGTAATTTTCAGATCAACAACATAGTACGAGTTTGTTTTACCGATAATACGACGCGTCAAGTGTATTCGTTTCTCGCTAATGTGACATTACCTCAATTTTCTTTTCATTCGATCCAAGTCATTGGAAGATAAGTGTCTCATATAAGTTTCTTAGATCATAAGTTTTACATGGCGTTACACGAGGAAAGAAAGGAGAAAATTACGCTGAATAACCAACGTGTGAATATTATACGCTTTAATTCGATGTAAAAGCTACTTACGTTTCGTATGTGTCTGTTATAGCCGTGCCGATTCTACTTACAACGCTCTTCGTCTTCGTATTTTTTTTTTTTTTTTTTTTTTGTCGTTATTCACATGATCGAAGTGAAATTCGTTTCCTGATAATTCGCCTGGGGGCGAACGTCGCGTCAAAGAGGCTCGTTGCCATCTTCCGTCGTGACTTTGTTCTTTCTGAAAAATCATGGCGATTCCCACGTAAATCGAAGATCGGATATCGGCCAACGAACGGCGAACCGGCAGTCCGGTTTTTAGAGATGAAACTGTTGGCGGTGCTTGGCGCGCTCGTGATACAGTGCGCCGCGACAAAATCATGGAACAGCGACAGTAAGTTTTTTTTTTTTTTTTTTTTTTTTTTTGTCGTTATTCACATGATCGAAGTGAAATTCGTTTCCTGATAATTCGCCTGGGGGCGAACGTCGCGTCAAAGAGGCTCGTTGCCATCTTCCGTCGTGACTTTGTTCTTTCTGAAAAATCATGGCGATTCCCACGTAAATCGAAGATCGGATATCGGCCAACGAACGGCGAACCGGCAGTCCGGTTTTTAGAGATGAAACTGTTGGCGGTGCTTGGCGCGCTCGTGATACAGTGCGCCGCGACAAAATCATGGAACAGCGACAGTAAGTGAAAGCGTTTGGTTCGATGATCGAAGTCACTTTCTTCTTTGCCCGTCAGATTATTCAGAGGAGACGTTCTTCGTGTTTGCCTGGATCGGTTACCTGAAACGTTTCTCTCTGATTGTGCTGATGCTGTCTGGTGTAGTTCTCTACTATATCCCGGAATCGCGACCGCGTAAGTAAGAAAACAAGTTTAAAGTGAAACGGAAGCTGGATGAAAGATTTATCTCCAGAAGCTCGACGATAATTTTATCTATTCCGATAAATCACTGTCACGCAGAATTCTAACGTGAAATCAGATGTCTATTTGTAAAGAGCGGTGGTCTTCGTTCAACGAATTACACTCGAGATAGACCAGAATCGTATTTAACGAATACGACAAAAAAAAAAAAAAAAACGCTATGCAAGAAATTATACAAAATATTACAGTTAACGAATTACTCGCGTCAAGACTATATTTTTTAGCAATAGAAAGATAACTCACATCTTTCGATTGACAGGATCGTGTACATATTTTTAGTCGTATGCGTTATACTGGATTTGAGAGTAAATTCAGCGATACGTATGTGTGTAGATATAGTAATGCCAGAAGTGTTTTAGTATTTAAAGCCTACATATACGTAAACATTTACTCTGAAGTTTAAACGACTTCTTAGTAGATTTAAAAATTGTCAAAATATTTATATTTCAGACGCGCGCCGAATCTGCTACGCGTTGATCGATCTCACAGCGAATGGTTTGAAATCCGCTCTGAGTGCCCGGGAGAGTGAGTTCTTGTACGAGAAAATGAAATCCAAGTGCCATCGCGGCCGATACGAGCCATCGTCGGTCATAGAAAAGTATCTTTCGCAAGAAATTCAAGGTGACGACGAGACTTTCGAACGACTCCAAAGAAATTACGCCAAGAAGTCGAAAATCTTCTTCGACGCGGACGATGTATTAGGGTTAGTATATACAGGGTGGTTGGTAACTCTTGGTGCAAGCGAAAAGAGGGTGAAAAAATTATTTCTTTTTATTTTAATTTTTCCATCGAGACAACGATCTACAGTGAAAACAAAGCGTCAAACGAAAAATGTTTATTCTATATCTTCGACTTCTTTTTTCTCGTAGAATCGCCCCCTTTCCGCTTGTACCACTAGTTACCAACCACCCTGTATATAGAATTATTTTCCATCGTTTTACAAAACGAAAGAAAGTAATTACAAAGATACATTTCGCCAGAAAATAAATTCCTAACGATATGTTTATTCTAAATATGTTACTAAATACGTTATAGAGGCAAAGATAAGAAAAAAGGAAGCAAACTGTATAAAGACAATCGACTATCGCGTCAACGTCTTCGTAACGTGATTAAACACGAACCATCTATGGAAATCGCTAAACCTGTCTATTTTTACTCCGACAAGATGAACGATGGCCAAAAATACCTGAAAACGAACGTGTCTGGTTCGAAACACTCTAACGAGTCAACAATGGAGAACTACGCGCTTTTAATCAGGCAGGAGATACAATAAATCAGATCGAGCTTAACGATATAACGTTTGTCAAGTTATTTTATTTAATAATAAATTTATTCGTCACAGCGGCAGTCCACAGCAACTGGCAATTTTCGATGAAAAATACGAAAAGGATGACATGGTGATCGTTGAAGATCCTTACGTGAGAGTGGATTACAGGGAATGTGGTACATCCACCGATAAACTATCGTCGAAAGCTGAAGCTTCGAGTTCGGAACAAGAGGGACCTACCAGAGATCATAACGAGCAGGTAATAGACTTGGTAATACGAAACACTTAGAAATTTCGCGTTTCTACGGAAGACGTAACAGATCGATTGACAAATTTTCATAAATATAGGAAATAGAAACGTACGTGAAAGAAGTTGAATTTAATTCGACGTCGGAAGGCAATGGTTCACGGTACTCTGTTGATAAATCGTTGTATCGAACAAGCCAATATCAGTGCGGCGGTGAGTGTTGCGGGAGCAACGGGTGCTCCATATCGTCAGCAAACTTGAGTAACAGAGCAAACGTTACATCCAACTCGTCGGTTGATGCAAAGAATGCTTTAAAGTAAATGACACACCGTACAACGTGACAAATGTTAATGGGAATATCGTAATTCCATAAAGCGTCGTTTAAGATCGTCTCGAAGCATGGTGACTCCGAAACTGCAGAAAAAGATCGAAGACAGCACGGAACACTTGTATACGGTCGATTATACGAACTATAATTACGTAGGCGAACGTCCTATGAAGCAAATCAATTCGAATAATAATCGCAAAGTAGATTTTCGCAGAGAACACGTAAATGGCTACGAAGTAGGTATACGAGTAATCGATTGTTTCTATAATAAATAAACTACCCTATCTATAATAAATATTGGCAGTGTTTTGAGAACATTTTCTATTTTACTATTAGTAACTTTGTATTTTGTTTGCGTTTGTCAGAAACACGAAGGAAATGGACGCTCGCATGAAAATATAGCAAACACTCGAAGAAAAAAGCCTAGAAACGAATCGACACAGTTCCGTTCTAACGACGGTTTTTATCTCACCGATCGAGGAGGGGAAGCGGACGATGAAAATTCTCAACATGGAGAACGAGTGACTAGGAAGCACGATCTCGATGAGAAACCTCAAAGAGAAAATCCCTTGTGCGAAAAATGTTCGAACGACTCCGAAGTCTTCGATTACTACAATGACATTTACATGGAACCAAACTTAAATAGTAGGTTCAAGTACTTTTCTCTTGAGTTGTTACGACTGAGAAATATAAGTTACTTGACCTTTATGTTGCGAAATTGCCGTATAGATTTCTATTTCTACTTTCGAGATACGTGTATCAATTTCAGAACAGAAAAGAATTTTCCAATTCCTTTTTATCGTATTGCTCTTTTGCACTTTTTATATGACTAGCCAATATCGTCAATTTTCCTAGTGAAAGAGAATAAATTTTGAGAGAACGTGAATTAAAATCGAATTCTACGATAAATCACATTTATATCAGCGTCTGAACATGATCGAATATCGCGGCATAAAAGCTACGAATGGAAAAAGGGATAGTAAGAATAGACGATATAAAGGTATTCCGCGATGAATAAATTCGATGAACCAAATTATTTTAATGATTCAGATCAATTTAAGCCAGCTCTGCTACGAGCAGTAAACTGGATCTTCGGCGGTTGTCCGGAAGCTACGAGAAGAACGGCTTTGGAGCGTGACAAGGTCGGAAAGGAAGAGAGCCAAGGGTTAACCGACGAGTGGCTCCTCTAGCCAAGGACGTTAAACCTGTCGTCGTGTGAAACTCAGACCGTCGGCAAAACCGATACTCTGCCGCATCGAATAATCGCAATCTCGTTAATAAGCACATCGCGATCGCTCGATTTACGAACGATCGTAGAAATATCGTTTCTTCGTCGTGAAACCGCAATAAATTCGAAATATCGTTTCTTCGTTTATTTGTCTTATCTCGAACAGACGCGAAGTGCATAGCGTATGCTCGAAATAATAACCAAAGGATCGTTCTGTTCCACGAACTCGTCGATTTACAAACAGATTTTCGTTCGATTCCCACGACGCATCCGGAAGTGGTCGGTCGTGAAAATATCTCGTCGACTCATTTTACGAGACTGACCGTGGCACGTTCGTTAAGTCAATATTTATCACGATGCAGCGCCAATTGGTAAGCGAATCGTCGAACGTACAGAAAGCGGGCGAGTTTTTGAAACGCAAAACTTGCCGTTGGTGCGCGCTCTGGCTGCTGCCGGAAGTGGATATCGGTGCGTATATACGTGGCTTAAGAGCAATAAAGGAGGCCCGGACTCACGAGTCGCTAAAAGAGAATGGGGAGAGACAGTCGCGCGGAGACCAAGAAGCGCGTCGGATCACGCAACGGAACCGCGAAATTGTCAGGAAGCACGTGACTCGCTCGATATATGTACGTACAACGATACATTCGATCGAACGTTCCGTTTTTCTTGTCGTTTCGAGAACGCGTGGATTTTCCAATATCGATCCCTTCCGCCCTGTTTCGCGCGATTAACCGTACCTCTACTCCCTTCGCAACATCGTCTACGAAAAGGAAACTTCCAACGACTCGGATAGTAGGGACGAAAGTATCGTCGTGAGTTCACGTGCACGCTCGGCTCCTTTTTCCCTTCCGTTTAATACAAGAGCTCCAAGAGGGTCCGCGATGTCTGCCTGTCGTACGAGTTGATAGAAAGTGCGGCGAGGAATGCTGAAGGAACGGTACATCGGTGTGTTCTAGGCGACTGGTAAGTAAGTATGCGATGAAATAAAAATAACGCGGAGTTTTTAATAGTACGAGATATTGAAAGACGCGTGCAATACGATCGACCGATATCTTCATTTTTCATATGAAAATTATCTCCCTCTGCGTAATTCAAAAAAGAAGAAAAAAGAAAAACGAAGAAAAGAACGATCGAGGAGCTCGGAGCTAAAATTGGTAAAATTTGATGAAATTTCTAACTCGAAGGAACCGTGTATAATATTAAACTTTAATACGAGAAGCTCCGTATATTTCCAAATATCGAAAAATCTCACTGCTATTATGAAAGAACGTTATTACCATTTTTCTTTCCAACAAGTACGCGTCTTATTTATATCGTAGTTTCCCGTATTCGTTTCATCTTTGGAAAGACGTATCCCGATTACTTGTCCACTGAGCTCGTCAATTATAAAAGGAAACATACGATAATTTATAAATATATACAGAAGTAAGAAATCTAAATATAAATTGTCTTAATCTTAATGTATGATAAATCGTTTATCAGGCGTTCAGGCGCACGATACGTGACCAAAACACGGTCATGTCTAAGCCAGCGAACTGGTTGATCCGTAACGAGACTTACGTGCCGCGGTGGTACATTGTTAGACGCCGGAGTAAATTCCTTGAATTCCACGGGACATGTGCGAACTGTTCTATTAATGTACCCATCGTCTCTTCCCTTCTCTTTCCAGACGACGACGTCCGTACACGCACCTCGATTCCCGCTCTTTCCATCGCGTTCGTTTCTCCTTTCTTCCATCGCACCCCTCTTCCTCTTCTTTCACCCGTAGTCGACGGAACAGGAGAGCACGGCGTATTTAAACTTTCGTTCGAAGGGGAACACGAGGCGAATGCCTCGGCCGATCGTCGCAGATGGTGCCGTTTTGATTTCGATGAAAGAGACACGGGACACCCGGTAAATGGAACCGCGTGTACTATATCCGAGAACGTCCACCGGAGTCTTAAGATCGGAATGTACAAATTAGTGATGGGTAAACGAGAGTAAACAGTAATTTCGTCCCAGAAACATCGAAACTATCCTCCAATTTCTTCTCCGTATCTATCTTCGCGATTAAATTTGTTTATTCGTTGACAGCGGACTGGTATTATTAACCGTTCGTAAGCGAATTTACGAACTTGGACTGCGTGTTTTCCTTGGCAGACGGAATCCTCGTATACGGACTCACCTGTGCCGGTATTCGAATGTCTTATACGAAATTCAAAGGTGTTATCGACATGGAAACCAGCCAAGGAAAGATGTAATCGCGACAAATTTTTGCTTGGTCGCTGGCCACGCACACGCGATCTCGCGTCACGGAAACGCGCCCTGTCTGTTCCGCTCGTCCGCGACGCTTCTTCTGTCTTGCAATCACGCGCTACATGGTTTTGTTACACTTTGTGCAGTGACAAATGCGCGGAGTATGACGTCAAATGCGATTAGAGGTATTCGGAGGAAGAAGAGTTCGCTATGCGAGGTAAAGGTGGCCGTGATTGGAGCGCCTGGAGTTGGAAAAAGCGGTGGGTACAACCTTTATCACTAAACTGCGGATATTCGTACAGATTCATATTTTTATAAACGCGATCAAAGGAACGAAATTTTTGCAGAAATTTGTTTCAACTACTGGAAATTATAATAAAAGCGATACTCTGAATATCTCACATATTTTTGCGTATTACGCGCATTCTAGCAATCTCAAATTTCTCACGAATGCATAAAAATGCATAGTTTACTTGTTGTTTTACATTCATACTACATTCAGAAATATTCGCGCCGAGATCCGGCATTGTGTTCTGCTTGAGATCGAGAAATGGTCTACAACAATCGACGTTATTTATACTAATAGTTGTTCTGATACATTTGAATACGTTTTGCTATACCAGATGCCAAGTTTCGCTGGGATAGTTATGTAAAATCCGCTTTTACTTTTAGCACTGTTACTTCGTTTTCATCGGCTGGCGTGTTAGAATTCGACCGCTTTCCTCGCATTTTCACTCGACTCGCTTTCAACGCGGGCACGCTAACACACGCGGTAGCGCTTAATTTTACTATAATGGTAACGGGCGTGACATTAACCGTAATCCTTTGCATACAGCACCATGCAGGAGCGCAATTAGAAAGTGTTACATTAAATAGATCGTAAGGATATCCCAAGGAAGGAGCTGTTTCTCCACGTTTTCCTGCGATGCATTTATACTATTGTTACGTTGATTGTCTTCCCTTGACTTTTTGCCTTGCAATACCGAATCACACTTATGGCATGAATTATCGATTAAATTCGACGAAAGCGAGATTTACCATCGTATCGAAGATCAATTTCAACTCTGATGCTACTTCGAATTACAAGATTGTAAATTACTAGATACGGACGTTCAGCACTGAATGTCTTTTAGACTTTGAGAAAAATTTGTTTTTGTCAATTATTAATGTAGATTAACGTAGAGAATAATATAACAATGGAGACATATTTTCTGATATTTTTGTAAATGTTATGCAACGCACTAAAACACGAAGCCAATTTATTTCTTAATTAATTAATAATTTGTAACGTTAAGTACGAGTGGGTTAAAACAGAGAATAATCAACTAATGTGGAAACGTATTGATTTGCCTGTTTTATACTTGTTAATAGAAATAGATCTTTCTTCGCGAGATAAAGTAATTATCCGCTAGGAATTAAATTATTTTCATTAATATTCGTATAAAAACGACCGCTGAAAAGTATCTCAAGTACGATTGATTTAAGTACAAGTGCATGCGTCGCATATATCCACGCGTTAGGTGTGTTTGTGTGCGTATGATAAACGTGGTTGGGACCCTGAAAGGAGCCAACCGCGTGTATTTTTGGTAATGGCACGTGTAAAGCATAGGTGAGTACATAATTGGTTGGGCCCCAGCAACTGTACATTTCAAACTGACCGCAAACCACACTCGCGTTCTATTTATAAAGTTTTATTTCAAAATTTCCTTGAATCGCGTTTTATAAACGATTAAACCGCCCTGTCAATTCCTCGCGAATAAACGAGAGACCAATGGTTTGTATATCTCGAAACAACGATGTATGCTGTTTTCCCATACGATGTATACTTTCCATCGCATATACGTATTTTTAACTCGGCAAATAATTGCTCGGTTCGTTGAAAGACAGGGAACAAAGGCGATTCGTATAACGGAGTTGATCCGTGCAGAAAATTGGCACGAATAACCGGCGAACTTTTAATGATCCACACGAGGGAAAGCGCCGAAACGATGTTGGTCTAAGGACTCGAACGTAAATACACGGATTAGCAATAAATTTGTTTTTCACGAAATGTTCAGGTGGTTCTGTCAATCATGAAATAAAGCACACCGCAGAATCTTGGGTGAACGTTCAGGAACGTCAGTCTGCGGTCAGTTTTGCCATTTTAGCTACCTTTAAAACTCGAGTATTCTGTATGAAAAAATCAACGTTTCGGTTTTCACACTTTTCACGAATCAATGTTTCATCTCTGTAAATAAAAATTCCTCGCAACGCTATCAAAAATTGATAAATCCATTCGATTGCTGGCTAGCCGACTCCAATTCGACCGCATTGTCTCAAGTTTGCTCGAAGGAAACTTGTTCGCGGCGCTTATAAAACAGGTCACTTTTCATTGAACTTAAGACGAAACACACCATGGTGACGTTTAACGCGTGTACAAGGTTTTGTGGCGCCGTGGCAGGTTCGAGTTCGAGGTAAAAATAGTGTGGTGTGCCTCGAAGCGGGTCACTAGGCTGTAGCTCTCGTTTCTCTCGATTGAATCACGATATGTCGGAACGCGTGCATCGTATCGAGCAAGATCGCGTACGTTCTCACAATATCAGGTGGAAAATGATTTCGACTGATCCAAAATGGAGGAAAGTCTGCAAATTCGGTTGTCTGCATTTCCTATAAATCAAATATAAAATCAATAACAGAATATGGCGTACTACATTCTTCTTTTGTAAACAAAAAACAATTACTTTACATTTAGAACAATTTTTATACGTCAGACAACAGAGGAATCGACGTAAATAGGACGCACGATGAAAGAAAGCATAGGTTGACAACTTTCTAACAAGCGTGTGCATGGAATTTGTATTGATGACATTTGTATTGATTTGTATTAATGGCGATCTAATAAGTGTCACGCTCGTGGATAAGCACGATAATAAAGAAAAGTTATACAGATACTAATAGAAACAGAATCGAACGCGACTACTACTGTGTGTTTTAACAAATAATTACACAGAGTGAATCACGAACATTTCTAGATTACGTAGAACAATAACGTTTCAACAACGTTTCAACAACGTGTATTGTTCTTAAATTCCAGCATTGACAGTGCGGTTTCTAACAAGGAGATACATCGGGGAATATGATCACCAGTCGGGTAAGGAACATCTCGATTTACGAACTCGTGGCCAATAAGATGCGGTTACTCGATGCGGTATAAATTACGATGAAATGTGAATAGAGTGGACAATAGACCGATGAATTTTTTTGAAAAATTGCCAACAACCGGCGTGGCACCTCAGGGACCGCCTATACTCTCCCTGCGCGTATCTCGGTCCGCGTCTGATCTAAATTTATCGAAAACGAATTTGACACTAGACAGGACTGGTACTAATGCGAGGTTGATACTCGAACAAAACTTGTTTTTTTGTACAAATACAGACACGCGGACAGGATGAGCAAGCAGCTTCTCTGCGAGCACGTGTTCCCACCGAGATCTAAAACTAGACTGGGCTGGAAAGATCTACTTAACGATCGCGATAGATACCTGATCTTTCTGTTGCAACGCGTTCTCGTGGAGAAAATTTATTACACAATTTTTCCGTTGCCGCATCGAGGATGCTGATCGTTTCGAATCGTTTAACATTTATCGACACAAGTTACGATTCGCATTAAAAGAATCTTCCGATCGTTTTTTTCATTCTTGTCTTTTCTTCTTTTTTTTCAGAAAACAGATATAAACACGAAGTGTTGGTCGACGGTGAACCGATCCTTTTCGAAATTTTGGACACCTGCCCGAAGGTAACGTATTTATCGATGATCGTAATGATCTATGTACATTTGCCGAGACGATTTCATTCATGGTCGAAAGCAAATCAAATTCTTTCATGCTTTTCTTGCGTCCTGTTACAGAGCGAAGATGAATTACCTTCCACGGAAACTGTACAGTGGGCGGATGGATTACTTTTAGTCTATTCGATAACCGACAGGGGTTCTTTCAATTTCGTGAGAAAGGCGAAGGAAACGCTGGCGGTGGTTGATCCCGAAGCCACGATGCCCCTCGCTTTGGTCGGAAACAAAGCCGACATGGTTCATTTGCGGCAAGTTAGCACCGAAGAGGGAGAAATACTTGCGAAAGATTTTGAATGTTGGTTCAGTGAAGTGTCTGCCGCGGAACAGGTATGCTTCTAATCTTATTATTAGTTAGAAACAAAGTTTCGTACATAAATTTTATTACCGAAGTGTAATATGGTTTCTTAGGTCACACAAGTTGCTGAATCTTTCCATGAACTGTGTCGAGAAGTTCTGGCAGCTAGAAGAAGGAATAAGCAATCTTTACTGGATAGAATGCTTGGTAGCAAAGCGACGCGTGCTTATTCACGAGGTAAAAGTGACTCGGCGCTTCCAAAAGATTAATACACGTGTAAAACCAGTTCATATCTACACACACACATATATATATATATATTTATATATTATATATATATATAATATATATAATAATATATATAAGTATATATATATATATATTTATATATATATCGTTTTATAAAATTTATATATATGTAAATTTTATAAAAGAAATGTTTAAAAAAAATTTATAATACAATCTTACGAATCAAAACTGAATGATACATAGCTTATCTATATATGTGTACTTGTTATTGAAAGTTTAATTACCAAAGATTTATGTAACATCGTGTAATGTTTTTTGACTTATATATATTATGTAAATCATATACAATACGTAAAGTTTAGAAGTTTCATATTATAATTTTGTCAACATGTAATGTAAGCAGTTTTTTAATATACTCCCGTGTTTTTTAATGGAAGAATTTATAGTTTTAATATCAATTAATGTATGTAAAAATTTGACGCAAGATATAAATATTTGAATCAAAATTTCACGTCCTATCTTGCTATAACATACATATGAAAATTGTATCTGTTCACTTTGTGAGGCTGATTACAAATGTAACCTACATGAGAATAGATTAGATAGATATGGAAACATGTAATATATATATAATTGATCTATATTTATTTTGTACTTACAATGAAATTATGACAATAAATATTTCTTATTTATTATATCACTGTGATATGTAACGCTAACATGTTAACTCCAAAATAGACAATTTCTCTTACATAATGATCGTAAAAAGTTATGATAATAAAACATTCTTATCTCTCTTTTAACACTTAGGTCATAGATTTAGTCTCTTTACAAAGTTTCAGGATCATTTCGTATTTATTTCGTATCATCGTACGTTTCTAAAACATCTGCTAAATGTTCGTTGTCTCTTGGTTTTTTGAACTGTTTTCTCTTACTAACAGGTTTCTTTCGTTTAATCGGGGCTGGTTTTTTGGGGCCATGATCCTGCATAGATCGTATTCCTTGTTTCTCTAAGTATTCATCGATTTTTTGATCATCCATTGCATCGACTGCAACAGCCCTCCACAACTTTTGAAATTCATCGTCTATTGGAAACTGTGCTGTTTTATCATTATAAAATACAATCTTTTTCTTGTCCAAGGGTCTTGTTATAAATAATATCTCATTTTGTAAACTCTAAAATTATTAAGTTCCTATTAAAATTGCTGACAAAACTGTATACTGTATATACTGTATACTGTACTATATACTGTAATCAATTATATCGGTATCATCATGCTTCTACATACCTTTAAATGCTTATCACAGTGTGGCAGACTTTCTTGTATATCTTCTAATAGTATTCCGCCAAGACCTTTTAAATCTTGTTGTTTTAATAATCTCAATAAAGATTTTTTATCTTTAATTTTATACATAGCTTTGAATACAAATCTACCATCCGAAGTTACTTCTATCTTTGGGTTTTTAATGAGAGCTTCTGTTTGAAGCCATTGTTTTACCTAATGCAAGAATAGCATTGTATCTTTATATTTTCACAAATTGTTTAACACGTTGACTGCCACGACACGCGTATTCGAGTGTCAGCAAAGATTCTGGTAGGGCCACGTAACCCATATTCGGGTGTCTATTATTTGACTACTTACGAAAGATCGTCATAGGTATTTGAAAAGATATTCCAGAGAACAAAGCTATTGAATTGTTATAGAATACGAAAATGGTTTATTAAAAAAATTATTTAGAATGTAAAACTTTAAAGCGTTCTATACATAGCTGAAGTTGATTGGGACAATTTGGACAATAAGTTGTTGTTTTCTTAAAATTCTTTTGTGTCTTTGTTCCATTCAACATCTTTTATTATGCTGACTCCGTCAAAGAGAAGGATTTTTTGTATTTTCAGACAACCATAATAATTTTGTACCTAATAATTCTCTAAATATTCTAATATTTATATTCTTCCTTGTTGCAATTTTGTAAACCGTCAAAGCGTTTACAACAGAAATTCCCAGAAGGAGTTGAACGCCAAGTTTTCTGTACCATTTGATTCCTTTTCTAATTGTGGTGACATAAGAAACCATTTGGTTAGAATAATCTATACCATACTTTCCTTCATTATATTCAACAACAGCTAGAGAGATCATTCTTGAGACCACCATTTGAGAGACCTGCATTACTAAAATATCGATGGGAGTACCTAGCAGAGAACGCTTAGTACTGCGGCACGCGTGGCTTTACGGAGATTTCATTGAAAACACGAGTGGCAGTCAACGTGTTAATGCATTATTAAACTTACCTTGGATCCAACATCTAATTGATTTGTTTCATCCAAGATTTCTTCTAACGTTAAAGGGTGATCATCTCCTTCTTGATGCCTAGCTTTCATATGCTTTACTATTTTGGCTAACACACCAAATTTATATTGCGTACTGCCAGACATGGTTTTGTAGTTAACCATGTCTAGTTTGGGTCCGCTAGACACGGAGGATAGTTTTGGCTTTTTTTTGAATGGCTCATCTCGTGTGGTATCTTTCTCCTGTTCCTTCTTTCTTTTCTCCACCCTATAAGAACAAAATTTATTGCCTACAATATTGAACCAAACAAACAAACAATATTCTATCAAATGGTGTATAAGTTATGTTTGAAATTTGTATCTATCTTTTTAATATCTTTTATCGTAATTTGTAATATCTTGCAATCTGCTTCGAATAATTCGTACATTTAAATTATTGCGTGAGCTTTACGACAAAATTTACGCAAATTCAATATTTGCTTTAAACATAACATATACTTTCTACAAAAGTTGAGGTTGGAAAAGAAAATTCACAGATAATACTCACGATGGTGTTGTAAGAGCTCTTTTCTTAAAGAGCTCTCGCTCTCTAAGCAATGCTGGATCCATTGTATTATAAAATTTCAATTGCACAAATGTCAAAATCTCAAATCTCCACTTTCCTTATGAACTATCACTTCCGTCACATTCTAAACGCATAATGAGTCATCTAACCATCTCATCATTCGTTCCATGTCCATAGCATGAAATGAAACTATACTGCACATGCGCGTATTTGCTTTCGATAAATCGCTCCATAATTTCGATTACTCGATAATTTCGTTTCAATAGTTCAAATATCGAAATATGGCCGCACGAATAAAATAAAATGTCACGGTGAAATGTGCGTGCAATCTGAAAAGTGAACAAAATAAACGAATATATTGGGGGGTCACTTGAAAGGTTTGTTCCAATTTACATTTCGATTCGATATACATTTACTGAACTATATATTAGGTGCCATATTGTCCCACAACTTTTCTCCATCTTTCACGCATCTTGAATATTCAATCCTTCCAGAACCTCTCAGGTTTTTCGGTAAAATACTTTTCAGTATGATCTTTCGTGTTGACGAAATTCCTTAAAAATTGGAACGAATTTTCCAGACAACCCAATATATATATAAATTGTGTGAATACAGTGAATTTAAGTAGACTTATCAGATCGCGGGGTTCCGAATTATTCAGTTTCGATAATAATTTCGATGAATATGATACGTATCCTTGTTCTTCTACTGTCTTCTTGAATTTTACTCACGCTATTTTTGTCTTTATCGAGACCTAACTGAACCGTCTACAATTCGTATATCAAATTCGACATCGATCGTCATAGTGAATTATGTTTTTACGATTTTTTTGCAAGTATGAACGTTTTACGTGCTATAAAGTGGACATAATTCGCCAAAGTATTTCCACGCTCTTTGACGCCTGCGACGTTTTGCGAGCGACACAGCCGGCTTCCTTCATTTCGCACTTTACGAACGTCGTGTCAAAAGGGCAAAGTAACCGCTGCTTTAAGAGCAGTTCCTTCCACGAGCTTAAAAAGAGCCGACAGAAAGAACATATTGTTCTCATTGCGAAAGGTACTAACTTTTATATGAAGCGAAAATCGACGTTTTCCTTTGTCACGTAACACCGTGTTATTTTTACGCTTGATATTTGAATCTTATAAAATATATCCTGTATAAAATCTTTCATAATATATTCTATATAAAATGCTCGATGCTCTTGTAGAGTAGCTATAATATATATATATTTATATATTTATTCAGATTTCATTCTGTTAGATGCGTCAGAAATTTCCCGCCAATTTTATAACCGCCATGTTTATATAAACGGGAGTAAAATTATCGGCAACGTCGAACAGCCAGCACTTATTTTTTTTTTTTTTTTTTGTAAAAGCGTAATTTGCATTCGTACAAAGACAGTAACTATCCCAAAAGCTATCGCAATCTAGTGCAGCGTAAACATTTCGCGGGCGTGGTGCAAGAAATCACAGTTAGTCTGTGGCGTGGCTGGATCGTAGCAATTGCGCGCAAACATCGTGATCGTGAACAGCGGTCGAGAGGAGGGGGAGGGCTGGTAGGAGTGGTAGCAAAACAATTCGTTCGGTAACATAAACATCATTCCGAGCAGATTCGTAGCGTGTCACGATGTTAACAGCCAGCACTTTTTTTTTTTTTTTTTTTTGTAAAAGCGTAATTTGCATTCGTACAAAGACAGTAACTATCCCAAAAGCTATCGCAATCTAGTGCAGCGTAAACATTTCGCGGGCGTGGTGCAAGAAATCACAGTTAGTCTGTGGCGTGGCTGGATCGTAGCAATTGCGCGCAAACATCGTGATCGTGAACAGCGGTCGAGAGGAGGGGGAGGGCTGGTAGGAGTGGTAGCAAAACAATTCGTTCGGTAACATAAACATCATTCCGAGCAGATTCGTAGCGTGTCACGATGTTTACATTCGATAACCCGTTCCATAACTTGTTATCACTTTCGCAGGAACGTTTGCCGTATTCCGTGTGTGTCCGCACGTTCCATCTTTTTTATTCGGTTCGTACGTACCGACAGAGCAACGTTGGCTCCTGCGCATCGGTATTCGTGATAGAAAGTAACAGGAAATGCCGTACGTAGGGAACGCGCGCGGTGCGCTAGGGTCGTAACATGCGCGTTAAGCGTGCGCTCCCGGTTCTCGCAGACGAATGATAGAGAAGGAGGGAAAAAGTAGTTACGGGAGTGAGAGGGTGAAAAGAGGGCGCGAGGTAGAGAGGGTGTAGAAAGGGGTTGGTTGGTGGAGATGGCACTGAGACCGGGATCTGTAGCAGGAGGAGAGCAGCAGAGGCCAGAGGAGGGAAGAAAGAGAGAGAAGACGAGGAGCGAAGGGTAGGGAAGAGAAGGGCGGTAGGGCTGGTTAAATGACGACTGGTCGTAGGCGCGGGGTGACGCGGGGGGGACACGAGAGCGTGGAAGAGAGGGATGCTGGGGCGGTTCAAGCGAGATCGAGTTCACGCCAAGTGGAGTACGGCAGTTTGTGTCAGACCACGGAGCACGGAAGATGCTCCCGGTTGTTTACGGAACGGGTGGACCACCCTCGTCGCGGC